>NW_024070189.1:92019916-92058436 GCF_014754425.2 Oryx dammah
TGACTGTGCTGGGTCTTCGTTGCTTTGTGCAGGCTTTCTCTAGTTGTGGTGAGTGGGGGCCACTCTTTCTTGGGTGCTCACGTTTCTCACTGAGGTGGCTTCTCTTGTTGTGGAGTGCAGGCTCTAGGCATGGGGGCTTCAGAAGTTGCAGCACATGGACTCAATAGTTCTGGCACACGAACTTTGTTGCTCCAAGGCGTGTGGGATCTTCCCAGACCAGGGATTGAACTCGTATCTCCTGCATTCGCAGGCAGATTGTTAGCCCCTGTGGCACCAGGGGAGTCCTCAGCTTTTCTTTTATGATTCTATTATTTTGACACATGACCTCATTGGTTGTTGCTGGAGGGGAAGAGAGTTGAAGACTGTAGGATTCAGGCATATATCACTGCAACCAACATCTCATCCACTAGAATTCAGCCACATGCCCCAGACTGTCTGAAATGAGCCTGGAAAATATCTGCCCATGGCCCATGTGTGCAAGGAAAGGCATTGGTGGAGACACCACATTGCATTGTGTTTGTGCCACCTGACCACCCATGCATGTTCTTTTGCGGGCTTTCAGGAGCTCCTTGGTGATATTGTATAAGTATCCCCAGTCTGCTCCAAAGGAATTTCAACATATATATATATTTTTAACTTTTTGGCTGTGCTATGAGGCATGTGGGATCCTAGCTCCTGACCAGGGATGGAACCTGCATCCCCTGCATTGGAAGCATGGAGTCTTAACCACTGGACCACCAGGGAAGTCCCCAAGTTTCAACATATTCTAACTATAAAATCTCATACCTTTCCCATGATCTTCAGTGCTTTCTAGTTTGACTCTATTTTTCCTTAGGGTATACTTGCCTTGCAGTGTTGCACATAACTATAAAATCTCATACCTTTCCCATGATCTTCAGAGCTTTCTAGTTTGACTCTCTATTTTTTTTTCCTTAGGGTATACTTGCCTTGCAATGTTGCACAACAAAGTGCATCAGCTATAGCATGTAGCACGTTAGTCACTCAGTCATGTCCAACTCTTTGCGACTCCATGGGCCATAGCCCACTAGGCTCTTCTGTCCATGGAATTCTCCAGGCAAGATTACTGGAGTGGATTGGCATTCCCTTCTCCAAGGGATCTTCCTGACCCAGGGATCAAACCCTGGTTTCCCGCACTGCAGGCAGATTCTTTATTTCTGAGCCATGACAAATATCCCCTCTCTCATGGCCCTCCTTCCCACCCACCCCCATCTCACCCCTCTAGGTCATCATAGAACACCCAGCTAGGCTCCCACTAGCTATCTGTAGCTATCTACACACGGTATCACACATGGCAGTATACATATGTCAGAGAAAACCATTAAAAAATTGAAACGAAACCCTCAGAATGGGAGAAAATAATGGCAAACAAAGCAACTTACAAGGAATGAATCTCTAAAATATGCAAACAGCTCATGAAACTCAATATGAGAAGAAACACACCCAATCAAAAAATGGGCAGAAGACCTACGTAGACATTTCTCCAAAGAAGACACACAGATAGCCAAGAGACACATGAAAAGATGCTCAACATCATGAACTATCAGAGAAATGCAGATCAAAACTACAATGAGTAGTTCACCTCACATGGGTCAAAATGGCCATCATTTTAAAAAAAAAAAAAAAAAACACTGACTGTATATTGGTCCACATTAGTATCTTATTTTTTTTCTTTCAGATAAACTTAATCTTTTATTCAATAACCTTGTGGATTTTGAGAGATCGACTTTCTTCCCTCAATAAAGATGTGTCCAAGATACAAAACACAAGGTAAAATGGGTTTAGACAGTTTAATGGGCTTAGCATAGGTTGTAGTTCTAAAGGATTGCTTTTTCAAGCATGCATGCATGCTCAGTTACTAAGTGGTGTCCAACGCTTTGTGACCTCATGGACGGTAGCCCATCAGGCTCCTCTATCAATGAGATTTCCCAGACAAGAATACTGGAGTAGGTTGCTATTTCCTCCTCCAGGGAATCTTCCCAACCCAGGGATCAAATCCACATCTCCTGCATCAGCAGGCAGATTGTTTACCTGAGTCTCCTGGGAAGCCCCTAAACAGTCATCTATAGAGAGTTGCCTACCATGTTAGGAACCACTGTCAAATGAGAATCACCCTTAAAATCATATGTATTTTAAACCTTGAAATTAATGAGACGATTCATAGAACCAGAAAGTAGAATTGATGTTGCCAAGGGATGAGAGTATGAATAAATGGGTACTTATTGTTTAGTGGATACAGTTTCAGTTTTTCGGGGTAAAAAAAAAGCTCAGTAGAAAGATAGTGTTGCTGGTAGTACAACAATGTGAATGTATTTAATGCCTATGAACTGTGTGTTTAAATATAGTTGTAGTAAATTTTGTGTTATGTGTATTCTGCTGCATCAAAATAAGTAATGGTAAAATATTATTCCTGGAGAAGGAAATGATAACCCACACTAGTACTCTTGCCTGGGAAATCCCATGGACACAGGAGCCTGGTGGGCTACAGTCCATTGGGTCACAAGAGTTGGACATGACTTAGCGACTAAACAACCACCACCACCACAAAATATCATTCCAGTTATAAACATTCATATTAGAGGAAAACACCCATGGAATAAACTCATGTTCATCTATTAAAGTTTTTACAATGAAAATGATAGCATTACTTCCAAATATCACACTCTCAACCACAGTTTCTCCAAGTCCATCTTGGCTTGAGAAAATTTCACCAGTAACTGGAGAGAATAGGCTTCCCAGGTGGCTCAGTGTTAAAGAATCTGCCTGCCAATACAGAAGATTTAGGCTCAATCCCTGGGTTGGGAAGATCCCCTGGAAAAGGAAATGGCAACCCACTCCAATATTCTTGCCTGGAGAATACCATGGACAGAGGAGCCTGGAGGCTACAGTCCATGGGGTTGCAAACAGTCAGACACGACTTAGCAACTAAATAACAACAACTGTAGAGGAAGGCAGATGGGGCCTGAAGACAGGACAACATACTACTCAAGAGAGAAGGTGGTGGGTTGGTGACTGTCCTTCTTGGTGTTAACAGGATGCTGACGTTTAAAGCCATTGCTCAGCTCTTCCTCTTGGGCTGTTCCTGGTGCCTTGGCTTCTTTCTCGCTGAACTGATAAAGGAACCCCTCAGATCCATCATCGCCTATGCTTTCACCATCACCAATGTCCTGCAGGGAGTCTACATCTTCCTGGTCCACTGCCTCCTCAACCAGCAGGTAATAGGACCCATCCTGTCTTCTTCCCAGCTCCCAGCTGGGGTCCTCTCATGCATTTACCTGGCTAGCCCTTCTCTCCCACATGATGCCCTCCTGCCTGATGTGTTCCCATTTTCCCCAAGCCTACCATTCTCCACTGAGTCCGGGAGTTCAAGCCCCTGTTTGTAGAAGCATTTTTTAAGCATCTGTAGGATGAGGTGAGTTCCACATCCTACCACTCCGCCATCTTGATTCCCCTTTGGGAGTTCAAGTCTCCGTTTTCCAATTTTCCAGTTTCCCAACTCATGAATCTGTAATGAGTATTGGATGGTAGCGTCCCCGTTCTTCTCAGATCACAAATATGGGGTCTGACAGCAGCAAAACTAAAGTTTGTGGGACAGGGGTTTCCACTTCTTACTATTCATATTATATGTTAATGATTATTACTTGCTTGGCTCTCGGGGATCCAAGGGGCTGCTTTCTGAACAATGAAGAAATCAGAAATTGGAAACAACATATTTAGACATGAATAACCAACTGTGATTTGCACCATGGGGAAAACTGTTAGGGAGATATTAAACTACCAAGTAGGGCTCCTTTAGACTTGACGGGCAGGGGCTTAAGGTGGGTAGGAGACAACCAGCCAAAGAAAGGAAGTAAAACTGATGTGGAAACCCTTGCCAGTTCCAGAACCCAAAGATGTGTAGTGAGGGCAGTGCTCTGAGTGTAGGAGAATGTGGTGGTAATGATGATCCAGGTGCCAGCATTGGCCGGACCACATAAACTTTTTAGGCAGTGATTTTGCACTGCATTCTGACTTGATAAATAGATAGATATTGCTAGGTTTCACTCCAGTGGGGTTGTATGGATCTCAGAGAGACATGTAGTCAGGTATAAATGAAAGAGTTGAACCATAAAGAAGGCTGAGCACTGAAGAATTGATGCTTCAAACTGTGGTGCTGGAGAAGACTCTTGAGAGTCCCTTGGACAGCAGAGAGATCAAACCAGTCAATTCTAAAGGAAATCAATCCTGGATATACATTGGAACTGATATACATTGGACTGATGCTGAAGCTGAAGTTCCAATACTTTGGCACCTGATGCAAAGAGCCAACTCATTGGAAGACCATGATACTGGGAAAGATTGAGGGCAGGGGGAGAAAGGGGCAACAGAGGATGTGATAGTTGGATGGCATCATCGACTCAATGGATGTAAGTTTGAGCATATCCCAGGAGATACTGAAGGACAGGGAAACCTGGTGTGCTGCAGTCCATGGGGTCTCAGAGAGTGGGATAAGACTTAGCAACTGAACATCAAAAACATTGAGAGGAGGAAGCAGTTCTCAGTGGTTACAGAAAACTGCTCATTCTCTTAAGGATAATATAAATGCTGTGTTATCATTAGCATAAAGATGCATAGGCTGATCCACAAATAATATCTCTGTAATCACTCATAGGGGCCTCCCTGGTGCATCAGATGAGAAAGAATCTGCCAGCAATGCAGGAGACCTGGGGTTGATCCCTGTGCTGCGAAGACCCCCCTTGGAGAAGGGCATGGCAATCCACTCCAGTGGATTGCCTGAAGAATTCCATGGACAGAGGAACCCAGTGGGCTATAGTACATGATGTCACAAAGAGTTGGACATGACTGAGCGACTAACACACAGTCACTCATAGATCAATCTATCTGATATAGCCTCTATGGACCATGTGCAAATAAAAATGGGGGAAAGTACTATTTTTGGTAGCATCCGTGCATATAGCCAGAAAGCATTAAAATGCAAGATTTTTGTTTACCATCTTTTTCAGGTGCGAGATGAGTACGTAAAGTGGCTTAGGAGGATGAATAAGAAGACAGAGTCTGACAGCTACATCCTTTCCAGCTCTACCAGCCAAACCCACATGGTAAGATTATTTCCTCTCCTAGTCCATGCTGTTTCCTAATTTGAATTATTCTCTTCAAACCAGCCAGCAGTTGGGTCTGCCCCTCCCCCAATAGTGTGACTGGACCACACATTGATTCTTGGTACAGGAACCTGTTAGCATCTCTGTCTCAGCTTACTGTGCAATATCTAACACCGAGCATCTCTAGGGTGGGGTAATAGCATACTTACCCACATATAATCTGCACAGTGAAAGATTTTGCTTTTCTGTGATTATTGGTTTCTGAGTGCAAGGGCTTTCCCAGTGGCTCAGTGGTAAAGAACCTGCCTGCCAAAGCAGGAGATGCAGCTTAGATCCCTGGCTCAGGAAGATCCCCTGGAGAAGGAAATGGCAAACCACTCCAGTATCCTCACCTGCGAAATCCCATGGACACAGGAGCCTGGCAGGCTATATAGTCCATGGGGTCCCAAAAGAGGTGGACACAATTTAGCAACTAAATAACAACAGCAATCTGAGTCCAAACCTTCGAGTTACAAAACGTGAATGAAACTCTTTCTTATTTATGTTATACTGTAACTAAGATATCCTTGTTCATGAGTTCCACAAGTTGCCAAACAGGTGTTTCACTGCTAGTATGCTCTGAGCCTTAACCAGGCCTGTGCTTTGTAAATCTTCAAAGAGGCCACAGAACTCGAGACTTGCCAAACTCTTTAGCCAGGATTTTTTTTTTCCCCTGCAGAAAATGTCTTTACATTTTGTAGAACACTGGTGGTGTTTTTTTTTTTTTTTAAGACATTATTTGAGGATTGTGGCCATAGGCAAAATAGTACTTGAAGAAAGTGATAGACATTACAAAACACTTTTCTTCTTTTACTTGATAATGATGAAGGAAAATGAATGGAGGGATAAATAAGATGAGTTTAGGTGAAGATGTAAGAGTATGAGACCTTGGTTTTAGACCTACTTCTGAAATTAATTTGGATGTGAATTTGAGGTCAGTCTCCTCATGGGTGAGTTAAGGGGGCCAAACTTCATCATCTTATTCTTACTTTCATATCTTTAACTTTCTGAGATACAAAAAAACAAAGTTAAGTACATTAAGCTTGGAAGAAAAACACTCAGACTTGCCCGGGGATCCATGCTTCATTATGAATCTCATCTTTTTGTCAGGAAATTCCCATCAAATGATTTCAAAAATTACTTTCAGAAATATTTCAGCATTAATTATATTTCTGTCTCTCCCACAAATTCACACATGGAGATGGAGAAGTCATCCACCTTTTTGGAGAAAAGAAGCAATACTTCAGTCTGAATATGACAAGTTCTTCCATATCATCCTCCCAATCACCCTGGAGAAAGAATTAGCCATATGACTCAATCATCCATAAGAACTGATTTATCCTCCAGGAGAATTGTTGGCAGAATGTATGCTTAGGTTGAATAATATTTTGTGTAGTGTTGCAGTGTTATTTGCAAATAATTAAGAATAATGTTTTCAATTATTTTACACAGAAACATGTAGATCTTAAATCGGGTGAGTTTCCAAATGTATATACATGCATTTGTTGTTGTTTAGTTTCTAAGTTGTGTCCAACTCTTTGCAACCCCATGGACTGTAGCCTACCAGGCTCCTCCATCCATGGAATTTCTCAGGCAAGAATAATAGAGTGGATTGCCATTTCCTTCCCCAGGAAATCTTCCCAACCCAGTTTTGAACCCAAATCTCCTGCTTGTATATCTATCAACTGTGTCAATCCTGAAAGTTCCCACATAATCCTTTCAATCATTTATCCCCAGTCTTCCACCCCAGAAACAATTATTCTGATTTCTATAGCAACAGATTGTCAGTTCTTAAAATCCATATACATGGAATAATACACTATGTACTCCTGGTATCTGCCATGTTTCCCTCATCATGATTTTAGAATTCATCCATTTCATGCATATGTTGCTAGTCTGTGCCTTTTTATTGCTAAGTACCATTTCACACTATTGTATATCACAATTTGTTTATCCATGTTACTATTGATATCTATTTTAATTATTTCCATTTTTCTCCATGAATAAAGATGCCATGATCATTCTAATATAACATTTGTGTTTGTGTGTGTGTGTGGCCACATGTTTCATTTTTCTTAGGTAAATACCTTGGGTGTAATTGCTAGGTCATATGTTAATGATCCACTTGAAAAGAAACTGACAAAACTCTAAAATGTTTGCAATAGTTTACAATAACCCAGGAATATTGAAGAGTTTCACTTCCTCCACTTCCTGAACACCACTTGATATTATCAGTACTTTGACATTTAGCCATTTGCATGGGGAAAAGAGGTATTTCATTGTGGTTTTTAAAATGTTGAGCACCTTTTCTTGTGTTTCTTTTTCATTTGCATGTCACCTCTCATTAAACATTCAAGGATTGTTTGCAGGAATTGAGCATGTATGATGCATATGAGTCTTGGTCAGGTACACGCATTCAGATCATTTTCATTTTCTTAACTACAGTATAGTTGATTTTGTTGTTGTTGTTATAGTCGCTCAGTCTGACTCTCTGACCCCATAGACTGTAGTCTGCCAGGCTCCTCTGTCCATGGGATTTCCCAGGCAAGAATACTGGAGTAGGTTGCCATTTCCTTCTCCAGGGGATCTTTCCAACCCAGGGATCGTACCTATGTCTCCTGTGTTGGCAGGCAGATTCTTTACTACTGAGCCACCAAGGAATCCCCACTGTATAGCAGAGTGAGTATTTTTCCTAGACTGTGGATGGTGTCATCCTTTAGGTAGTGTCTTTGCTCTGTTTTTAGCTCTCTCTGCAATGTGGATTTGGTCCTAACAAGACAGCGGAGCTATTGTCTTTGCAAACGTTATAATGCCATATCTCCTTGCTGTCCAAGGGACTCTCAAGCATCTTCTCCAGTACCACAATTCAAAAGCATCAGACACCATTAGGATGATGATTTCATGGAGTCTAGGAAAAGCCCCAGCCACATATGGCTCTGGGTCTAACTCCTCTGAATCTAGCTCAACCTCCCATTGAGGCAGCAGCTGCCAGTGTACCAGGGGAAAGATCCACTCCAAGCTCACTTTAGAACCATTCCCAACTAAAGCAAATGCTCTCACATATGGGATTTTCCAGGCAAGAGTACTGGAATGGGGTGCCATTGCTTTCTCCATAGACAGTATATAGATACTCCCAACAAGGACTTGCCTTCAGGACTGGGAAACGTTACTGTTTCAACCAATTTTACAGGGGCAAAGGGAGAAAATGAAACACAATGAGAAGGCTGAGGAGTATGTTTCAAATGAAAGAACAAGATGAAACCTCTGGGGCTATCTTATGACCCTGCAATCCCACTCGTGGACATGATCAGAAAGGATCCTTGAGCCCTAGGGTTCATCGAAGGTCTGTGTACAATAGCCAAGACATGTTGTTGTTCAGTTGCCTGGTCATGTCCGATTCATTGCTACCCCATGAACTGCAGACATGGAAGCCAAGACATGGAAGCAACCTAAATGTCCATCAACAGAGGGGTGAATAAAGAAGATGTGGTACATATATAAAATGGAATATTACTCACCCATTAAAAATAATGAAATAATGCATTTGTAACAACCTGGATGGGTCTAGAGATTGTCATACTGAGTTAAGTAAGTCAGACAGAGAAGGAGAAATATCCTATGATATCCCTTATTTGTGGAATTGAGAGGGTAACAGGAAGGAAGGCCAGAGGTCCCCAAGTGGCAGGAGGAAATAAACTGCAAGTGGAAGACATTTTTTCCCCTTCTCTGTTGACAAAACCAGCTCTGCTTAAGACTAACCTTTTTTTTTTTTCTCAAACCTTGTGCTTATAATGGTTCAACAAACCAAAGTTCATGTCAATTGTTTTATGGCTGGGGATGACATCATGCCACTCTATCTCAAAAATGCATATTGTGGAAGAAGGGCCTGGTGGAACTCTCTCAGCCTGGAGGTGTTTCTTTTATCTGATTAGAAGCTTGCTAATAGACATAAAATGCCTTGCTTAAAACTAGCAAGGGGACACTCTTTCTGTCTCCTTCTGGTGTCTATGCCAGCTTTCTCTATCTATATTATACTTTAATAAAACTTTGCTACACAAAACGCTCCAAGTAGTCAAGCCTTGTCTCTGACCCCGGATTGAAATCCTCTCCTCTGGAGGTCACAAATCCTGGTATAACACACGGCTTGGAGCAGCAACCATTCATCTTGGGGGCTCATCTGGGATCTTCAAGACAAGGTAAGGATGCTTGGAGTTCTGGTTCTTTGTTCTCCTAGTAAACACACTTTCTACAGTACTCTACTAACTCTATGGTGTGCCTGTGTGTGTGAAAGCAGCATGAATGAGATGTGGAGTTGGCCATGAAGCAATCATTGTGCCCTGTTCTGCGGTTTTGTGGTGCCTCATAATGACCAAAGGCAGCCCCAAGGGAAGCCTTGTTGGAGGTTTATACCGACTTGCCAAGGCCAAGAGGCACCCAAAGTCCCTGCAAGGGGAGAGGCCAGAAATGGGTGAAGCGTGTGGACCAAACTTTCTTTCTTCAGTCACCTTTTATTGTCTGTTTGACCATTTCACTACTGCCTGAGGAATTAGAAATGCTAACCGAACATGTCAGAATATAGACTTTCAAAAGACTTGGAATCCATGCTGTTGGTTGTTTTATCATGCACTACGGACAAGAGCATGTTCAATACTAGGTGGAGCTCTAGCTCCCAGAAGGCCTCTCAGGCTAGAAGTCACTCTCTTAGCTGCCTGACTCAGGGACTAGTGACCTCAAAGCAAGCCTTTATCATGGCTGTGCCTCCGATCTATGTGGATGGGAGTCCTGCTGATGACCATGAGACTTCTGAGAACAGGGATCAGGAATCCCAGGATCTGGTGAGATTGGAAGTGCAATGAGCTTTTTCCTTTGGTAACACTAGCTCTTAGTGGACCAGAGGAGGCTCTCTGGTGACTTTAGAAGGATTGGCCCCTAAGAGCTCAAGGAAAGAAATCATTTGTTCCTCACTGGCTAGCCCTTCACCACCTCTTTTGCTATCACATATACTGGTGTGGTGACACTCAGAAGGGGCATGTTGAGTTTTGTGTTTGTCCTTTATGATTTACCAGTTCTACTGTGGTCAGGAATATACCCAGGACTATGCACAGGCTTGCAGGAGATGGATGTTTCCCCTGGCAGTCTTAGCTTGGGAGGCACTCCAAAAGGCTACTCTCTTGAACCTTGGGTGGCATCAGAGGAGGAGCAGAAATCAGGTACAGGTTTTAATGGAAAGGAACTGGATATCAATCTGGGATGCCACTAGGTCTATCCCTGGTGCATCTCCATCCCGCCTTGGTGGTAGAACGGGAAGAGACAGTAGTGGGACACCTGCATCGGTAAGAGACAGGTTAACTCCAGCCAGGGAAGGAAGTTTAGGGGGAAGACCTGTCTCCACCCCAACCCAGAGCAGAGAGGGACACCGCTGGTAGAAAAGGCCGCTGGATGCTGCTTTTTCTTCCTTACAAATGGGAGCTAACAGTTCAAGCCTCACTCCTTTGAACTGAATCCTGAAAAACAGGGATAGATTCGACCCCCAGGGCTTTAAAAAACTCACCTGATCTTCCTATGTGATACTGCATGGCCATGGTATCCATTGGAGGAAGGGGAACAGTGGCCGGTTGGAGCATCTTTAATTATAATATTGTCTTACAATTAGATCAGTTCTGTAGAAAACAAGGGAAATGGGTAGAAGTAGCATATGTGTTGCCTTTTTTTCTCTCTGTGAAACATGCCAGACTTATGTCCTAAGGGTATAGATTTGGGTGTGAAACCTTCAGCTCCCTCCTGTCCTCCTACTTTGCCCCCATACCGGGGGCTTCCAGCTGAGCAAACTGAAAGTCAGGGCAGTCCTCTGGGGAGGGTTGCCTCTGTCTTGGTAGAAACTCAAACTGAATTTCAAACTGCTCCAGTCTCAGTAGCAGTTCAAACTGCTGTCTCAGTATAACCTCAGACTACTCTGGTTTCAACTGAAACTCAGACGATCGAAGTAAAAGAAGCTCAGACAGCTAAAACTAAGAGTCACATACAGGATGAGATGAAGGACAGGAGACAAAGAGATAAGGAAAAACAGGTTTCTCCAATCTATCCTTGGGATCACATGTGAAGGGCAGCCAAAGAGGCTGCTGCTGCTGCTGCTAAGTCACTTCAGTTGTGTCTGACTCTTTGCAACCCCATAGATGGCAGCCCACCAGGCTGAGGAACAGCCAAACAAGATGTTGCCTCTCCATGAAGCACCCACCAGGAAAAATAATCAATCTATGAGAGTTAATGAGCCTTTTTCTTATCAAGAAATACAAAGAATCAAGGAAGACCTGGGAGACTATTTAGAGGACCCAGAAAAATACATTAGAAACTTTAAGGGTGTTACTCTGCTTTATGACCTCACTTGAAAGGATATGATATATATCCTGGGGCAGATGCTAA
The DNA here is from genome assembly GCF_014754425.2 of Oryx dammah. Classification (NCBI taxonomy): domain Eukaryota; kingdom Metazoa; phylum Chordata; class Mammalia; order Artiodactyla; family Bovidae; genus Oryx; species Oryx dammah. The sequence continues at coordinate 92,031,493 of NW_024070189.1, forward strand.
CTCCTGACTCAAAAACTTGAGTTTTGGAGAAAGCTATTGAGTTATGGAGATTAATGGCTTGGTAATGAATTAGCAGAAAAGAGGTAAGATGAGATAGCCACCCTCCCTACTGGAAATCAGGTGGTCCCAACTATAGAACCAGACTGGCTGCCATATGACCCAGCAATCCCACTGCTGGGCATACACACTGAGGAAACCAGAGTTAAAAGAGACACGTGTGCCCCGATGTTCATTGCAGCACTGTTTATAATAGCCAGGACATGGAAGGAACCTAGATGTCCATCAGCAGATGAATGGATAAGAAAGCTGCAGTACATATACACAATGGAGTACTACTCAGCCTTTAAAAAGAGTACATTTGAATAGGTTCTAATGAAGTGGATGAAACTGGAGCCTATTATACAGAGTGAAGTAAGCCAGAAAGAAAAACACCAATACAGTATACTAATGCATATATATGGAATTTAGAATGATGGTAACGATAACCCTGTATGCGAGACAGCAAAAGAGACACAGATGTATAGAACAGCCTTTTGGACTCTGTGGGAGAGGGCGAAGGTGAGATAATTTGGAAGAATGGCATTGAAACATGTATATTATCATATGTGAAACGGATCGCCAGTCCAGGTTCAATGCATGATACAGGAGGCTCGGGGCTGGTACATTGGAATGACCCAGAGCGATGGGATGGGGAGGGAGGTGGGAGGGGGATTCAGGGTGGGGAACACGAGTACACCCGTGGCGGATTCATGTCGATGTGTGGCAAAACCAATACAATATTGTAAAGTAATTCAGTTCAGTTCAGTTCAGTCTCTCAGTTGTGTCCGACTCTTTGCGACACCATGAACTGCAGCACACCAGGCCTCCCTGTCCATCACCAACTCCCGGAGTTCACCCAGACTCACATCCATAAAGTCAGTGATGCCATCCAGCCATCTCATCCTCGGTCGTCCCCTTCTCCTCCTGCCCCCAATCCCTCCCAGCATCAAAGTCTTAGCCTCCAATTAAAATTAATAGATTTATATATATATATATATATATATATATATGTATGTATGTATAAAAGAACCAGACTGGGACTATAACACGGCCAAAGGGAGACGAGGTCAGAGTCATTTTGTCAGATGTATTCTCGAAGGACTCAGGCAAGCACATGCTAAGACTTTAAACTATGCCAAATTGGCAAACATAAAACAGGAAGAGAAGGAAACACCAGGTAAATTCCTAGATAGACTGTGAGAAGCCCTTCACAGATTCACTGAGATTGATCCTGAAAGTGAAGAAGGAAGGAAGAGTGATCTTAAAGGATAGATTTCTCACTCAGTCGGCTCCAGATATCTGCCATCAGCTACTAAAACAAGTGTATGTATCAAACCAGTCTTTAGATAATTTGTTGCAACTGACTCAGACAGATTATTATGGAAGGGAATATGAGAGGAAAGAAAGGCAGAGAAAGACCAAGGAACAGACTGAAGCCCTAATAATGGTGGTCAGAACCATTCTGAGACAGACTGAAAAAAGTGCCCAGAGGGACCCTGGCGGAAAGGGATGGATTTGTTATTACTGTGGAAAGGAGGGGGCACCTCAAGTGGGATTGTCCTCAGGCTTCTAAGCCACCCCTGGGTGCATGTCCTGTCTTCAAAGGACCACACAGGAGAGACTGCCCCCAGAGACATAGGCTGCAGAGGTCAGATTCTCAGGACAATCAAGACTGAAGGTGCCCACGCAAGCTCCCATCCTAAATACACCTGAGGAACCCCAGATATTAATAACTGGTCGGGGGGGGGAGCAATCTGTTTTTTTCCTTTGGACACCAGGGCAACTTACTCTGTGGTTACTGAAGCCCCTGGCCCACTTTCCCCCAATCCACTGCTGTAATGGGACTGTCTGGATGAGCCAAATGCTATTATTTCAGTTGTCTTCTAAGCTGCAACTGGGACTCTGTGTTGTTTTCACATGAGTTTCTGATCATGCCAGAGTCTCCCTCACCCCTTTTGGGAAAGGATATCCTGAGCAAGGTCCATGCCTCTGTTTTCATGAATATGAAGCCCTCTCTTTCTTTCCCATTAATTGAACAAAATGTAGATCCTAGAGTGTGGGATGATGGAAAAACTGTGGGTCAAGCCCAAAATGCTATTCCTGTCACTGTCAAGCTCAAAGACCCTCATATATTTCCACATCAAAAGCAGTATACTCTAAAGCCCAAGGTTAAGGAAGGGTTAAAACCTATCATTGAACATTTAAAGGAGCAGGGGCTATTAATTCCCTGCAACAGTCCATGCAACACTCTTGTTTTGGGTGTGAAAAAGTCAAATGATAAATGGAGACTAGTTCAAGATTTACAAATAATAAATGAGAGTACACCCATGGTGCCTAATTCTGACATTTTATTGTCTGAAATTCCTGAATGAGCCAAATATTGTTCAGCCATTAATTTGAAGGCCTAATCATACCCAAAGGGATGAGGGCCATCGGCCCAAGAGAATTAAGCCTATATTAAATTATTCTCTACCTATGACTTTAAGACAATTGAGAGGATTGGAGGTCATCACAGGCTATTGCAGTATTTGGATTCCGGGTTATGGGAAACTTGCCCAGCCTTTATATAAACTTATAACTGAAACTCAACAAGCCCAAACCAACAAGGTGATTTGGTCTCCAGACACTCAAACGACTTTTAAGCTGATCTGCATTCCTGCTTTGAGCTTGATCACGGGATCAGAGTTTAATATGTTGGTCACTGAAAGAAAAAGTATGGCCTAGGGAGTTATGACACAACCTCGAGGACCTCACCAGCAACCTTTAGGGTACCTGAGCAGAGAATTAGATGTAGTGGCATGTCGGTGGCCACAGTGTCTAAGAGTAATTGCTACTATTGCTTTAATAGTACCTGAAGCTCTTAAGTTTTAATGGGCGAATTCTTACTGTACTGACTTCTCATGATGTCAGTGAAATCTTAAGCTCCAAAGTTAATATCTGGATGACAGACAGTTCCTTCTTAAATATCAATCATTGTTGTTAGAAGGACCAATAACTAAGCTTAAAGTTTGTGAAAACTTAAATCCTGCCACTTTCCTTCCTGAGAAAAAAAATGAAACACCCGATCACGATTGTTCCCAATTTCTAACTTTAAACCATACAGCTCGGGAAGATCTAATGGCTACCCTCTCAGGTCATTCTGACATGAAAATATTTACAGATGGCAGTTCTGTTGTTTGGGATGGGAAGCAGAAAACAGCCGTGGTGGTGGCTGGACAGGTTTTAAAACCAAAGTCTCTCTCCCCAGGAACTCCAGGAAGGGACTCCTGACTCAGCCTCTGAGTCAAGCAAGCCACTGTTTGAGCCAGGAACTCGGGTCCTGATAAAGACATTGGGACCTGGGGAGGGGGGCAATCTCTCAAGCCCCTCTGGGAAGGCCCTTAACAGGTCCTCTTTCTTCTCTCATAGCTGTCAAGGTGCCAAGAATTGGTTCATGGGTATACCACACTTGAGTTAAAAAGTGGCATATGACCCCTCAGACTAAGTGATGTCATTTTTATGTCTTTATTCTCTATGACTTTACTTTTTCACTTCTTAGATGGGTCCAATAATCTCTGTGGCCCTGCATCTGCTGACTCCAAAAATCCTGACTCTGCTCTTTGACTTTCAAGACGCCTTCCTGTCCTGGGCTCATTCCTAAGCCACATTCCACAATAAGTCTAATCACTGGGTCTGCAGAGTGCTCCTCTCCTCATTGGTGGAAGGCTTCCCAGGGTGGGCATCTCCACATCAGGGAAAGGACTTTCTCCAAGTCTGCAACTACCTTCGACAGCAACAATCATATATGATCCCTCTTCTTAATCTGATGACATCTAACAGTCCTAAAATGGACTAGTGTAACACTTTGTACCTTAACTATGGACATAAAGTGACTTTTAACTTTGCTGATTGTTCTGTCTTTGTTGTTTGTTCCATGCATCTGTAACTGTGTAGCTGGATTTGTTTCTAGCCGCATGAAGGCTTTTAAGTTACAAACAGTTGGCCAAACTCCTACAAGTGCCACAGCTTCCTCCAGCTACTACGTGGGGCCTCTAGGTCAGAGACCCTCAATATTAGGATTAGGAGAATATGCTGCCTCATGAATTTAGGGACAACACCCCTCATCAGTGGAAGCAGTTATGGGATAAGAATGCCACCCCATTCCCTAGGCAAGATAGTTCTCCTAAAAGAAAAGGGGGACATGAGAAGGTAATAGGTAGGAGGCCAGAGGTCCCCAGGCAGCAGGAGAAAATAAAGTGCAAATGACAGATGTTTTTTTCCCCCTTTTTTGTTGACAAAACCAGTTCTGCCTAAGACTAACCTTTTTTTTTTAATTTTCTCAAACCTTGGGCTGATAATGGTTCAACAAATCAGTATTCATATCAATTGTTTTATGGCTGGGGCATGACACCTCATGCCATTCTATCTCAAAAATGCATATTGTGAGAGAGGGGCCTGGTGAAACCTCCTCAGCCTTGAGATGTCTCATTTGTCTGATTAACAGCTCACAAGCAGACGTAAAACACCTTGCTAAAAACTAGCAAGTGGGAACTCTTTCTGTTTCCTTCTGATGCCTGTGTCAGAAGCTTTCTCTATCTCTGTTATATTTTGATAAAACTTTGCTGCACAAAAATCTCCAAGTATTCAAGCCTTGTCACTGACCCCGGATTGAAATTCTCTCCTCCAGAGGTCACAGATCCCAGTGTAACACATGGCTCACAGCTGCAACCCTTCAAGAGCAAGACCCAGATTCCCCCATCAGGAAACTTCCACAAGCCTCTTATCCTTATCCATCAAAAGGCAGACAGAATGAAAACCACAATCACCAAAAACCAACCAAACTGATCACATGGATCACAGTCTTGTCTAACTCAAAGAAACATGAGCCATGCTGTGTAGGGCCACCCAAGACAGATGGGTCATGGTGGAGAGTTCTGACAAAACATGGTCCCTTGGAGAAGGGAATAGCTAGCCACTTCAGTGTTCTTGCCTTGAGAACCCCATGAATTGTATGAACAGTATGAAAAGATATGACACTGAAAGATGAACCCCCCAGATCAGTAGGTGCCCAATATGCTACTAGAGAAGAGCAGAGAAATAAGTCCATAAAGAATGAAGAGGCTGAGCCAAAGTGAAAAAAAATGCCCAGTTGTGGATGTGACTGGTGAGGGAGATAAAGTTCAGTGCTGTAAAGAACACTATTGGTAGGACTATCAGTTGGTGCAGCCACTATGTAGAGCAATATGGAAGTTCTTTTAAAAACCTAAAACTAGACCTACCATATGATCCAGCAATCCCACTCTAGGGCATATATCCAAAGAACACTAATTTGAAAAGGAACATGCTCCCTAATGTTCAGAGCAGCATTATTAACAACAGTCAAAATACAGAAGCAACCTGAATGTCCATCCACAGATGAGTGGATATCAAAGATGTGATACATGTATATAGTGGGCTGTTAGCCATAAAAAAGAATGAAATAATGCCATTTGTAGCAACATGGACGGACCTAAAGACTGAAATCCAAATCCCTCAGTCGTGTCTGACTCTTTGTGACCCCATGGGCTGTAGCCTACCAGTCTTCTCCATCCATGGAATTTTCCAGGCAAGAATATGGAGTGGGTTGCCATTTCCTTCTCCAGGAGATCTTCCTGACCCAGGGATTGAACCCGGGTCTCCCACATTGGGCAGACGCTTTACCGTCTAAGCCACCAGGGAATTTATGGATGGACCTATAGATTCTCATATACAGTAGTATGTAACCTGTTCAGATTTAGATTCACAGACACTGAAAACAAATTTATGGTTACCAAATGGGAAAGGGGAGGGTGGAGGAATTAGGAGTTTGGGATTAGCAGATACATACTATTGTATATAAAATACACATCAATACTGCATAGCACAGGGAACTACATTCAAATCTTGTAATAACCTATAATGGAAAAGAATCTAAAAAAGAATAGATAAATACAACAGAAACTAACACAACATTGTACATCAACTATACTTCAGTAAAAAAGAACTGTTTCAGATTTACAGAAATGTGATGATAGTACCAATGTATCCAGCACCCATGAGTGCTCGTGAGTGTACCTCATGAGTGACATCTCCACAGACGCCGAGCATCTCCTCCACTTCTCTCTCCTGTGAATGTTTTAGAAACAGGGATAACATTCATTTTCCAAAGGAGGATTTACAGATTAGTTGGAGCTCAATAAATATTTGAGAAATGAAGGAACAGAGAACCAAAGGAGGGAAGAAAGAACCACTTAATTCAGACTCATGAAATCTCAATCTTTAGTCTCTTGCTAACCCATAACCCAATCCTGATCTTTTTCTTAACCAAAAAATATTGCTTTTTAAGGAAAGAAATTAAAACCAAAGAATTACTATGTAATATATCAAACATTTACATCTCCACCACCTAGAAAGAATTAGTAACATTTTACTGGGCTTCCTGGTGGCCTGGTGGTAAAGAATCCACCTGCCAATGCAGAAGACACAGGTTCGATCCCTGAGTTGGAAAGATCCCCTGGAGGAGGAAATGGCAACCCACTCCAGTATTCTTACCTGGAAAATCCCATGGACAGAGGAACCTGGTGGGCTACAGTCCATGGAGTCCCAAAAACATGATTTAGCAACTAAACAGCAACAACAGCAGCATTTTATTATATTTATTTGGGGTCTTAATTAATAACAGTTTATTATATTCATTTTGGGTCTTTTTATACAATGAAAATAACATTTGGTGGATACAATGACTCCCTTGACTCTCCAACCCTAGATTCTATTTCTCTTTCCATTTCCCCAAGCGGCAAATAGTATTTATTTAGCATATATCCTTCCTCTCTGAATTTCAGAGATATTTGCATTATATGCATCTGAACAGATATGCATTTAAACATAAAATCAAACATAAAACACTCCTATCGGTGAACAGTATCTAGCATTGTTTTGTGCATTTCCATTGTTATCTATATTTGCCTAAATATATAATAAATGTACTTATATTCATCTTATATTTTTAAGTTCAACTGGTCTTTAAATATGATGTCTGTGAAATGGGAAAGTCATACTGCATATTACAATTAATAACCAAACACAAGAGAACAAGATGGTGGAGGAGTAGGTGGACGTGGAGTACATCTCTCTCCGGGGATATATCAGGAATACACCTTCAGACACAGAAGTGCATGCAGAACACCAGCTGAAAGCAGACAGGAGTACCTGACCAGTGGAAAAGAAAATATAGAACCATGTAAAACTCGGTAGGATGGAGGAACTAGGGGGGAAAGCAAGAGTGTGAGCAGGGCTGGACCTGCCCTCAGTGGATGGGGGAACTGAAGCGGGGGTCCAATCCCCACATCGGGGCAATTGTGTTGAATCAGAGAAGAAACATTTAAAGGCTGAGAGTGAAACAGCTGATCTGTGGCAGCCTAAATGGAATGAGAATCAGACAGTCCTTATCACAGCCATACATACCCTGGACAGGAACGCTGGCTCCCTGGAAGGTGCAGCAGCTGGGAGCTGGAGCTTATCCATTGTGGAGCAATCCCAGGGCAAGAGCCTCTGTTGACTGTGGAGAGACAGATTGAGGGGATGTGAGAGAGGAGATCATGGTGGGAAATGATGGTGAAGGAAGCAAGGCAGCCATGGAAGCAAGGCGATACTGCTGAGTCACAGGGTGGAACAATCCCCATAGCCTCTCTCCCCCTACACGTCAGCATTTGCAGCTGAACAATAGAGAGGCTGGCTCATCAAACACCTGGGTGGGGGGGGGTTTGTTTGGGGTGGGGGGGGGGCCGGAGGGCGCTATATGCCTGACACACCACACAAGAGAGGAGGACCCCAGGCAAGGGAGCCCTCTAAGTGCCTGAACAGGTGGAGCTACGGAGAAAGAGAAGCCAAAGAGACCTTCTGATCGCCAGCTACAAGAGACGTGAAAAAAGACTCTGATAGGACCGTAATTCCTGTGGCAGGGGAAGTCCGTGTCCCTGCACACTTGGTGCTGTCAGGGTCCCCGCAAGCCAAGCAGCTGCACCACCTTCACACTCAACTCTCACTGGGGCAGAGCAGCCACAGGCAAAAAAAAAAAAAAAAAAGTCTTGCTTCTATGCGTGTAGGGTTGCTTCGGTAGTGTTTGACTCTTTGTGACCCAGTACACTGTGGCCAGCCAGGCTTGTCTGTATGAGGGGGGTTCTCCAGGCAAGAATACTGGAGCGTATTGGCCAATACTGGTTGCCATTCCCTTCTAGAGCACTGTATTTCCTGCTGCCCTAGCCTCCAAACCCCCTAAGTACCTGGTGCTGCCAGAACCCCTGCTACCCAAGAAGCTGCATCACCTCCACATCTGGCCCTCACAGGGGCAAACGCAAGCCCTCCAGGGCAGCCTCAGAAGCAAAACCTCAGTGGATGACCCACATGCAGACGTGGAAATAAAACCACAATTGAAACCCAGGCAGTGTGCCTAAGGAAGAAGACCCAAAACTTTCCCACCAGCTGTACAAGCTGCAGATTAAATCCACATGATCAACTAGGCAAACTGTGTCTATGGAATATATAAAAGGCCATTGAGAGCTCCCACAAAAGAAAATGCACTAGTTCTGATGGTTGTGGACATTGGAGGCAAGAACACACAAGAATAGGACCAGATTAGAATCTGAGCTGCCCCCACATCAGGTCCAGAGCTCAGCACAGTGTTGGAAGGCATCCTAGGGAGGTGAGGTGGACTGTGACTTCCAGCAAGGGAAAGGACTCTGACAAGTGACTCAAGAAAAACATTTATTACATTTTGACTTGTTCTATAGATTCTTTTGGATTTTTTCTTTTTCCCCTTTCTGTTGTGGTTGTCAATTTGATTGGCACTTCAGTTCAGTTCAGTTCAGTTCAGTTGTTCAGTCATGTCCGACTCTTTGTGACCCCATGAATAGCAGCACGCCAGGCCTCCCTGTCCATCACCATCTCCCGGAGTTCACTCAGACTCACACCCATCGAGTCAGTGATGCCATCCAGCCATCTCATCCTCGGTTGTCCCCTTCTCCTCCTGCCCCCAATCCCTCCCAGCACCAGAGTCTTTTCCAATGAGTCAACTCTTCCTGTGAGGTGGCCAAAGTACTGGAGTTTCAGCTTTAGCATCATTCCTTCCAAAGAAATCCCAGGGTTGATCTCCTTCAGAATGGACTGGTTGGATCTCCTTGCAGTCCAAGGGACTCTCAAGAGTCTTCTCCAACACCACAGTTCAAAAGCATCGATTCTTCAGTGCTCAGCCTTCTTCACAGTCCAACTCTCACATCCATACATGACCACAGGAAAAACCATAGCCTTGACTAGACAGATCTTAGTCGGCAAAGTAATGTCTCTGCTTTTGAATATGCTATCTAGGTTGCTCATAACTTTTCTTCCAAGGAGTAAGCGTCTTTTAATTTCATGGCTGCAGTCACCATCTGCAGTGATTCTGGAGCCCAAAAAAATAAAGTCTGACACTGTTTCCACTGTTTCCCCATCTATTTCCCATGAAGTGATGGGACCGGATGCCATGATCTTACTTTTCTGAATGTTGAGCTTTAGGACAACTTTTTCACTCTCCTCTTTCACTTTCATCAAGAGGCTTTTTAGCTCCTCTTCACTTTCTGCCATAAGGGTGGTGTCATCTGCATATTTGAGGTTATTGATATTTCTCCTGGCAATCTTGATTCCAGCTTGTGCTTCTTCCAGCCCAGCGTTTCTCATGATGTACTCTGCATAGAAGTTAAATAAGAGGGTGACGATATACAGCCTTGACGTACTCCTTTTCCTATTTGGAACCAGTCTGTTGTTCCATGTCCAGTTCTAACTGTTGCTTCCTGACCTGCATATAGGTTTCTCAAGAGGCAGGTCAGATGGTCTGGTATTCCCATCTCTTTCAGAGTTTTCCACAGTTTATTGTGATCCGCACAGTCAAAGGCTTTGGCATAGTCAAGAAAGCAGAAATAGATGTTTTTCTGGAACTCTCTTGCTTTTTCGATGATCCAGCAGATGTTGGCAATTTGATTTCTGGTTCCTCTGCCTTTTCTAAAACCAGCTTGAACATCTGGAAGTTCATGGTTCATGTATTGCTAAAGCCTGTCTTGGAGAATTTTGAGCATTACTTTACTAGCGTGTGAGATGAGTGCAATTGTGCAATAGTTTGAGAATTCTTTGGCACTAAGGAATCCAATTAAGCTTGTGAGCTTTTTTATTTCCTCAGTCACATTTTTTATTGTTGTCATAAGCCTCTGCCTCTACATTGGGCTTTTGCAGTTCTGTGGACTTTTCCTCGGTTATTTTCTTTTCAATTTTTTTAATTTTAATTTTTTATTTTCATACCTATTATTATTTTTCTACATTTATTCCTTTGTTTGCTTTTCCTACTGTTTTTTCCCCTTGCAGTTAATCTTTAACATATATCAATCTTTTTTATCTACCTCTGTTTAACTTTGCATATCTATTCTTTCTTTTCTTTCTCTTCTTTCTTCTCAACATAGTTTTTAGTTTTATTTTCATTGCTTTATTCCTCAATTGGCACCGTGCTTTAGTTTTGTTTTCCAGTTTGTGCTTTAATTAGTTTTGTTCTGATAGATATAATTTTTGATTTCCTTTGTTTGCTGGGTCAATCTATTGTACTTTTTTGTTGGAATGTTTTGTTTATGGGTGTATATGTGTATGTATATATTCAATCACACTTTCTATTGTTGTTATAAACTTCTTCCTCTACATTGGGCTTTTGCATTTCTGTGGAGTTTTCCTTTTTCTTTTTTTCTTTTTTCTTCCTTCTTCCATTTTTTCTTTTCTCTTTTTTAAATTTTAATTTTTAACTTTTTAAAACCTATTATATTTTTTCTACATTTATTCCTTTGTTTGCTTTTCCTACTTTTTTCCCCCTTGTAGTTAATCTTTAATGCATATAAATCTTTTTCAACTACCTCTATTTAACTTTGCATATCTGTTCTTTCTTTCCTTTCCTCTCAACATATTTGTTAGTTTTGTTTTCATTGCTTCATTCCCCACTTGGCACCTTGCTTTAGTTTTGTTTTCTAGTTTGTGGTTTAGTTAGTTTTGTTCTTAACTGATAAATATAACCTTTGATTTCCTTTGTTCACCAGGTCAGTCTACTGTACTTTATTTTTGTTGGACTGTTTTCACTTTGCTCATGAGTATATATGTATACATGTATATTCCATTATTTTAATTATTATTTGCCTGATTAACTGTCAGTTGTCTGGGGCTCATCTTTGGTTTCTCATTTTTTGGATATTTGTTTTAAGCTCACTTAATACCATAACAAACTACTTGTGGAATCTTCATTCCTGACCAGAAATCAAGCCCTGAGCCTTTGGAGTGGGAGCACTGACTCCAAGACCCTAGACCCTAAGTATTAAATAGTGAGAACTCACACAAAGGAAACCACTTGAATACAAGACCCAGCATCACCCAACCACTGCACCCTATGCAGGATGCCTCAGCTAAACAACAAACAAAACAAAAATACAAAACAATCATCAGCAGACTACCACTACTATGAGATTACCACCTCATTCAGCCTTGCCAATCAGAAGAAAAACAAACAAACAAACAAAAAACTCAGCACAAATCTCACCCTATCTTAGTTCCCCAACCAGGGATGGAACCCATATCCATGGCAGTGGAACTCTGGAAACCTAACCACTGGACTTCCAGTTAAGTCCCCTCTCATAGCTCTTTAGTTTTTTAATCATTTTACTTGAAAAGAGAAAACATAAATAGAGAAAACCAGGTTAATGATCAACCAAATGTATACAGCAAGGAGCCAGAGCATGTGGGCACATCCACAGATATTTGTTAATTGATGAAGAGATGAAAACTACTGGTAGACTTCAGGGCAGGTTTCCAAGCTTCCCAGATGTAGAGAGACTGAGGGGTCAGCTAACTCCACATTCTGCAGAAGAGGAAACAGTGGACCAGAAAGATAAATGATTGTGCTCAAACTTGCAAGGCTACTTGCTCATAAGATCCAGCCAGGGTCCTGGATTTCAGTGTTGTCCACACCATACAAACCACTGGACCAACATTAAGAGGGCAGAAACCAAAGGGAAGAAACAATTCAACCTTCTTCAAGGAAAGAATTCAACTTTCCTTGAAGCCTGGGAAAAGGAGACCTCAAACACAATAAGTTAAAAAAAATAAAAATGAAAAGGCAGAGAAATATGAAAAGAAAAGAAAAGAAAATGAAGGAACAAACTAGAAACACAGATGTCCAAATAAGTGAAGAGGAAATAGGCAAACTACCTAAAAAAGAATTCAGAATAATGATAGTAAAGATGATTTTTAAAAAACAACTTGAAAACAAAATGGAGAAAATGCAAGAATCAATTAACAAAGCCCTAGAAGAATGAAAGAATAAGCATACAGAGACAAACAGCACAGTTACTGAAACTAAAAATACTCTAGAAGGAATCAATAGCAGAATATCTGAAGCAGAAGAATGAATCAGTGAGCCGGAAGATAAAATGGTGGAAATAACTTCTGAAGAGCAGGATAAAGTAAAAAGAATGAAAATAACTGAGGACAGTCTCAGAGACCTTTGGGACCATATCAAAAGCACCAACATTTGAATTAAAGGGGTCCCAGAAGAAGAAGAGAAAAAGAAAGGATATGAGAAAATTTTTGAAGAGATTATAGTTGAAAACTTCCCCAACATGGAAAAGGAAATAATCAATCAAGTCCAAGAGACACAAAGGGTCTCATACAGGATAAACCCAAGGAGAAACATGCCAAGACACATACTAATCAAACTAACAAAGATTAAACACAAAGAAAGAATATTAAAAGCAGCAAGGGAGAAGCAACAAGTAACATACAAGGGAAATCCCATATGCTTAACAGCTGATCTTTCAGCAGAAACTCTGCAGGCCAGAAGGGAATGCCAGGATATATTTAAACTATTGAAAGGGAAAAAGTTACAACCAAGATTACTATACCTACCAAGGATCTCATCAGAATTGATGGAGAAATAAAAAGCTTTTCAGACAAGCAAAAGTCAAGAGAATTCAGTACCACCAAACCAGCTTTACAACAAATGTTAAAAGGGCTTATATAGTCAAGAAATACAAGAGAAGAAAAAAGATCTACAAAATCAACCCCAAACAATTAAGAAAATGGCAATAGGAACATATATATCAATAATTATTTTAAATGTAAATGGATTAAATGCTCCAACCAAAAGACACAAACTGGCTGAACAGATACAAAAACAAGACTCATATATATGCTGTCTACAAGGAACCCACTTCAGACCTCAAGACACATATAGACTGAAAGTGAAAGGATGGAAAAATATATCCCATGCAAATGGGAAGCAAAAGAAAGCTGGAGTAGCAATCCTCATATCAGACAAAATAGACATTATTCTTACAAGAGATAAGGAAGTTCACTACATAATGATCAAGGGATAAATCCAAGAGGAAGACATAACAATTAGAAATATCTATGCACCCAACATAGGAGCACCTCAATACATAAGACAAACACTAACAGACATAAAAGGAGAAATTGACAGTAACACAATAATAGGAGGAGACTTTAGTTCACTCATCAATACACAGATCATCAAAACATAATTAATACAGAAACACAAGTCTAAAATGATACATTAGATGAGCTGGATCTCATTGATATCTTCAGGACATTCCATCCAAATGCAGAAGAATACAACTTCTTCTCAAGTGCACATGGAATATTCTCCAGGATAGACCATACCATGGGTCACCAATCAAGCCTCAGTAAATTTAAGAAAATTGAAATCATATCAAGCATCTTCTCTGACCATGATGCTATGAGACTAGATATCAATTACAAGAAAAAAAGTGTGAGAAACACAAACTCATGGAGATTAAACAACACATTTCTAAATAACCAACAGGTTACTGAAGAAATCAAAAGGGAAATTTAAAAATTTCTAGAAAAAAATGACAATGAAAACACAACAGCTCAAAACTGTGTGATGCTGCAAAAGCAATCCTAACAGGGAAGTTTATAGTGATACAATCCTACCTCAAGAAACAAGAAAAACTTCAAATAGACAACCTAACTTCACACCTAAAACAGCTGGAAAAAGAAGGAGAACAACAACAGAAGAAAAAAAAATAGTAGAAGAAAAGAAACCATAAAGATCCAAGCAGAAATAAATGAAAAAGAGATGAACGAAACAATAGTAAAGATTAATAAAACTAAAAGCTGGTTATTTGAGAAGATAAACAAAATGGACAGACCTTTAGCCAGACTCATCAAGAAAAAAAGAGAGAAAAATCAAGTCAACAAAATTAGAAATTAAAAAGGAGAGGTTACAACAGACAATGTAGAAATACAAAGGATTATAAGAGACAATTATGAACAACTATATGGCAGTAAAATAGATAACCTGGAAGAAATGGACAGACTCTTAGAAAAGTTCAATCTTCCAAGACTGAACCAGGAAGAAAGAGAAAATTATGAACAACCCAATTACAAGCACTGAAACTGAAGCTGTGATCAAAAATCTCCCCCAAAACAAAGACCGAGGACCAGATGGCTTCACAGGAGAATTCTATCAAACATTTAAAGAAGAGATATTTGCCCATCCTTCTAAAACTCTTTCAAAAATTGGAGAGGAAGGAACACTTCCCAACTCATTCCACAAGGCCATCATCACCCTGATACCAAAACTAGACAAAGACAACACAAAAAAAGAAAACTATAGGCCAATATCACTGATGAACATAGATGCAAAAATCATCAGCAAAATTTTGGCAAACAGAATTCAGCAACACTTCAAAAAGCTCATACACCATGATCAAGTTGGGTTTATTCCAGGGATGCAAGGATTCTTCAATATACACAAATAAATCAATGTGATATGCCATATTAATAGATTGAAAAATAAAAACCATATGATAATCTCAATAGATGCCAGAAAAACCTTTGACATTTATGATTAAAACTCTTCAAAAATGGGCATAGAAGGAACCTGCCTCAACATACCAAAGGCCATATATGATAAACCTTCAGCAAACATTATTCTCAATGGTGAAAAACTGAAAGCATTCCCCTAAGATCAGAAGGAAAACGAGGGTGTCCACTTTTACCACTATTACTCAACATAGTTCTGGAAGTCCTAGCTACAACAATCAGAGAAGAAAAAGAAATAAAAGGAATCCACATCGGAAAAGATGAAGTAAAGCCCTCACTGTGTGCAGATGAGATGATACTATACATAGAAAACCCTAGATAGTATCAGAAAATTATTAGAACTAATCAGTGAATTTAGCAAAGTTGCAGGAGAAAGAAATGGCAACCCATTGCAGTATTCTTGCCTAGAGAATCCTGTGGATGGAGGAGCCTGGTGGGCTACTGTCCATAGGGTCCCACAGAGTCAAACACGACTGAAGCAACTTAGCATGCATGTATGCATTGGAGAAGGAAATGGCAACCCACTCCAGTATTCTTGCCTGGAGAATCCCAGGGGCAGAGGAACCTGGTGGGCTGCCATCTATGGGATCGCACAGAATCAGACACGACTGAAGTGACTTAGTAGTAGCAGCAGCAGCAGCAGCAGCAGCATACACAGAAATACACAGAAATCACTTGCATTTCTATATACTAACAATCAATATATTGGAAAGAGAAATTAAAGAATCAATCCCATTCACCACTGAAACAAGAAAAATTAAATATCTAGGAATAAACTTACCTAAGGAAACAAAAGAAACACAGGAAAATTATAAGGAAACACAGAAAAGTATAAGACACTAATGAAAGAAATCAAAGATGACATAAAGAGATGGAGAGATATTCCATGTTCCTGGGTAGGAAGAATCAATAGTGTGAGAATGACTATGCTATCAAATGCAATCTACAGATTCAATGTGATTCCTTATCAAATTACCAATGGCATTTTTCATACAACTAGGACAAAAAATTTTCACACTTCATATGGAAACACAAAAGACCCCGAATAGCCAAAGCAGTCTTGAGAAAGAAGAATGGAGCTGGAAGAATCAACCTTCCTGACTTCAAATTATACTACAAAGCTACAGTCATAAAGACAGTATGGTACTGGCACAAAAATAGAAATATAGACCAATGGAACAAGATAGAAACCCCAGAAATAAACCCGTACACCTATGGATACCTGGTTTTTTACAAAGGAGGCAAGAATATACAATGAGGCAAAGACAGCCTCTTCAATAAATTGTGCTGGGAAAACTGGACAGTTACATGTAAAAGAATAAAATTAGAGTACCTCCTAACACCATAGGCAAAGATAAACTCAAAATGGATTAAAGACCTAAATGTAAGACCAGAAACTATAAAACTCTTAGAGGAAAACATAGGCAGAACATTCAATGACATAAATAAAAGCAAGATCCTCTATGACCCACCTCCTAGAGTAAAAGAAATAAAAACAAAAGTAAACAAGTGGGACCTGATTAAAAATAAAGTTTTTTGCACAGCAGAGGAAACTATAAACAAGGTGAAAAGAAAACCCTCAGAATGGGAGAAAATAATAGCAAATGAAACAACTAACAAAGGATTAATTTCCAAAATATACAAGCAGCTCATACAACTCAATATCAAAAAAAAAACAAACAACCCAATCAAAAGGTGAGAAAAAGACTTAAACAGACATTTCTCCAAAGAAGACATACAGATGGCTAACAAACACATGAAAAGATGTTCAACATTGCTCATTATTAGAGAAATGCAAATCAAAACTACAATGAGATATCACCTCACATCAGTCAGAATGGCCATCACCAAAAAGTCTACAAACAATAAATGCTGGAGAGGGTGTGGAGAAAAGGGAATGCTCTTGCACTGTTGGTGGGAATGTAGAATGATACAAGCACTATGGAAGCCAGTATGGAGATTACTGAAAAAACTAGGAATAAAACCACTGTGATGCAGCAATCCCACTCTTAGGCATATACCCTGAAGAAACCAAAATTGAAAAAGACACATGTATCCCACTGTTCATTGCAGCACTGTTTACAATAGCTAGAACTGGAAGCAACCTAGATGTCCAGAAACAGATGAGTGGATAAAGAAGTTGTGGTACATATACACAGTGGAATATTACTCAGCCATAAAAAGGAACGCATTTGAGTCAGTTCTAATGAGGTAGATGAAGCTAGAACCTATTATACAGAGTGAGTGAGTCAGAAAGAGAAGTATCATATTCTAACATGTATTATGTAATCTAGATGGAGAAACAGACATAGAGAATAGGCTTATGGACATGGGGAGAGGGGAGAAGAGAGTGAGATGTATGGAAAGAGTAACATGGAAACTTACATTACCATATGTAAAATAGATAGCCAAAGGGAATTTGCTCTATGTCTCAGGGAACTCAAACAGGTGCTCCGTATCAACCTATAGGAGTGGGATGGGGAGGGAGATGGGAGGGAGGTTCAAAAGAGAAGGAATATATGTATACCTATGGCTGATTCATGCTGAGGTTTGACAGAAAACAGCAAAATTCTGTAAAGCAATCATCCTTCAATAAAAGATAAATTAATTTTAAAAAATAACCAAACACACATTCATCCTTTGTTTGCACCCTGAGTTCTGCTAGTACCACAGGAAGAAAATGGGGGAAGTGAGTTTTTGCAGCAACATGCATCAGGGTGCCACCCTTACAGAACTAACAACCTAGTCTGGGAAAAAATACTCATCAGTATCTAGGAAGCAAGTATAGCAACCAGATAGCTCATAATTAAAGCACCGCATTTCTCGGTGCAGGTCATTTAAGAAATGTGGGAGAAACAATAAATGTTGGTGTAAAAACTTTGGAAAATTATTTGGCCACATCTACTGTATCTCTTTCAGGATTTGAAATAGCTCAACTGGACTTCCATCACCTTCACTAGTTTTGTTCACAGTGATGCTTTCTAAGGCCCAATTCACTTCACTTCACATTCCAGGATGTCTGGCTCTAGGTGAGTGACCACACCATCATGATTATCTTGGTCATGAAGATCTTTTTTGTACAGTTCTTCTGTGTATTCCTGCCACCACTTCTTAATATCTTCTGCTTCTGTTAGGTCCATACCATTTCTGTCCTTTATCAAGCCCATCTTTGCATAAAATGTTCCCTTGGTATCTCTAATTTTCTTGACGAGATCTCTAGTCCTTCCCATTCTGTTGTTTTCCTCTATTTCTTTGCACTGATCGCTGAGGAAGGCTTTCTTACCTCTTCTTGCTATTCTTTGGAACTCTGCGTTCAGATTGCAGATTGCACTCATCTCACACACTAGTAAAGTAATGCTCAAAATTATCCAAGCCAGCCTTCAGTGATATGTGAACCATGAACCTCCAGATGTTCAAGTTGGTTTTAGAAAAGGCAGAGGAACCAGAGATCAAATTGCCAACATCTGCTGGATCATGGAAAAAGCAAGAGAGTTCCAGAAAAACATCTATTTCTGCTTTATTGACTATGCCAAAGCCTTTGGCTGTGTGGATCACAACACACTGTGGAAAATTCTTCAAGATATGGAAATACCAGAGCACCTGACCTGCCTCTTGAGAAACCTATATGCAGGTCAGGAAGCAACAGTTAGAACTGGACATGGAACAACAGACTGGTTCCAAACAGGAAAAGGAGTACGTCAAGGCTGTATATTGTCACACTGCTTATTTAACTACTGTGCAGAGTACATCATGAGAAACGCTGGGCTGGAAGAAACACAAGCTGGAATCAAGATTGCTGGGAGAAATATCAATAACTTCAGATATGCAGATGACACCACCCTTATGGCAGAAAGTGAAGAGGAACTAAAAAGCCTCTTGATGAAAGTAAAAGTGGAGAGTGAAAAAGTTGGCTTAAAGCTCAACATTCAGAAAACGAAGATCATGGCATCTGGTCCCATCGTTTCATGGGAAATAGATGGGGAAACAGTGGAAGCAGTGTCAGACTTTATTTTGGGGGGCTCCAAAATCACTGCAGACGGTACTGCAGTCATGAAATTAAAAGACACTTACTCCTTGGAAGAAAAGTTATGAGCAACCTAGATAGCATATTCAAAAGCAGAGACATTACTTTGCCGACTAAGATCTGTCTAGTCAAGGCTATGGTTTTTCCAGTGGTTGTGTATGGATGTGAGAGTTGGACTGTGAAGAAGGCTGAGTGCTGAATAATTGATGCTTTTGAACTGTGGTGTTGGAGAAGACTCTTGAGAGTCCCTTGGACGGCAAGGAGATCCAACCAGTCCATTCTGAAGATCAGCCCTGGGATTTCTTTGGAAGGAATGATGCTAAAGCTGAAACTCCAGTACTTTGGCCACCTCATGCAAAGAGTTGACTCATTGAAAAAGACTCTGATCCTGGGAGGGATTGGGGGCAGGAGGAGAAGGGGATGACAGAGGATGAGAAGGCTGGATGGCATCACCGACTTGATGGGTGTGAGTCTGAGTGAACTCTGGGAGTTGGTGATGGACAGGGAGGCCTGGCGTGCTGTGATTCATGGGGTCGCTCATGACTGAGCGACTGAACTGAACTGAACTGTATCTCTGTAATCTTTATCCCTATCTATAGTTATCTATATATACTTTTTGCTGTATGTGTGTGTGATTTCACTCCTAGGCATATTCCCAAGAGAAATGAGTACCCATACACACCAATAGATATGTATGGATAAATAGATTAGGGTATATTCATGGAATGGAATCCTATATACCAATGAAAAAGGACAAAACACAGCAACATGCCCCAACATGGATAAATCTAATAGGCAACAATTAACAAAAGAAGAGCAATTGAAGAGACAACAGATGGTTTGAGTCTATTTATAAAAAGTTCAAGAACAGGCAAAAATAATCTGTTTTTGGTGGAAATCAGGAGATGGGTTAATTCCAGGGTTGGGAGGATGGTAGTGACCAGAAGGGGCATTGGAGAATATTCTGAGGGGCTGAAAAGATTTCCATGCCTTGATTGGCCTCCCCCTGGAGAAGGGAGAACACTTCCTGAGACACTAGCTCACTATACTCCCTCTTTGCCTGACAAAGAATAAATCCACTCTTTCTTTCTCCTTCAAAACTCTGTCTCCATATCTCATTTCAGCATTGTGTACAGAGTACCAATATTTTGGCATCAATGATGATCTTACGAGTGTGTACTAATCTACAAACTCATCGAGTTGTATATATTCATTATGCAAGGCATTTTTGTATGTAAAAAAATTAATTAAAAGAAAAGATAGAAATAGCCTTCTATGAATGAAAGGTATTGATCTGGTCTCTGATAGAAGGACGTAAGATTCAGGTGGAGAATATAGCATGATCAAGTTGTTGGGCATATGTTGGGGCCAAGAGGTGAATGCAGAGAGAAAGGCCATAGTGGGACATTCAGCATCTCACAAACTTGGGCCTCCATCTGTAAGAGATCAGCTCAGTGATTTGATAACTTCCTCTTTGTAGGGCTTGACTGAAAAAGCAGCCTCTAAGTAAAAGCTAATATGCAGACATCATATTTCTTAGAAAAGCAGAAGAAAAGAGACTTCCTTCTGATTCCTCCCCACCCTTCCCCCCAAATTTGCAAGTTTATTTTGGTCAGAAGTATCAGATCAGAATGGAAACTAACACCCTGATATTCCTGGCCCTGTTTGGACTTTGAACTTCCAACCTGGCAGGGTTGTTGGTCCATGAACTAAATTATGAATATTAGCCCTGATGCCCACTTACTCATCATGCTCCTTTATGTGTCAAGACTTAATTAATCTCTCCAGAACCATCTGAAATCACATATCCTTCAAGAAACCACTTATTATGGATTATCAAAAACACTTAATTGAAAAGATACACTCTAAAGGTGCTATGTACCCTAAATTTCATAGCATTATTGACTATTGCTAAGATATGGAAGTGACCTGAGTGTCCATCAACAGAGGAATGGAAAAAAAATGTAGTATACACACACACACACACACACATATATATATGTATATATTTGTTGTGGTTGTTCAGTTGCTCAGTCTTGTCTGATTCTTTGCAACCCCATGGACTGCAGCATACCAGGTTTCCCTGGCCATCACCATCTCCTGAAGCTTGCTCAAACTCATATCCATTGAGTCGGTGATGCCATCCAACCATCTCACCCTCTGTCATCCCCTTCTCCTCCTGCCCTCAATCTTTCCCAGGGTCAGGGTCTTTTCAAATGAGTCAGCTATCCACATCAAGTGGCCAAAGTATTGGAGTTTCAGCTTCAACATCACTCCTTCCAATGAACACCCAGGACTGATTTCCTTTAGGATGGACTGGTTGGATCTCCTTGCAGTCCAAGGGAATCTCAAGAGTCTTATCCAACACCACAGTTCAAAAACATCAGTTCTTCAGTGTGCAGCTTTCTTTATAGTCCAACTCTCACATCCATACATGACTACTGGAAAAAAACATAGCTTCGAGTATATGGACTTTGATCAGCAAAGTAATGTCTCTGATTTTTAATATCCTACCTGGGTCTGTCATAGCTTTTCTTCCAAGGAGCAAGCATCTTTTAATTTCACGGCTGCAGTCACCATTTGTAGTAATTTTGGAGACCAAAACAATAAAGTCTGTCATTGTTTCCCCATCTATGTGCCATGAAGTGATGGGACCAGATGCCATGATCTTCATTTTTTAATTTAAATTTATTTATTTTAATTGGAGGCTAATTACTTTACAATATTGTATTGGTTCTGCCACACATCAACATGAATCCGCCACGGGCGTACACTTGTTCCCCATCCTGAACCCCCCTCCCGCCTCCCTCCCTGTACCATCCTGCCGGGTCCTCCCAGTGCACCAGCCCTAAGCATTCTGTATCGAACCTGGACTGGCGATTCATTTCTTATATGATATTATACATGTTTCCATGCCGTTACCCCAAATCATCCCACCCTCTCCCTCTCCCACAGAGTCCAAAAGACTGTTCTATACATCTGTGTCTCTTTTGCTGTCTCACATACAGGGTTATCATTACCATCTTTCTAAATTCCATGATCTTCATTTTTTGAATGTTGAGTTTTAAACCAGCTTTTTCACTCTCCTGTTTCACTTTTATCAAGAGGTTCTTTAGTTCCTCTTCACTTTCTGCCATAAGGGTAGTGTCATCTGCATATCTGAGGTTATTGATATTTCTCCCAACAATCTTGATTCCAGCTTGAGCTTCATCCACCCCAGTGTTTCTCATGATGTATTCTGCTTTGAAGTTAAATAACCAGGGTGACAATATACAGCCTTGACGTATTCCTTTCCCAATTTGGAACCAGTTCATTGTTCCATGTCTGGACCTAACTGTTGCTTCTTGACCTGCATACAGGTTTCTCAAGAGGGAGGTCAGGTGGTCTGGTATTCCCATCTCTTTAAGAATTTCCCACAGATTGTTCAATCCACACAGTCAAAGGATTTAGCCAAGTCAATAAATCAGAAGTAGATGTTTTTCTGGAATTCTCTGGTTTTTTCTATGATCCAATGGATGCTGGCAATTTGACCTCTGGTTCCTCTGCCTTTTCTAAATCCAGTTTGATCATCTGGAAGTTCTCAGTTTGTATACTGTTGAAGCCTAACTTGGAGAATTTTGAGAACTACTTTACTAGCTCGTGAGATGTGTGCAATTGTGCAGTAGTTTGAGCATTCTTTGACATTCCCAAAAGGAATGAAACTGACCTTTTCCAGTCCTGTGGCCACTGCTGAGTTTTCCAAATTTTCTGGCATATTGAGTGCAGGATTTTAGCAGCAGCATCTTTTAGGATTTGAAATAGCTCAGCTGGAATTCCATCACTTCCACTAGCTTTGTTCGTAGTGATGCTTCCTAAGGCCCACTTGACTTTGCTCCATAATGTCGGGCTCTAGGGGAGTCATTACATCAAAACTGTTATCTGGGTCATGAAGATCTTTTTTTATATAGTTATTCTGTGTATTCTTGCCACATCTTCTTAATAGCTTCTGCTTCTCTTAGGTCCGTACCATTTCTGTCCTTTATTGTGCCCATCTTTGCATGAAATGTTCCCTTGTTATCTCTAATTTTCTTGAAGAGATCTCTAGTCTTTCCCATTCTGTTGTTTTCCTCTATTTCTTTGTAATGGTCACTTAGGAAGGCTTTCTTATCTCCCCTCCTTTTCTTGTTTACCTTTCACTTCTCTTCTTTCTTCAGCTATTTGTAAGGCCTCTTCAGACAACCATTTTGTCTTTTGCATTTCTTTTTCTTGGGGAAGGTTTAGATCACCACCTCCTGTACAATATTACAAACCTCCATCTATAGTTCTTCAGGAACTCTATCAGATCTAATTTCTTGAATCTATTTTTCACTTCCACTGTATAAGCATAAGGGATTTGATTTAGGTGATAGCTGAATGGCCTAGTGGTTTTCCCCCTTTTTCTTCAATTTGGCAATAAGGAGTTCATGATCTGAGCCACAGTCAGCTCCCAGTCTCCCCCACCCCCCACCCCCCACCAGCTGATTGTATAGAGCTTCTCCATCTTTGGCTGCAAAGAATATAATCAATCTGATTTCAGTGTTGACCATCTGGTTATGATGTCCATATGTAGAGTTGTTCCTTGTGTTGTTGGAGGGTGTACATATATACACACACACAGTGGAATGCTACTAAACCATAGAAAAGAATGAAAATTTGCCATTTGCAGCAACATGGATGTATGTGGAGGGCATTAGGCTAAGTGAAATAAGTCAGACAGAGGAAGACAAAAACTGTATGATATCACTTAGAGGTAGGGTCTAAGAAATACAAGAAATGGGTGAATATATATAACAAAAAAGAAACTGACTCACAGATGTAGAGTATAAACTACTGGTTACCGGGGGGAGGAGGAGAAACATTAGGATGGGGGAGTGGGAGGTGAGACAGTGTTTTGGCTATCACATTTGCGGGGGTGGTACTTCTAGCACCTAGTGGGTGGAGTTTACAGCTGACTCCTACAGCAAAGAATAACCCAACTCCAATGTCAATAATCCCAAGATACAGAAAAAATTATGCAGAGTTTAATTAAAATTTTCTAACATTAGTAGGAGCTCTGAGCATAGAGATTAGATGTAGCTTTTATTTTATTCTTTTTTAAATCCAGGTTTTCTAAGATTTCTATAAGAAATGTACTTTAAGATTTTTAAATATCACTTTATTATGAAAACTTGCCAAACTGCAAGAATTTTACAATGAATGCCCATGTACCTGAGAGAGGCTGGGACCTGGGACCGTTTGTTGCAGTGGTTCCACCTAGACAAACATCTCCCTGAACAACAAAATGCAAAGAAACTATAGGGGACTAAAAATAACTTCACACTTTCACAGCTGGAGGCAAATTATAAACCAATTGCCATTTCTGGTGTGGGAGGAAACTGAGGGTCCTGCACATAGACCTACAATCTTCAACGAATGTTTTACTTGGGTTTACAGTGTATCTCCATGTCTGCTCCTTTTGCTCTCTCCTTTCATGGGCTATGATCCATGGGGTCACAAACAGTTAGACATGACTGAATCACTGCAGATGGTGATTGCAGCCATGAAATTAAAAGACGCTTACTCCTTGGAAGGAAAGTGATGACCAACCTAGATAGCATATTTAAAAGCAGAGACATTACTTTGCCAACAAAGGTCCATCTAGTCAAGGCTATGGTTTTTGCAGTAGTCATGTATAGATGTGAGAGTTGGACTGTGAGGAAAGCTGAGCGCCAAAGAATTGATGCTTTTGAACTGTGGTGTTAGAGAAGACTCTTGAGAGTCCATTGGACTGCAAGGAGATCCAACCAGTCCATTCTAAAGGAGATCAGTCCTGGGTGTTCTTTGGAAGGAATGATGCTGAAGCTGAAACTCCAGTACTTTGGCCACCTCATGCGAAGAGTTGACTCATTGGAAAAGACTCTGATCCTGGGAGGGATTGGGGGCAGGAGGAGAAGGGGACAACCGAGGATGAGAAGGCTGGATGGCATCACTGACTCGATGGACGTGAGTCTGAGTGAACTCTGGGAGTTGGTGATAGACAGGGAGACCTGGCGTGCTGCAATTCATGGGGTCGCAAAGAGTCAGATACAACTGAGCAACTGAACTGAACTGACTGAACTGAACCACTAATGCATTCACATTCGCATTTATTAGTTCATCTTATTTTTTTAAATGCACCTCAGAGTAAGTTGAAGCTTTCAGTAAACTGTCTCTGTTTCTGTATTTATAAAGAAAAAAGAAAAAAAATTGCTATTCTCTTCATTTGCACGTTACAATACTAGAAGATCGTCCCATAATAGCTGTTACAAAACCCCCAATTCTCCCCGAGAAACACCAGAGAAAGGTAAAAGACGATGTAAGTTCCTATTTTTGCTTTCATTTTGTCGTGATGGCTCAAAGTCTCTTTTTGCCTTGGAGTGGTAAGTCTTTAAAATATTTTATTCTCTTTTAAGAAAAGCAAATATTGTGTATTAATACATATATATGGAATCTAGAAAAAAAAAGGTACTGATGAACCTATTTGCAGGGCAGGAATAGAGACACAGACGTAGAGAATGCACTTGTGGACACAGCACAGGGAGGTGGGGGGCAAGAAGAAGGTGTGATGAATTGAAAGAGTAGCAATGAAACATACATTATCATGTGTAAAATAGATAGCTAGTGTGGAGTTGTTATATAACACAGAGAGTGCAACTCGGTGCTCTGTGACAACTTTGAGGGGTAGACTGGGGTGGGGGGCAGTGGGGGTGAGGTTCAAGAGACAGGTGACATATGTATACTTATGGCTGACTCACCTTGTTGTATGGCCGAAACCAACCCAACATCATAAAGCAATTATCTTAAACAGACATAGAGAATAGACATGCAGACATGGGAAGAGGGGAGGAGAGGGTGACATGTATTGAAAGAGAAACATGGAAACTTACATTACCATATGCAAAATAGATAGCCAACAGGAATTTGCTGTATGGCTCAGGAAACTTGAACAGGGGCTCTGTATCAACCTAGAGGGGTACGATTGGGAGGGGGTTTCAGAAGGGAGGGGATATGTGTATACCTATTGATTCATGTTGAGGTTTGACAGAAAACAACAAAATTCTGTAAAGCAATTATCCTTCAAATAAAAAAGTATTTTATTTTTAAAAAGCAATTATCCTCTAATTAAAAATAATTTTTTTTTGTTTCAATGCCATTCTCCCAAATCATCTCACCCTCTCCCTCTCCCTCTGAGTCCAAAAGTCCACTATAGACGTCTGTGTCTTTTTTGCTGTCCTGCATACAGGGTCATCATTGCCATCTTTCTAAATTCCATATACATGTGTTAGTATACTGTATTGGTGTTTTTCTTTCTGGCTTACTTCACTCTGTATAATTGGCTCCAGTTTCATCCATCTCATCAGAACTGATTCAAATGTATTCATTTTAACGGCTGAGTAATACTCCATTGTGTATATGTACCACAGCTTTCTTATCCATTCATCTGCTGATGGACATCTAGGTTGTTTCCATGTCCTGGCTATTATAAACAGTGCTGCGATGAACATTGGGGTACATGTGTCTCTTTCAATTCTGGTTTCCTCAGTGTGTATGCCCAGCAGTGGGATTGCTGGGTCATAAGGCAGTTCTATTTGCAATTTTTAAAGGAATCTCCACACTGTTCTCCATAGTGGCTGTACTAGTTTGCATTCCTACCAACAGTGTAGGAGGGTTCCCTTTCCTCCACACCCTCTCCAGCATTTATTGCTTGCAGATTTTTGGATCACAGACATTCTGACTGCTGTGAAGTGGTACCTCATTGTGGTTTTGATTTGCATTTCTCTGTTAATGACTGATGTTGAGCATCTTTTCATGTGTTTGTTAGCCATCCGTATGTCTTCTTTGGAGAAATGTCTATTTAGTTCTTTGGCCTATTTTTTTGATTGGGTCGTTTATTTTTCTGGAATTGAGCTGCAGGAGTTGCTTGTA
>NW_024070189.1:92063436-92079512 GCF_014754425.2 Oryx dammah
GTTTTTTGTATTTCCATACAAATCTTGAAATTATTTGTTCTAGTTCTCTGAAAACTACTGTTGGCAGCTTGATAGGGATTGCATTGAATCTATAGATTGCTTTGGGTAGTATACTCATTTTCACCATATTGATTCTTCCAATCCATAAACACGGTATATTTCTCCATTAGTGTCCTCTTTGATTTCTTTCACCAGTGTTTTATAGTTTTCTATATATATAGGTCTTTAGTTTCTTTAGGCAGATATATTGCTAAGTATTTTATTCTCTTCGTTGCAATGGTGAACGGAATTGTTTCCTCAATTTCTTTTTCTGTTTTCTCATTGTTAGTGTATAGGAATGCAAGGGATTTCAGTGTGTTGATTGTATATCCTGCAACTTTACTATATTCATTGATTAGCTCTAGTAATTTTCTGGTGGAGTCTTTAGGGTTTTCTATGTAGAGGCTCATGTCATCTGCAAACAGTGAGAGTTTTATTTCTTCTTTTCCAATTTGGATTCCTTTTATTTCTTTTTCTGCTCTGATGGCTGTGGCCAAAACTTCCAAAACTATGTTGAATAGTAGTGGTGAGAGTGGGCACCCTTGTCTTGTTCCTGACTTTAGGTGCTTTCAATTTTTCACCATTGAGGATAATGTTTGCTGTGGGTTTGTCATATATAGCTTTTATTATGTTGAGGTGTAGTCCTTCTCTTCCTGCTTTCTGGAAAGTTTTTATCATAAATGGATGTTGAATTTTGTCAAAGGCCTTCTCTGCATCTATTGAGATAATGATATGGCTTTTATTTTTCTATTTGTTAATGTGGTGTATTATATTGATTGATTTGCGGATATTGAAGAATTTTGTTAAGGATTTTTGCATCTATGTTCATCAGTGATATTGGCCTGTAGCTTTCTTTTTTTGTGGCATGTTTGTCAGGTTTTGGTATTAGGGTGATGGTGGCCTCATAGAACGAGTTTGGAAGTTTACCTTCCTCTGCAATTTTCTGGAAGAGTTTGAATAGGATAGCTGTTAACTCTTCTCTACATTTTTGGTAGAATTCAGCTGTGAAGCCGTCTGGACCCAGGCTTTTGTTTGTTGGAAGATTTCTGATTACAGTTTCAATTTCTGTGCTTGTGATGGGTCTGTTAAGATTTTCTATTTCTTCCTGATTCAGTTTTGGAAAGTTGTACTTTTCTATGAATTGTCCATTTCTGCCAAGTTGTCCATTTTATTTTCATATAATTGCTGATAGTAGTCTCTTATGATCCTTTGTATTTCTGTGTTGTCTGTTGTGATCTCTCAATTTTCATTTCTGATTTTGTTGATTTGATTTTTCTCCCTTTGTTTCTTTTGAGTCTGGCTAATAGTTTTATTTATCTTCTCAAAGAACCAGCTTTTGGTTTTGTTGATTGTTTGCTATGGTCTCTTTTGTTTCTTTTGGATTTATTTCTGCCCTAATTTTTAAGATTTCTTTCCTTCTACTAACCCTGGGGTTCTTCATGTCTTCCTTTTCAAGTTTCTTTAGGTGTAGAGTTAGGTTATTTATTTGATTTTTTTTCTTGTTTCTTGAGGTAAGCCTGTATTGCTATGAACCTTCCCCTTAGTACTGCTTTTGCAGTGTCCCACAGGTTTTGGGTTGTTGTGTTTTCATTTTCATTCATTTCTATGCATATTTTGATTTCTTTTTTGATTTCTTCTGTGATTTGTTGGTTTTTCAGCAGAGTGTTGTTCAGCCTCCATATGTTGGGATTTTTAATGGTTTTTCTTCTGTAATTGACATCTAAGCTTACTGCATTGTGGTCAGAAAAGATGCTTGGAATGATTTCAATATTTTTGAATTTACCAAGGCTAGATTTATGGCCCAGGATGTGATCTATCCAGGAGAAGGTTCCGTGTGCACTTGAGAAAAAGGTGAAATTCATTGTTTTGGGGTGAAACGTCCTATAGATATCAATTAGGTCTAATTCGTCTATTGTAGCATTTAAAGTTTGTGTTTCCTTGTTAATTTTCTGTTTAGTTGATCTATCCATAGGTATGAGTGGGGTATTAAAGTCTCCCACTATTATTGTGTTATTGTTAATTTCCCTTTTCATACTTGTTAGCATTTGTCTTACATATTGTGGTGCTCCTATGTTGGGTGCATATATATTTATGATTGTTATATCTTCTTGAATTGATCCTTTAGTCATTATGTAGTGTACATCTTTGTTTCTTTTCACAGCCTTTGTTTTAAAGTCTATTTTATCTGATATGAGTATTGCTACTCTTGCTTTCTTTTGGTCTCTATTTGCATGGAATATCTTTTTCCAACCCTTCACTTAGAGTCTGTATGTGTCCCTTGTTTCAAGGTGGGTCTCTTGTAAACAACATGTATAGGGGTTTTGTTTCTGTATCCATTTAGCCAGTCTTGGACTTTTGGTTGGGGCATTCAACCCATTTACATTTAAGGTAATTATTGATAAGTATGATCCTGTTGCCACTTACTTTATTGTTTTGGGTTCGAGTTTATACACCCTTTCTGTGTTTCCTATCTAGAGAAGATCCTTTAGCATTTGTTGGAGAGCTGGTTTGGTGGTGCTGAATTCTCTCAGCTTTTGCTTGTCTGTAAAGCTTTTGATTTCTCCTTCATATTTGAATGAGATCATTGCTGGGTACAGTAATCTGGGCTGTATGTTATTTTCTTTCATCACTTTAAGTATGTCCTGCCATTCCCTTCTGACCTGAAGAATTTCTACTGAAAGATCAGCTGTTATCCTTATGGGAACCCCCTTGTGTGTTATTTGTTGTTTTTCCCTTGCTGCTTTTAATAGTTGTTCTTTGTGTTTGACCTTTGTTAATTTGATTAATATGTGTCTTGGGGTGTTTCATCTTGGGTTTACCCTGTTTGGGACTCTCTGGGTTCTTGGACTTGGGTGGTTATTTCCTTTCCCATTTTAGGGAAGTTTTCAACTATTATCTCCTCAAGTATTTTCTCATGGTCTTTCTTTTTGTCTTCTTCTTCTGGGACTCCTATGATTCGAATGTCAGGGCATTTAACATTGTCCCAGAGGTCTCTGAGATTATCCTCATTTCTTTTAATTTGTTTTTCTTTTTTCCTCTCTGTTTCCTTTATTTCTACCATTCTATCTTCTACCTCACTTATCTTATCTTCTGCCTCCCTTATTCTACTGTTGGTTCCCTCCAGAGTGTTTTTTATCTTATTTATTGCATTATTCATTATATATTGACTCTTTTTTATTCTTTCCTTGGTTCCCTCCAGAGTGTTTTTTATCTTATTTATTGCATTATTCATTATATATTGACTCTTTTTTATTTTTTCCAGGTCCTTGTTAAACCTTTCTTGCATCTTCTCAATTCTTATCTCCAGGCTATTTATCTGTAACTCCAATTTGTTTTTAAGATTTTGGATCATTTTCACTATCATTACTCGGAATTTTTTATCAGGTAGATTCCCTATCTCTTTCTCTTTTCTTTGGTTTGGTGGGCATTTATCCTGTTCCTTTACCTGCTGGGTATCTCTCTGCCTTTTCTTCTTGTTTATATTGCTGTGTTTGGGGTGGCCTTTCTGTATTCTGGCAGTTGGTGGTTCCTCTTTATTGTGGAGGTTCCTCACTATGGGTGGGGTTGGATGGGTGGCTTGTCAAGGTTTTCTGGTTAGGGAAGCTTGTGTTGGTGTTCTGGTGGGTGGAGCTGGATTTCTTCTTTCTGGAGTGCAATGAAGTGTCCAGTAAGAAGTTTTGAGATATCAGTGGGTTTGGTGTGACTTTGGTCAGCCTGTGTATTGAAGCTCAGGGTTATGTTCCTGTGTTGCTGGAGAATTTGCCTGATATGTCTTGCTCTGGAACTTGTTGGCCCTTGGGTGATGGTTGGTTTCAGTGTAGGTATGGAGCTGTTTGATAAGCTCCTATCGATTAATGTTCCCTGGAGTCAGGAGTTCTCTGGTGTGCTCAGGATTTGGACTTAAGCCTCCTGCCTCTGGTTTTCAGTCTTATTCTTACAGTAGCCTCAAGACTTCTCCATCTATACAGCACCAATGATAAAACATCTAGGTTAATGATGAAAAGTTTCTCCACAGTGAGGGACACCTAGAGAGGTACACAGAGTTACATGGAGAAGAGAAGAGGGAGGAGGGAGATAGAGGTGACCAGGAGGAGAAGAGGGGGAATCAAAAGGGGAGAGAGCAAGCTAGCCAGTAATCACTTCCCTATGTGCTCTCCACAGTCTGGATCACTTAGAGATGTTCACGGAGTTACACAGAGAAGAAAAGAGGGAGGAAGGAGACAGAGGTGGCCAGGAGGATAAAAGGGGGAATCAAAAGGAGAGAGACAGATCCAGCCAGTAATCAGTTCCCTAAGTGTTCTCCACAGCCGAGAACACACACAGAGATTCATCGAGTTGGGTAGAGAAGAAAAGGGGGAGGGGGGAGATAGAGGCTACCTGGTGGAGAAAAAGGAGAGTCAAAAGCAGAAAAGAGCAATCAGGCCAGCAATCTCGCTCCCAAGTAAAAATGGGTACTGAAGATTGGGTTCTTAAAGGTACAAAGTTGATAACAAATACCAACAAGCAAAGATTAAAAATCTTGAGTAGAGGTTAGATTCTCAAAAATACAATATTAAAACAAACAAACAACAACAACAAAAAGTCACAGAAATTATAAAATATATATATGTGAAGTTTGCTTTAAAAATAGGGAGTTTCTTTCCTTTTTTTGCAAGGTAATTATAGGTGATAAAGACGAAAATTAAAGGAGTAATGGGGACTTAAAAATAACAAAAAATAAAATAAAATAATTTTTTCCATTTTAAAGTATACACTTTATTGATACTTAGTGCTACAATTTTTGTGTTACATTAGCTCATTCGTTAAAATATTTTTTCATCACTTTACAGAAACGTACCATATTCATTATATCATCACTGTCCATTTCCTCCACCCCATCATGTGTCAACCTGTAGTCTATGTTTTGAGTCTATGAATTTTCTTGTTAAGGATATAGTGTATAACAGAACTCATAGTATTACCAAATTTGTTTCTAACTTCTTTCACCTAGTATGTTTTGGAGGTTTATCTAAGTTACAGTATGTATCAGTACTTTGTTTTTCTCTTTTATGGCTGCATAATTTTTTATTTTATGTACATATGATAATTTTTTATTCATTCATGTATTGTTAGACATCTGTGTTGTTTACCTTTGGGTCTTATGAATGATGTTTCTTCATGGACATGTTTTCATTTTCATTGAATATATTCCTAAGGGTGGAATTGATGAAATGTGGTAATTTTATGTCTAACATTTTGTGGGGGTTTTTTGTTTATTTTGTCGTTGTGGTTTTTTTTTTTTTTTTACTTTATTTTACTTTACAATACTGTATTGGTTTTGCCATACATCAACATGAATCCACCATGGGTGTACATGAGTTCCCCCCTCCCACCTCCTTCCCCATACCATCTCTCTGGGTCATCCATCCCAGTGCACCAGCCCCAAGCATCCTGTATCCTGCATCGAACCTAGACTGGCGATTCGTTTCTTACATGATATTATACATGTTTCTATGCCATTCTCCCAAATCATCCCACCCTCTCCTTCTCACACAGAGTCTAAAAGCCTGTTCTATACATCTGTGTCTCTTTTGCTGTCTCGCATACAGGGTTATCGTTACCATCTTTCTAAATTCCATATATATGTGTTAGTATGCTGTATTGGTGTTTTTCTTTCTGGCTTACTTCACTCTGTATAATAGGCTCCAGTTTCATCCACCTCATTAGAACTGATTCAAATGTATTCTTTTTAATGGCTGAATAATACTCCATTGTGTATATGTACCACATATCATTTTAAAATTATAATAGTAAAAATATATCTAAGACTTTCTCTGGAGCTGTTGCAGACAGTGTGAGGTCAGTTCATTTTCAGATAGTTTCTTGGTCCGGCCTGTACTTCTCACGGTCTATAGGCCCCTTCCTATGTAGTCGGTGCTAACTACAGGGTTTTAATCTATTGCACCTGTCACTTCCCAAGCAGTTCCCTCTGCTTATTTTAGCTTCTTCTATTTGCTGGTCTCTTCAGTGTCTAATTTTCACCCTGACACAAGAGGTGCGGTGGTGGTCACTTTTTTTTTTTTAGACTTGCTTGTTCAGTCATGCTTTGGGGATGGAGGAACACTGCAAACAAATATCACTGGCGTGTGTTCACAGTGTCTCAGCCACACTGGGTTTGCCCCTGCTCACGGCATGTGTGCTTTCCCAGTCTACACTGCTCAGACTCTAGACTGCTCTGCCGGGAGCTGTCTGCTATGGGCCCTGGTTTGCATGCACTTCCCAGGTCTAAGCCACTCCCTTTCAGGTTCTCGGGTACTCCACAAAGGCACAGGCTTGATTGGGCCTGCGTTTTGCACCCATCCCAGGTCCAAGCAGCTCAGGTGACCAGTTCCTTGGTGCGCGCAGTCACCCCCAGTTGAAGGCTGAGACTTATCCCCTCCCCTGTCCCAGCCGCTAGATTTTCTGGGTGTACAATGGGCACGCCTTGTGTCTCTTCTGGGAAGCTGATCTCTGGCTGCGACCCTCCTGGCTGATGTTGACCGTCCAGAATCCCAAGAAGTCTTGGTTAGCAACGAAGTCTGCTTGCAGGTTGGTATAGGATGCCTCTCTGGGGCCTCGATTGCCCCCTTCTGGCTCTGGCTGCCCTCGCCTGCCTGTCTCCGGCGGGGAATGGGCCGGTCCGCAGCCAGCTAGCTCTGCTCAGTCCTTTGTTCTTTAAGAGTGCCTGGCAGTGGTTAGGGCTTTTTGCTGGGATCCAGGATTGCAGGATAGCTATCCCACAGTCTGGGTTGCTATCTCAAGCTAGTTCCCTCAGATTGCCCTCAGGGCAGTCAGGCCCGGTCCATATCCTAAACAATGCCACCCACTCCTCCGTGTCCCTCCCCTGCTTGCTAGTGGGGGATGTTAGCATCTGGGATGTTGCACCACAGGGAGTTGCTGTTAGACACGTAATCTGTGGGGTTTAATTATTTATTTTCCCTCCCAGTTAGTTTGCCCTCTGAGATTCCAAGGCTCACCACAGACCCGCCGGAGAGAGTGTTTTGGAAACTTCTGGTGTTTGGAAACTTCTCTCCTTTTTAAGACTCCCTTCCCGGGATGAATCTCCATCCCTACCTCTTTTGTCTCTCTTTTTATCTTTTATATTTTGTCCTACCTCCTTTAGGAGACAAGGGGCTGCTTTTCTGGGTGCCTGATGTCCTCTGCCAGCATTCAGAAGTTGTTCTGTGGAATTTGCTCGGCTCTCAAATGTTCTTTCGATGTATTTATGGGGGAGAAAGTGATCTCCCCATCCTATTCCTCCACCGTCTTAGTGGTTTGCTCTTTTAAACCACGGCTGAGGTATGTCTCCTATGGAAATACCTGGAGGAATTAAGATGGGGCAATTTCAACATGATTTCATCAGGCAATGGGGCTCTTCAAACCTTGCAATCTCTTATATTCCGTCATACAAGGATAAGATCAAAGTGAGCTTCTGGGGTGGTTGTTGCACTGTGCTCAGTCGTGTCCTACTCTTTGTGACTCCGTGGAGAGGAGAACCTGGCGAGCGACAGTCCACCGGATTTTTCAGTCACGAATACTGGAGCAGGTTGCCGTTTCCTTCTCTAGGAGATCTTTGCCACCTCGTCTCCTGCAGCTTCTGCATTAGCAGGCGGATTCTTTACCACTGAGCCAACTGGGAAACCCTTGCAAAACATGAATCCCTTGTAAGAATGGATTTTTTCGTGTCAGGGCCAGACTTTTGACACGGAAGGCTGTCCCGTGCTCATTTTTCTTCCTGAAACTGAGATGAATTCTTCCGGATCCATTTGCTTAGCGAGTCAAAATTCCGCCAGGGTTTCACCTTATTGGTGTTTCTTGGCTCATATCAGACAGCTGAGCTGCGTGTGGACGGCGCCCCCTGGTGGTCACATATGGATGGGACAAAGCATGCAAAGGCCTCCTAACACTGAAACGTTTCTCTTTCAATCTGAATGTCCCATGACAGGAACTAAAAATTGATAAGGACTCTTGGTCTGTTCCAGACAGATCATATTTGCTTCCTACTCCTAATTTTGGAAGCCCAACCTGTATTATATAAAACATTAAAATTGTTCCTCATTCCATGCTATGTGGGTTTTGTTTTGTTTTATGGGGTTTTTTTGCTAAAATTACCAAGAGGATTTTTAGAATTATTGGCCAGGATAAACTCATTTGATTGTTCAAGCCTTATGATTTTTTTGGTTTTATGGCAGCACTGGGCAGCTTGCAGGATCTTAGTTTCTGGTTTAGGGTTCAAACTGAGCCCCTCAGCAGTGAAAACGTGGACTCCTAACCACTGTTCAGTTCAGTCGCTCAGTCGTGTCAAACTCTTTGCGACCCCATGAACAGCAGCACACCAGGCCTCCCTGTCCATCACCAACTCCCAGAGTCCACCCAAACCCATGTCCATTGAGTCGGTGATGCCATCCAACCATCTCATCCTCTGTCGTCCCCTTCTCCTGCCCTCAATCTTTCCCAGCATCAGGGTCTTTTCAAATGAGTCAGTTCTCCACATCAGGTGGCCAAAGTATCGGAGTTTCAGCTTCAACATCACTCCTTCCAATGAACACCCAGGACTGATCTCCTTTATGATGGACTGGTTGGATCTCCTTGCAATCCAAGGGACTCTCAAGAGTCTTCTCTAACACCACAGTTCAAAAGCATCAATTCTTCAGTGCTCAGCTTTCTTCACAGTCCAACTCTCACATCCATACATGACCACTGGAAAAACCATAGCCTTGACTAGATGGACCTTTGTTGACAAAGTAATGTCTCTGCTTGTTAATATGCTCTCTAAGTTGGTCATAACTTTCCTTTCAAGGAGTAAGCATCTTTTAATTTCATGGCTGCAATCACCATCTTCAGTGATTTTGTAGCCCAGAAAAATAAAGTCAGCTACTGTTTCCATTGTTTCCCCATCTATTTGACATGAAGTGATGGGACCAGATGCCATGATCTTAGTTTTCTCAATGTTGAGCTTTAAGACAACTTTTTCACCCTCCTCTTTCACTTTCATCAAGAGGCTCTTTAGTTCTTCTTCACTTTCTGCCATAAGGGTGGTGTCATCTCCATGTCTCAGGTTATTGATATTTCTCCAAGCAATCTTGATTCCAGTTTGTGCTTCATCCAGCCCAGCATTTCTCATGATGTACTCTGCATACAAGTTAAATAAGCAGGGTGACAATATACAGCCTTGACATACTCCTTTTCCTATTTGGAACCAGCCTGTTTTTCCACATCCAGTTCTAACTGTTGCTTCCTGACCTGCATACAGGTTTCTCAAGAGGGAGGTCAGGTGGTCTGGTATTCCCCTCTCTTTAAGAATTTTCCACATTTTGTTGTGATCCACACAGTCAAAGGCTTTGGCATAGTCAATAAAGCAGAAGTAGATGTTTTTCTGGAACTTTCTTACTTTTTCAATGATCCAGCGGATCTTGGCAATTTGACCTCTGGTTCCTCTGCCCTTTCTAAAACTAGCTTGAACATCTGGAAGTTTATGGTTCACGTATTGCTGAAGCCTGTCTTGGAGAATTTTAAGCATCACTTTACTAGCATATGAGATGAGTGCGGTTATGCAGTAGTTTGAGCATTCTTTGGCATTACCTTTCTTTGGGATTAGAATGAAAACTGACTTTTTCCAGTCCTGTGCCCACTGCTGAATTTTCCAAATTTTCCAAATTTGCTGGCATACTGAGTGCAGCACTTTCACAGCATCATCTTTCAGGATTTGAAATCGCTCAACTGGAATTCCATCACCTCCACTAGCTTTGTTCATAATGATGCTTCCTAAGCCCCACTTGACTTCACATTCCAGGATGTCTGGCTCTAGATGAGTAACCACATCATCATAATTTTCTGGGTCATGAAGATCTTTTTTGTACAGTTCTTCTGCATATTCTTGCCACCTCTTCTTAATATCTTCTAATTCTGTTAGGTCCCTACCATTTCTGTCCTTTATTGAGCCCATATTTGCATGAAATGTTCCCTTGGTATCTCTAATGTTCTGTGAAGAGATCTCTAGTCTTTCCCATTCTATTGTTTTCCTCTATTTCTTTGCATTGATCACTGAGGAAGTCTTTCTTATCTCTCCTTGCTATTCTTAACCACTGTACTGCCAGAGAATTCCCCAACTCCTATGACTTTTATGCAACACTTGTTGAGTGAGAAAACCTAACTTATGTATTATTTTCAAATAAAATAGACTGCTAATGAATGTCAAATTCAAGAAGTGATGAAGTTGTATAATTCTGCCTATATACCTGCAAAAGGCATTAAAGTGAACATTTATTCATCTTTCTAAATTTTCCCCTAAAACAGGGGATAAAGCATCCATTTTTTCCTTGAAGTCTCAAAAATATTTTCATGGATCTATGAACATTTGTTTACCCTGATCAACATACTTTTAACTCTCAATGATCACTAGCGAGCCAAAATTATGTTGGGTGTGCCCAATGTGTTTGGGGAAACTAAGTATACAAGAGCTATTTGGGGGAAAAAAATAAAAGTCAGCCTCGATAGATTCAGGTCACTGGAGTATTTAAAAAATTAAACTCCCCTTCTGTTTTCTCTCCCAGGACTTTCCTGCTTAATTTTCTTCCTGAATATTCCTAACTCATCATTCCAAGGTATGTGGGTGATGGGCAGAATGAATCTGGAATAGTTTGTGTAGTTTGTGTTTCTGTAGATGCTTCTAGTTTGTTGGGGTTTTTTTACTGCACCCCAAGGTATGTGGGACCCTAGTTCCCTGACCAGGGATCAAACCCACAGCCCCTGCACTGGAAGGTGGAATCTTAACCACTGGACCACCAGGGAAGTCCCTATAGATGTTTCTTTACAAAGCAGTTTGGGGATAAGCAGAACAACTTTTGCTCTCCCCAAATCCAGAGTTAAAAAGAGAAATATGGGGGGGGCGGTCCTAAGATGGCGGAGGAATAGGAAGGGAAGACCACTTTCTCCCTCACAAATTCCTCAAAAGATCATTTCAACGCAGAGCAAACTCCACAAAACAACCTCTGAATGCAGGCAGAGGACATCAGGCAACCAGAAAAGCAGATCATTGTCTTCAAAAACAGGTAGGAAAAAATATAAAAGACGAGAAAAGAGACAAAGGAGGTGGGGAGGGAGCTCCGTCCCGGGAAGGGAAGCCCGTCCCGGGAAGGGAATTCTAAGAAGAGAGGTTTCCAAACACAAGGAAACACTCTACCTGCCGAGTCTAAGGCGAGCCTTGGAAACACAGAGGGCAACATAACAGGAAGGAAAAACGAATAAATAATTAAAACCAACAGATTACAAGCCCAACAGTAACTCCCCCAGCGGAAAAGCCGCGCAGACGCCTGCAGCCGCCACTAGCAAGTGGGGGCAGGGCAGGGAAGCGCGGGAGCCGCGGAAACGCCCCACGCGTAACCAGAGCGATCGAACTTGGGCAAGCAAACCAGGCTGGGGGATAGCTACCACGCGAAAAGCTGGAACATAAGACCCCGCCAGGACCGCGCACAGAACAAAGGACTGAACGGAAATAGCCGGCTGCAGACCATCCCCCGCCGGGGACAGGCAGCCAGAGCTGTAAGGGCTGGAAAGGGGCAATCGCAGCCCCGGAGAGACCACCTAAAAAGCGGCAGGCAGGCTTCTTAGCTGAGACTTCAGGGGATGCAGGACAGTCACCATCCGCCTCACAAGGAGCGCCAGCAGTACACCCAGAAAACTGAGCAGTAGAAACAGAGAAGGGGACAAGTCCCGGCGACCGCGCTCACCAAGCTCCCGAGCTGCTCGGACCCGGGAGGGGCGCAGAGCGCAGTCCCAAACAAGTTTGTGCCTCTGAGGGTTACCTGGGCGCCAAAACCGAGCGGCTTGGACCGGGGAGGTGCGCGAAGCCTGGGGCCGCCCTTGGATGGTTCCTGGCTGAGCTCCGTGGAGCCGGAGCGGTTTGTGCGTTGTGGGGGGAGACAGGTCCAGCGGGGTTGAGACGCTGTGTGCCCACGACAGTGCTATTTGTTTGCAGCATTCCCCCCTCCCCACAGCGCGACTGAACTAGTGAGCCTAAAAAAAAAAAAAAAAAAAGTGTCCACCACCGCCCCCATGTGTCAGGACGGAATTCAGACCCTGAAGAGACCAGCAAACAGAAGTTAAACAGAGGGAAACGCCTTGGAAGTGACCAACACGGCCCACAACATCAGAGAAGGGCCAGATATATCTTCACGATTTTTACAATCTTTTTTTTTTTTTTGCCTTTTTTTTTTTTTTTCTTTTTTTTTTTCTTTTTTTTCTCAAACTTTTTTTTTAACTGTTAAGTCTTCTATTTCAATACTTTATATTTCTATAACTATTACTTTTCAAAAAAAAAAAGACTCTACTTTTTTAAAGCAAACACCATATATAGTCTTCACGTGGTTGTTGTTGGTATTTCTTTTTTAATCTTGGGGTTTTTTTTTTTTCTTATATATATTTTTTTCCTTATTTTTTTTCCATATTTCTTTTTCTTAATATTATTATATTTTTTAATCTTTTCTCTTTTTTTTCTTTCTTCCTTCTGCTTCATCTCTTTAACATTGTATTTTTGAAAATCTAACCTCTACTCTAGGTTTTTAATCTTTGCTTTTCGGTTTTTGTTGTCAATCTTGTACATTTCATAACCCAATCTTACCTGACAGCGAGATTACTGGCGTGACCACTCTCTCCTCCTTTTGGACTCTCCTTTTTCTCCACCAGGTGGCCTCTGTCTCTCCCCCCCCTCCCCCCATCTCTCCTATATCCAACTCAGTGATTCTCTGTGTGTTCTAGATGGTGGAGAGCACCTAAGGAACTGATTACTGGCTGGAACTGTCTCTCTCCTTTTCATTCCTCTCTCTTACCCTCCTGGCCACCTCTGTCTACTTCCTCTCTCTCCTCTTCCCTGTATAACTCCGTGAATACCTCTGAGAGGTCCAGACTATGGAGCGCACATAAAGAAGTGACTATTGACTAGCTTGCTCTCTCCTCTTTTGATCTCACCGCATCTCATCCCAGTCACCTCTAACTACCTCCTCCCTCTTCTCTTCTCCATGTAACCCAGTGAACCTCTCTGGGTGCCCCTCAATGTGGAGAAACCTTTCATCTTTAGCCTAGATGCTATATCATTGGTGCTGTATAGAAGGAGAAGTCTAGAGACCACCGTAAAAATAAAACTGAAAACCAGAAGCAGGAGGCTTAAGTCCAAAGCTTGAGAACATCAGAGAACTCCTGAATTCAGGGAACATTAAGCAATAGGAGCTCATCAAATGCCTCCAAACCTACACTGAAACAAAGCTCCACCCAAGGGCCAACAAGTTCCAGAGCAAGACATATCACACAAATTCTCCAGCAACACAGGAACACACCCCTGAGCTTCAATATACAGGCAGTTCAAAGTTACTCCAAAACTTTAGACGTCTCATAACCCATTACTGGTCACTCCACTGCACTCCAGAGAGAAGAAACCCAGCTCCACCCACCAGACCTCCAACACAAGCTTCCCTAACCAGGAAACCTGGACAAGCCACTGATACAACCCCACCCACAGTGAGGAAGCTCCACAATAAAGAGAACGCCACAAATTACCAGAATATAAAAAGGCCATTCCAAACGCAGCAATATAACCAAGATGAAGAGACAGAGGAATACCCAACAGGTAAAGGAGCAGGAGAAATGCCCACCAAACCAGACAAAAGAGGAAGAGATAGGGAATCTACCTGAGAAAGAATTCCGAATATTGATAGTGAAAATGATCCAAAACCTTGAAGTCAAAATGGAATCACAGATAAATACCCTAGAGACAAGGATTGAGAAGATGCAAGAAATGTTCAACAAGGACCTAGAAGAAATAAAAAAGAGTCAATATACAATGAATAATGCAATAAATGAGATCAGAAACACTCTGGAGGCAACAAATAATAGAATAATGGAGGCAGAAGATAGGATTAGTGAAATAGAAGACAGAATGGTAGAAATAAATGAATCAGAGAGGAAAAAAGAAAAACGAATTAAAAGAAATGAGGACAATCTCAGAGACCTCCAGGACAATATGAAACGCTCCAACATTCGAATTATAGGAGTCCCAGAAGAAGAAGACAAAAAGAAAGACCATGAGAAAATCCTTGAGGAGATAATAGTTGAAAACTTCCCTAAAATGGGGAAGGAAATAATCACCCAAGTCCAAGAAACCCAGACAGTCCCAAATAGGATAAACCCAAGGCGAAACACCCCAAGACACATATTAATCAAATTAACAAAGATCAAACACAAAGAACAATTATTAAAAGCAGCAAGGGAAAAACAACAAATAACACACAAGGGGATTCCCATAAGGATAACAGCTGATCTCTCAATAGAAACTCTTCAGGCCAGGAGGGAATGGCAAGACATACTTAAAGTGATGAAAGAAAATAACCTACAGCCCAGATTACTATACCCAGCAAGGATCTCATTCAAATACGAAGGAGAAATCAAAAGCTTTACAGACAAGCAAAAGCTGAGAGAATTCAGCACCACCAAACCAGCTCTCCAACAAATTCTAAAGGATACTCTCTAGACAGGAAACACAAAAAGGGAGTATAAACCCGAACCCAAAATAATAAAACAAATGGCAACGGGATCATACTTATCAATAATTACCTTAAACGTAAATGGATTGAATGCCCCAACCAAAAGGCAAAGACTGGCTGATTGGATACAAAAACAAGAACCCTCTATATGCTGCTTACAAGAGACCCACCTCAAAACAAGGGACACATACAGACTGAAAGTGAAGGGTTGGAAAAAGATATTCCATGCAAATAGAGACCAAAAGAAAGCAGGAGTGGCAATACTCATATCCGATAAAATAGACTTTAAAACAAAGGCGGTGAAAAGAGACAAAGAAGGCCACTACATAATGATCAAAGGATCAACCCAAGAAGAAGATATAACAATTATAAATATATATGCACCCAATATAGGAGCACCGCAATATGTAGGACAAATGCTAACAAGTATGAAAGAGGAAATTAACAACAACACAATAATAGTGGGAGACTTTAATACCCCACTCACACATATGGACAGATCAACTAAACAGAAAATTAACAAAGAAACGCAAACTTTAAATGATACATTAGACCAGTTAGACCTAATTGATATCTATAGGACATTTCACCCCAAAGCAATGAATTTCACCTTTTTCTCAAGTGCTCATGGAACCTTCTCAAGGATAGATCACATTCTGGGCCATAAATATAACCTTGATAAATTCAAAAAAATCGAAATCATTCCAAGCATCTTTTCTGACCATAATGCACTAAGATTAGATCTCAATTACAGGAGGAAACCTATTAAAAATTCCAACATATGGAGGCTGAACAACACGCTTCTGAATAACCAACAAATCACAGAAGAAATCAAAAAAGAAATCAAAATATGCATAGAAACTAATGAAAATGAAAACACAACAACCCAAAACCTGTGGGACACTATAAAAGCAGTGCTAAGAGGAAAGTTCATAGCAATACAGGCATACCTCAAGAAACAAGAAAAAAGTCAAATAAATAACCTAACTCTACACCTAAAGCAACTAGAAAAGGAAGAATTAGAGAACCCCAGAGTTAGCAGAAGGAAAGAAATCTTAAAAATTAGGGCAGAAATAAATGCAAAAGAAACAAAAGAGACCATAGCAAAAATCAACAAAGCCAAAAGCTGGTTCTTTGAAAGGATAAATAAAATTGACAGACCATTAGCCAGACTCATCAAGAAGCAAAGAGAGAAAAATCAAATCAATAAAATTAGAAATGAAAATGGAGAGATCACAACAGACAACACAGAAATACAAAGGATCATAAGAGACTACTATCAGCAATTATATGCCAATAAAATGGACAACCTGGAAGAAATGGACAAATTCTTAGAAAAATACAATTTTCCAAAACTAAACCAGGAAGAAATAGACAATCTTAACAGACCCATCACAAGCACGGAAATTGAAACTGTAATCAGAAATCTTCCAGCAAACAAAAGCCCAGGTCCAGACGGCTTCACAGCTGAATTCTACCAAAAAT
>NW_024070189.1:92079522-92096885 GCF_014754425.2 Oryx dammah
CTCTACTACAAAGCCACAGTCATCAAGACAGTATGGTACTGGCACAAAGACAGAAATATAGATCAATGGAACGAAATAGAAAGCCGAGAGATAAATCCACACACCTATGGACACCTTATCTTTGACAAAGGAGGCAAGAAGATACAATGGAGTAAAGACAATCTCTTTAACAAGTGGTGCTGGGAAAACTGGCCAACCACTTGTAAAAGAATGAAACTAGATCACTTTCTAACACCGCACACAAAGATAAACTCAAAATGGATTAAAGATCTAAATGTAAGACCAGAAACTATAAAACTCCTAGAGGAGAACATAGGCAAAACACTCTCCGACATAAACCACAGCAGGATCCTCTATGATCCACCTCCCAGAATACTGGAAATAAAAGCAAAAATAAACAAATGGGACCTAATTAAAATTAAAAGCTTCTGCACAACAAAGGAAAATATAAGCAAAGTGAAAGACAGCCTTCCGAATGGGAGAAAATAATAGCAAATGAAGCAACTGACAAACAACTAATCTCAAAAATATACAAGCAACTCCTGCAGCTCAATTCCAGAAAAATAAACGACCCAATAAAAAAATGGGCCAAAGAACTAAATAGACATTTCTCCAAAGAAGACATACGGATGGCTAACAAACACATGAAAAGATGCTCAACATCACTCATTATAAGAGAAATGCAAATCAAAACCACAATGAGGTACCACTTCACACCAGTCAGAATGTCTGCGATCCAAAAATCTGCAAGCAATAAATGCTGGAGAGGGTGTGGAGAGAAGGGAACCCTCCTACACTGTTGGTGGGAGTGCAAACTAGTACAGCCACTATGGAGAACAGTGTGGAGATTCCTTAAAAAATTGCAAATAGAACTGCCTTGTGACCCAGCAATCCCACTGTTGGGCATACACACAGAGGAAACCAGAATTGAAAGAGACACATGTATCCCAATGTTCATTGCAGCACTGTTTATAATAGCCAGGACATGGAAACAACCTAGATGTCCATCAGTAGATGAATGGATAAGAAAGCTGTGGTACATATACACAATGGAATATTACTCAGCCATTAAAAAGAATACATTTGAATCAGTTCTGCTGAGATGGATGAAACTGGAGCCGATTATACAGAGTGAAGTGAGCCAGAAAGAAAAACACCAATACAGTATACTAACACATATATATGGAATTTAGGAAGATGGCAATGATGACCCTGTGTGCAGGACAGCAAAAAAGACACAGATGTGTATAGCGGACTTTTGGACTCAGAGGGAGAGGGAGAGGGTGTGATGATTTGGGAGAATGGCATTGAAACATGTATAATAACATGTAAGAATCGAAATACCAGTCTATGTCTGATGCAGGATATGACACGCTTGGGGCTGACGCGCGGGGATGACCCAGAGAGATGTTGTGGGGAGGGGGGTGGGAGGGGGGCTCATGTTTGGGAACGCATGTACACCTGTGGTGGATTCATGTCAATCTATGCCAAAACCAATACAGAAT
Source organism: Oryx dammah (assembly GCF_014754425.2). Classification (NCBI taxonomy): domain Eukaryota; kingdom Metazoa; phylum Chordata; class Mammalia; order Artiodactyla; family Bovidae; genus Oryx; species Oryx dammah. The sequence continues at coordinate 92,081,028 of NW_024070189.1, forward strand.
TGTAAAGTAAAAATTAAAAATAAATAAATAAATTTTTTAAAAAAGAGAGAAATATGGAAATGGTAAGCATTTCCTCAAATTCATGTAACTCTCCAAGTAATTCTAGCCCTCAGTTTTTCCCACCGCACTAAAGTTATGACACTTAAAAAGAAATAGCTTGGGGCTTCCATGGTGGCTCAGATGGTAAAAAGAAATTGTTTTATTGTCTTATTCTTACTGTGTAACTGAGGCTATTTACACAAAGAATCCACAAAAATCAGGAGAACAGTTATATAGAAATAATAAAGAGAAAACCATTCTTTTTACTATGGTACTTATATATATGCTCTTTTACCTACATATGTAGGTACCTATACATACCTAGGTCTCCTACATGGCCGGCAGATTCTTTACCACTGAGCCCCATGGAAACCCTCAAGACATAAGAGCCACAATAAAAAGAGTCATCATCTTTTATTATTTCCATATAACTTGTGTGGGTTCTTTGTGTGGATAGCCTGTGTATGTTAAATAGTATGTACATAAATATTAATATGTATTTACACACATAAACAGATACAGATATAGACTGAGATTTGATAAATACAGATGTGACTTTGTATGTATTATTTTACCAAATACGGTCACAGTTTTTAGTGTTTTATAATATGCATTTATTTCACCAAGTATATCCTGAATATCTCATCAATCAGACATAGCATTTTGTTTTGTTAATATGCCACAGCTTATTGGTCCATTATCCTGTTGGTGGACACCTGACTCTCCGATGGCTGACAACAGTGAATAGGGCTGCTGTGAACATTCTTGTACAAGTCTTTCTGTGGATGTATGTTTTCATCTTGGGAGGGGATTTTCTTGGGGAAATTTCTCTCAGAGTAATCAATGGGTCGTAGGGTGACCAAATATGTAGAATTATTTTCTTCATCTTGCAAATGGTAAAAATGAAAGCAAAAAAAGCAATCCAGCCTGGGGAACTGCAAGTTAAAAATCACAATGAGATTTGCCTCTTGGTCCAATGGTTAAAACTCTATGCTTCCACTGAAGGGGTTACAGATTCTATCCCTGGTCGGGAAACTAAGATCCCACATACCTCAAGGTGTGGCCAAAAAAATAAATGTAATAAATCACAATGAGATAATTGTTATTAACCTGCCAGGATGGCTAAAATTAAGAAGCAGACAGTACCAAATGTTGGCAGGGATGTGTAGCAACCAGAAGTCTCATAGACTGTTGGTATTTAGTTACTGAGTCGTGTCTAACTCTGTGACCCCACGGACTGCAACACATCAGGCTTCCTGTCCTTCACTGTCTCCCAGAGTTTGCTCAGACTCATGTCCATTGAGTCAGTGGTGCCATCCAACCATCTCATCATCTGTTGCCCCCCTTCTCCTCCTGCCCTCAACCTTTCCTAACATCAGGGTCTTTCCAGTGAATCAGCTCTTGGCATCAGGTGGCCAAAGGACTGGAGTTTCAGCTTCAGCATAAGTCCTTCCAGTGAATATTCTTTCTTTAAGATTAACTGGTTTGATCTCCTTGCTGTCCAAGGGACTCTCAAAGGTCTTCTCCAGCACATAGATTGTTACTGGAGGATAAAATAGTACAGCACCTCTATGGATAAAGTGGTTAAGATTCCCCGCTTCCTCCACACGGAGCACAGGTTCAATCCCTGTTCTCGGAACTAAGATCCCATACACTGTGCCTTGTGGCCATTATAAAGAGTAGTAAGGAGTTCATATTTAGTAGGAGATTGCCCTGAGACGTTAACCACTTAAGATTACATTTTTTATTATTTATTTATTTTTGGATGTCCTGGGTCTTTGCTGTACAGGCTTTTCTCTAGTTGTGGCGAGTGGGGGCTACTCCCTAGCTGCCGTGTTCAGGCTTCTCACTGCTGAGCCTTCTCTTGTTGTGGAGTGCAGGCTTCTAGGGCACTCAGGCTTTAGTACTGGCAGCACATGTGGCAAACGGGCTCAGTTGCTCCAAGGCATGTGCAATCTTCCTGGATCAAACCTACATCTCCTGCACTGGCAGGTGGATTCTTTACCACTGAGTCAACAGGGGAGCCCTTGAAATTACATTTTGAACTCAGGGATGATCATTCTATCTCCCTGTTCACTCCTGTCTAGCCTTCCACACCAAGATGGTCTCCATCTCATGACTTGTCCCACTGCTCAAGAAAATCTTCTGCTAGAGACTTCCCTGGCTGTCCAGTGGTTAAGACTCCATGCCTCCAACCCAAAGGACCCAGATTCATTCTCTGGTTGGGGAACTAAGATCCCACATGCCATGTAGCAGAGCCAGAAAAGAAGAAAAAGCCCACCTTCCGCTAGATTTTCTCATACTTGCCCCACACTCTGCGCTAAGTCATCTCAGCCACACTTGCCTTGGTCATCCAACAGAATTTCTCTTCCTGACTGCCTCTTAGCCTCTGGCTTCTTTTTTTATTTATTTTTAATTGAAGGATAATTGCTTTATGGTATGGTGTTTCTTTCTGCCATACATCAATATGAATCAGCTATCAGTTCAGTTCAGTCACTCAGTGTCCAACTGTTTTCTACCCCATGGACTGCAACACACCAGGTTTCCCTGTCCATCACCAACTCCTGGAGCTTGCTCACACTCATGGGTATACATATGTCCCTTCCCTCTTGAACCTCCCTCCCACCTCCCATCCCATCCCACCCCTCTAGGTTGTCACAAAGCACCAGATCTGAGCTCCCTGGTTGGCCCTGTCACCCCTTCTTTGTCACCTCCTTCTCCTCTTGCCCTCAGTCTGGCTTCTTATATTACATCTGTTTGCAATCCTTTCCATATGGGATAATTTGTTCCCTTGTCCCCCCATAAAAATATAATTCTGTGGAACCAGGACCTGGAGTGCTCTCATTAACTGGTGGGTAAGAGAATGATAAACCAAGTGCCAGGAACCTAGGAAGTACTCCATGGCAGACCAAATGTCTGCCTGACAGGATGGCAACATGGACTGAACTCACTCATTTGACCTTTGATGGATCCTTAATCACAGATGTGAATGAATGCCTGGATACCCAGGCCTGCCCTTCGAAAGCCACCTGCACTGACACTGTGGGAAGCTACTTCTGCACCTGTAAATCCGGATTTGAATCAAGCAATGGGAAGACATATTTTAATGGTCCCGGAGTGACATGCATAGGTGAGTGTTATTTAGGTAAGAACATTCTAGAAAAAAAGTAGGTCTGCTTATCCCTCATATTGATATATTGGACCTAAATCTGGAGAATAACTGATCGAGTCAATGGCTTTGATAGTAGAGACCTACGTGTTAGGCATGGAAAGCATTTTTTGTTGAATATCATAAAGAGCCATTAAATTCTTTAGCTCAAGGGTCTTTTTGTTTAGATTGCATAGTTTTTTGATCTAAATACTAAATAAAAGGGGCTTCCCTGGTAGCTCAGTGGGTAAAGAATCTGCCTGCAATGCAGGAGACCCCGGTTTGATTCCTGGGTCAGGAAGTTCCTTTGGAGAAGGGATAGGCTACCCACCCCAGTATTTTGGGGCTTCCCTGGTGGCACAGACAGTAAAGAATCTGCCTGCAATGAAAGAGACCTGGGTTCGATCCTTGGGTAGGGAAGATCCCCTGGAGGGGGGCATGACAACTCACTCCAGTATTCTTGCCTAGGGAATCCCCATGGATGGAGGAGCCTGGTGGGCTACAGTCCATGAGGTCAAAAAGAGTCAGACATGACTGAGCGACTAAGCACAGCACAGCACTAAGTAAGAAGGAATGTTAGCCAGGGATGTATAAAAGGGGTTTGTCCTCAATCTGGAATCTTTTTAAGTCCATATTAATAAGGGGTTGGCAGGCATGTATAGCATACTAATTTCTCATTTGTAAATGTTGTTTTTCAGTCACTAAGTGGTGTCTGACCCTTTGCGACCCCACGGACTGAAACACACCAAGCTCCACTGTCCTTCACTATCTCCTAGAATTTGCTCACTCGTGTCCATAGAGTTGGTGATGCTATCTAACCATCTCATCCTCTGCTCCCCTCTTCTCCTTTTGCCTTCAATCTTTCCCAGGATCAGGGTCTTTTCCAATGAGTCAGCTCTGCCCAAAGGATTGGAGTTTCAGCTTCAGCATCAGTCCTTTCAATGAAGAGTCAGGGTTGATTTCCTTTAGGATTGACTGGTTTGATCTCCTTGTTGTCCATGGGACTCTCAAGAGTCTTCACCAACACCACAATATGAAGGCATCAATTCTTCAGCACTCAGCCTTTTTGTGGTCCAACTCTACATCTGTACTTGACTACTGGAAAAACCATAGATTTGACCTTTCTCAGCAAAGTGGTGTTTTTGCTTTTTAATACACTGTCTAGATTTGTCATAGACTTCCTTCTAAGGAGAATGTTTCCTAATACATTAAAAATATATAGTTCACATAAAATTCTATTCCTACCATTTTGCCTTTGGGGATTTCAAAAAACTCTTTTATCACTTACGTTTATAAAAAAAAAAACTTAAAGATTTGTGCATGGGAATTTGTTTTCATTGTATATGCTAACATGTTATTTCAGAGGTTTAGAATGTAGTTTTTAGAAAGTGTTTTAAAAGAACTCAACTCCTGAAACACACTAGTGAGTTCTCAGATGTTGCTTCTGAGTTTTTCACATGGAGACATCAACTCATATAAAAAGAGTTGTTGATGTATTTATTTTTTAGGTAGGCATTTTCTCAAGAATGGGACTGCTGGATCATATGGCAATTCTATTGTTAGTTTTTTGAGGAATTTCCATACTATTCTCCATAATGGCTATATGAATTTATATTCCCACCAACAATGTAGGAGGGTTCCCTTCTCTCCACACCCTGTCCAGCATATATTATTTATAGACTCTGAATATAAGAATCTCACCTGTGATCAAGACACAGAAAATGTGGACTCATCATAAAGTCGTCTTTGTTCTTCCATTGTTTTCTACACAGATGAGTTCTAGTGTGCTCAGTCACTCAATAATACCCTGACCCCTTGGACTATAGCCCACAGGCTCCTCTTGTCCATGAAACTGTCCAGGCAAGAATATTGTAGTGGGTTGCCATTTTCCTCCTCCAGGGGATCTTCCTGACCCAGGGATCGAACCCACATCTCTTGTGTCTTCTGCATTGGCAGGATTTAAAAAAAAAAAAATATATGTTAGTTAATGTTAGTCGCTCATTCATGTCTGACTCTGCACCCCCATGGACTGTAGGAGGTTGTAGCCCACCAGTCTCCTCTGTCAATGGGATTTCCCCAAAATACTGTAATTTCCTTCTCCTGGGGATCTTCCTGATCCTTAAACCGAGGTCTCCTACATCTGAGCCACTAGGGAAGTCCAAATATGTATTAAGTCTCTTTTTTAATTTTTTGGTTAAAAAGTGTTTTACTGAAGTATGTATTGCTGTTGTTCAGGTCACTCAAGGTGAGTGCCCTGAAATACACAGACTGTTCACTGCTCTGATGCTGGCTGATAATTTGACTTGTGTGTGGTGGACATGCACAAGCACAGGATGAAGTGAACTCATGGAACCCTGAGTGACCCCATGGAGCTGTGTCACTGAATCATTCATTTTTCATCCCTTTCCTTTTCTGCCACAGATAAGAATGAATGCCTGAACACCACACTGTGCCCACTGACAGCCACGTGTAAGAACACTTGGGGAAGCTACTTTTGCATCTGCAATCCTGGGTTTGAGACGCCTGAGGGGAGAACTCAATTTACTGGCTCCAGAGGAACTTGTGTAGGTAAGCAGATTCTCTGACCCTTTCAGGTGAAAACTTTCTAAAAGAAAGATTTGACCAAAACAAGTGAAGAAAAACAAACAGTCAGTATGGATCTGACTTCAATATGTTAATAACCTCTAAATTCCTTAGTATCTAAACACTGTCATTTGAGATAGCTGTGTATGTGTGTTCATGTGTGCTTAACATGTCTGTGTGTGTGCCCAGTCACTCAGTCATGTTAGACTCTTTGTGACCCCATGGACTGTAGCCCGCCAGGCTCCACGGGCTTCTGCAGGCAAGAATACTGGAGGCAGTTGTCATGGCTGCTTCCTCCAGGAGATCTTCCAGACCCAGTGATAGAACCTGTGTCTCCTGTATCTCCTGAATTGGCAGACGGGTTCTTCACCACTGAGCAGAGATGCCTTCCAAATGCGCAGCGTCTGTTAAAGTAACCACAAAGGCTCTCCCTAGTAGCTGTCAATGTATTGATATTTTAACTTGTCATCCTTACATCTATTGAAAAAAATCCAAAGATAATGCAATTCAATTTAAAAACAGAAAGACAAATTCTTTTTCAAAAGAATAGCTGCATATACATGTATAACTTGGAGAAGGAAATGGCAACCCACTCCAGTATTTTTGCCTGGAAAACTCTATGGACAGAGGAACCTGGGAGGCTACAGTCCATGGAGTTGCAAAAGAGCCGGACAAGACTGAGCACACATGCACATGTATAACTGAACCAATTTGCTATATGCCTTAAACTAACACAATATTGTAAATCAACTATACTCCAAAACAAAATTAATTTTTTTTAAAAAAAAAGGACAACCTGCTGAATTGGAGAAAATATTTACAAATTATATGATGGATAAGGGGTTAATTCCCAAAATATACTAACAGCACATACAACATCAAAAAAATTTTTTTATTGATTAAAAATGGACAGAAGATCTGTATAGACATGTTTTCAAAGACATACAGCTGGCCAACAGGTACATGAAAAGATACTCAACACTTCTAATCATCAGAGAAATGCAAATCAAAAGCACAATGAAATATCCCCTCACACATATCAGAATGGCTATCATGCAAAAGTCTGCAAACAACAAATGTTGGAGAGGATGTGGGAATGTAAATTGGTGCAGCCTCTATGGAAAACAGTATGGAGGTTCCTCAGAAAACTAAGACTAGAGCTACCATATGATCCAGCAATTCCATTCCCGGATATATATCTGAAGAAAGCAAAGACATTAATTTGAAAAGATACATTCACCCAAATGTTCATAGCAATAGTGTTTACAATAGCCAAGATACAGAAGCAACCTAAGTGTCCATTGACAGGTGAATGGATAAAGAGGATGTGAGATACATTAAAAGACAGACCGATAGATATAGATATATACATGCAATGAAATACTACTCAGCAACAAAAAGAATAAAATTCTGACATTTGCAACACTACAGACTAGGGAGTATTATACTTAGTGAAATAAATACAGACAAATGCTGTATGGTATTACTTACATGTGGACCCTAAGAAATAAAACAAACAGATGTATATAACAAAACAGAAACAGATTCACAGATATAGAGAACAAGCTAGTGGCTACCAGTGGGGAGAAGAAAGGGGGAATGGCAAGACAGGGGTATAGAATTAAGAGGCACAAACAAGTATGTATAAAATAAATAAGCAACAAGGATATATTGCCCAGCACAGGGAAATATACCCATTACTTTGTGATAAGTTTAAATGAGGTATAATCTATAAAAATATAGACTCACTATATTATATACCTGAAATTAACACAATACTATTAAAAAAAAAAAACCTATTCTTCAATTTTGGGCTTCCCTGGTGACTCAGATGGTAAAGCATCTGTCTGCAATGCCAGCGACCCAGGTTCGATCCCTGGGTTGGGAAGATGCCCTGGAGAAGGGAATGGCAACCCACTCCACTATTCTTGCCTGGAGGATTCTATGGACAGAGGAGCCTGGCGGGCTACAATCCACGGGGTCACTAAGACTTGGACACTAATGAGCAACTAACGTACACACTCACATACTTCAATCGGCCAGCAGGCATGACAACCAGCAGGCATGACTGAGAAGCAGAAATCCCATTTGAAAAGAAAGCTGCGAGAAAAGTTGGGAGGGAAATTTCTCCAAATTCAGACTGTGAACAAACACTTCATTTCTTTTTTATTTTTGAACCCTTATTCTATTTCTAGGAATCAACCCTAGTTCCCCTACCCCAACCCAAGTTACATTTTCGGAAGACCGTAAACAACAGGTATGTTCCCATCTTTGTAAATCTGTTTGGTGCCCACCACCAGTATGTGGAAAAAAACAATAATTACAAACAAAATACTTTCTAGGGGGAATATGCTAAAATATAAAACAAGGGTTCAAATCAACTCCCCCAACCCCACCAGCACATACACACATAATGGTCTCTGGGGATAAAAAGGTGTTTCTTGATATTAATATTTTTAGATCCTCTCCTATTTCTTCCATATTTTATGCTTTATCTATTGCTTTCATTTTGAGCAACAAAGTATTGTTTGGGGAAAATATGGCAGCCATGAAGTGTTCTCAGTCAACACTAACTTTGTACAGAATTAATTATAAAAAATAAAGTGGCCTTCTTTGTCTCTTTTCACAGCTTTTGTTTTAAAGTCTATTTTATCAGATATGAGTATTGCCACTCCTGCTTTCTTTTGGTCTCTATTTGCGAGATATATCTTTTTCCAGCCCTTCACTTTCAGTCTGTATGTGTCCCTTGTTTTGAGGTGGGTTTCTTGTAGGCAGCATATATAGGGGTCTTGTTTTTGTATCCATTCAGCCAGTCTTTGCCTTTTGGTTGGGGCATTCAACCCATTTACGTTTAAGGTAATTATTGATAAGTATGATCCCGTTGCCATTTACTTTATTGTTTTGAGTTCGGGTTTATACACCCTTTTTGTGTTTCCTGTCTAGAGAAGATCCTTTAGCATTTGTTGGAGAGCTGGTTTGGTGGTGCTGAATTCTCTCAGCTTTTACTTGTCTGTAAAGCTTTTGATTTCTCCTTCATATCTGCACAACAAAGGGAAATATAAACAAGGTGAAAAGACAGCCTTCTGAATGGGAGAAAATAATAGCAAATGAAGCAACTGACAAACAACTAATCTCAAAAATATACAAGCAACTCCTGCAGCTCAATTCCAGAAAAATAAACGACCCAATCAAAAAATGGGCCAAAGAACTAAATAGACATTTCTCCAAAGAAGACATACAGATGGCTAACAAACACATGAAAAGATGCTCAATGTCACTCATTATTAGAGAAATGCAAATCAAGACCACAATGAGGTACCATTTCACACCAGTCAGAATGGCTGCGATCCAAAAGTCTACAAGCAATAAATGCTGGAGAGGGTGTGGAGAAAAGGGAACCCTCCTACACTGTTGGTGGGAATGCAAACTAGTACAGCCACTATGGAGAACAGTGTGGAGATTCCTTAAAAAATTGCAAATAGAACTGCCTTATGACCCAGCAATCCCAATGCTGGGCATACACACCGAGGAAACCAGAATAGAAAGAGACACATGTATCCCAATGTTCATCGCAGCAGTGTATATAATAGCCAGGACATGGAAACAACCTAGATGTCCATCAGCAGATGAATGGATAAGAAAGCTGTGGTACATATACACAATGGAGTATTACTCAGCTATTTAAAAGAATACATTGGAATCAGTTCTAATGAGATGGATGAAACTAGAGCCGATTATACACAGTGAAGTAAGCCAGAAAGAAAAACACCAATACAGTATACTAACACATATATATGGAATTTAGAAAGATGGTAATGATGACCCTGTATGCAAGACAGCAAAAGAGACACAGATGTGTAGAGCGGACTTTTGGACTCTGAGGGAGAGGGAGAGGATGGGATGATTTGGGAGAATGGCATTGAAACATGTATACTATCATGTAAGAAAAGAATCGCCAGTCTATGTTCGATGCAGGATGCAGGATGCTTGGGGCTGGTGCACGGGGATGATCCGGAGGGATGATGTGGGGTGGGAGGTGGGAGGGGGGTTCATGTTTGGGGGCTCATGTACACCCGTGGTGGATTCATGTCAATATATGCCAAAACCAATACAGTATTGTAATGTAAAATAGAGTAAAAATAAAAAAAATTTTTAAAAAGCGCCCTGGGACTTCCCTGGTGGTCCAGTGGTTAAGACTTCATGCTTCCAATGTAAGAGGCATGGGGTCCATCGCTGGTCAGGGAATTAAGATCCCTGGCCAAATGGCATGATCAAATTATTTTTTAAAAAAGAAGCACCCCTATCCCCTCTATTTAATCATTATTACGATTGATATAATTTCATTGCTGCAAGTACTGTGTGTTATTGTAAATAAATCTTTTAAAGGTGACCTACAAAACAAATATATGTTACATTAAGACAATAAGGAAACCAGTATGTACACCCATAAGATGAACTTTCAAAATCCATAACTTTAAAAGTTATTTGTAGTTTGGTCTAAGTTGTCCAATGTCATATAGACCTTATAGGAATTAAAAATCCTGACTTCTAGACCATTTAGGTCAAAGTGCACTTTTGGAAAATAGACTGTCTCTAATCACAGTCAAGAATAAAGGTAGAGTGAGTGGAGCAGAGGGGAGCGGAGGGAAGGGGTGCGGACCACAGAGTCTGCCTGCAGTGCGGGAGACCAGAGTTGAATCCCTGGGTTGAGAAGATCTCCTGGAGAAGGAAATGACAGCCCACTCCAATATTCTTGCCTGAAGAATTCAATGAACTGAGGAGCCTGTCATTCTGAATTGGGATCCTTCCTGGGGGCACACGCATCACTCAGCCGAGATGGATTCCAGCGAGGAGGATCCTGGGAAGTTGGTCATCCAGAGGACCCAAGGCATGGTGGTTACTAATAGACTTCCCACAGTACTTCTTCATTCCATGTGGACTCCTTCAAGGGCAGTAGGCATCACAGCTTCCCTTGAACTTCGTCTGGAATATATAGGTGGACTATAAAGAAACCTGAGCAGAGAAAAATGGATGCTTTTGAACTGTGGTGTTGGAGAAGACTCTTGAGAGTCCATTGATCTGCAAGGAAATCCAACCAGTCCATCCTAAAGGAAATCAGTTCTGGGTGTTCATAGAAGGACTGATGTTGAAGCTGAAACTCCAATATTTTGGCCACCTGATATGAAGAACTGACTCATTTGAAGACCCTATGTTGGGAAAGATTGAAGGATGGAGAAGAAGGAGATGACAGAGGATAAGATGGTTAGATGGCATCCCTGGACTCAATGGATACGGTTCAGTTCAGTTCAGTCGCTCAGTCATGTCCGACTCTTTGCGACCCCATGAATCACAGCACGCCAGGCCTCCCTGTCCATCACCAACTCCCGGAGTTCACTCAAACTCACGTCCATCAACTCGGTGATGCCAACCAGCCATCTCATCCTCTATCGTCCCCTTTCTCCTCCTGCCCCCAATCCCTCCCAGCATCAGAGTCTTTTCCAATGAGTCAACTCTTCGCATGAGGTGGCCAAAGTACTGGAGTTTCAGCTTCAGCATCATTCCTTCCAAAGAAATCCCAGGGTTGATCTCCTTGAGAATGGACTGGTTGGATCTCCTTGCAGTCCAAGGGACTCTCAAGAGTCTTCTCCAACACCACAGTTCAAAAGCATCAATTCTTCGGTGCTCAGCCTTCTTCACAGTCCAACTCTCACATCCATACATGACCACAGGAAAAACCATAGCCTTGACTAGACGGGACCAACCTAGATAGCATATTCAAAAGCAGAGACATTACTTTGCCAGTGGATACAAGTTTGGGTAAATTCTGGGAGTTGGTGATGGACAGGGAGGCTTGGCCTGCTGCAGTTCAATGGGGTCACAAAGAGTCGGACATACCGAGTGACTGAACTGGACTGAACAGAAAAACAAATGCTGTTCAAGGACACTGAAAGAACCCTAATGTTGAAAATCAGATCTGTATTGTGAGCAATGCTTAGAAATCCATGAGTTGAAGCATAGTATTATGCCTATCATCCTTGTCATTCCCTCAGTGAAATATGTTGAGAAAAGCCCTTCATTCATGGTATAGATTCATGAAGAAGCTAAATAGCATTAATCCTTTATGCTGACAACTGTGAATTTAAATCTCCTATGAATCCTATGTGACAACCACACATACCGACAGGATTTATTAGTATTATATCAATATTTTTAGTCCTACTGTATTGCAACTAAAAATATCAATATACAATTGTACATGAAGTCAAGACATAAAATCAGGGCAAATACAAAATATTCCATCCTTTGAGAAAGGGAACCAAAAAAATCTATGTGCTTTGCCTATTGCATTTTTAAGTATTAGATCCTTAAGTATTTTATTCACCACACCCAACTGAATGGTTCACAAATGTTTCAGAGAGGAAAGGATCATTTCTCTTTAACAATGAGTAGTTCAACTCCTCTCAAAGCAAATACCAGACAGTAATAACTATGAAGGACGAAGTTGATTATTCATATTTACATTACTCATTTGTTAGCTTGACAAAGGCACTAGATATGTTATCACATTTTTTTTAAATATCTGCATGTGAAAGTGGCTCAGTCGTGCCTGACTCTTTATGACCCCATGGACTATACAGTCCATGGCATTCTCTGGGCCACAAAACTGGACTGGGTAGCCTATCCCTTCTCCAGGGGATCTTCCCGACCCAGGAATCAAACCGGGGTCTCCTGCATTGCAGGCGGATTCTTTACCAACTGAGCTATTAGAGCTTCCCTGGTGGCTCAGTTGGTAAAGAATATCCGCACACCTGTCTACAAACTTGGAATTAGCAATCTGTCTGTGAGCAGGACCGGTCCTAAGCAGCTTCTGTGATAAAACAGAAGCATGCCTGTCTGACTTTCTTCTACAAGGATCTTTCACTGTTCTTGTGCTAGTAAACATAGGAAGTATTAGATTCGGTTTCTAAGTGAGAATTACAGTGAGAAACTAATGGCTAATATCCCAGCTGGCCATTGAAGTACTTAATGGGAGAGGCAATCCTAGTTCTACCAAGTAGTAGCCCTCATGAAGTTAGCTATTATTGTAACCATCTTCCTTGAATTTGTAGTGTTATTTGCTGTGTTATTCAAGAATATGCCTTTACCCTGTCAATAACACATATTTCTATAACACATAGCAATGCGCTAAACTGATGTGCATCCTACAGTAAATCCCAGCCCCGAAGTCTTATTGGAGCCTCTCCAGCCATTGTCATAAGTGAGTCTAATTTTGTGTGAAGCCATGAAAACTCAGTGTTTTTATTATGCTTGTGCTTATGATGGGAGGTCTGAGAAGGCACTTCTGAAGGTTTATTCCTACCAGTTGTCATTTGTATAGAGTCTTTAAAGGTTGAATCACAGAGGTGTTGCTTCTACACTTGTACTAGGCTGAGTAGCAACATGCCCTTTCTCCTTAAGTGCAGTAGAAGTCATTCCCACTTCCCAGCATATTGGTCTTCTGTCCTCTGGAGTATGTATTGCTTGAGCTCACCACAGCCTGGTAGATGGAAATCGTCAGGATATTCTAGAAACCCTTTTGATTGCAGTCTCTTTAGGAGATTCAGGAGGTTATTACTGCAGTCAGTTCAGGAGGTTATTATTTATTGAAGTCTCTTCGGGAGGTTCAGGAGGTTTATTGCAGTCTCTTCAGAAGGAAATGGCAATCCGCTCCAGTGTTCTTGCCTTGAGAATCCCAGGGATGGCGGAGCCTGGTGGGCTGCGGTCTATGGGGTTGCACAGGGTCGGACATGACTGAAGCGACTTAGCAGCTTAACAGCAGGAGGTTACAACTGCTGCAAACCTCAGGATTTTACAAAGCACTTTTTAGAACCTCAGATGAAGGAGAAGTCAACACTCGTGACAGTCACAGGCTTCCATGGCCTGTACGGGATTGTGGGGCTTTGCTTTCATAATTATCCTGTTTCTTATAGCAACTAAGATGTCACTGTAATTTTTTTTAATCATCATTTTATCTTTGATGCTTTTTAGATATATTACGGATTTTCCTATATATCTTCACTTATTGATGAGGGTCTTATGTTAGTAGTAGTTACTAAAACTGACTTCCTATTCTTTCTGTGGTAGAATAGGAAAAAGAACAACCAAGTGTATATTATTAACATTATGTATTAATATATTACTAGTTTTATCGTTTGCAGGCATCCAATTCTAACTTTCTGAAATAAACATTCAGAAAATAAGAAAAAGAATAAAGGTAAATATGCTATGAAGATTTTTATTAAAAGAGAGAGTGGAAGAACCTGTCTACACTATTATATATTATATACAAAGGTTATGTATAAATAATATGTTATATAGGAACACAAATATTTTATATAAAATATATAAAAACAGAAATAAATTTTAATATTTTGACTATTATGAATGGTTCTTGGTTATTATTATATGTCTATCCCCTAACGTTAATATATTTGAATTGCCTCTCCTCCAATTTTAATTTATTTTGACTTCGTCAGTGGGGGAAAAAAGGGATTAGCTAGAGAGTTTAGATTTTATTATATTTAGGCACTTTTAACACTTCGGTTCTCTAGAAATTATTTTTGAGGATAATGAGGTGGGTGTTGAACTGATTCACTCTTTTCAAATGGATACCCACTAGTCCCAAAACAATGTATTGAACTTTATTTACATTATGTGTGTGTTAAGCTTCAACAAGTGTGTTTAATTTTGCCGTCTTGCATTCAAAGATATGTCAGAGTAGTTCTCTGCCAGGACCAATTGTTTTAATAAAGCTTCTGAGAACTTAATAACAACCTCTGGATGCTTTTAACTGAATGAAAGCTAATTATGTGTTTCTATTCTTACCTTTAAGGACACCACCAAGGACCCAGATAACAAGAGGATTAACTCTGTTACCATGGAGACAAAAGGAGTACCAGAAGATAACAATGTCACACTTGTGTTACAGGTTTGAAATCATTCCCAGCTTCTGTGAATGTTTTCTCACAGTAGATAATTCTCCATCTTTTTCTTCCTCCAATATGCCTGAAGGAATTAATTATAAATTAGGTGGGACAAGTTTTTTTTTTTTTCCTTTCTGTCTCCACATTACAGGAGGAATGCAAACCCCACAATAGATTTTTACCTTAATTCTACTGGCTACAGAGGTCTCTCCCTTCCTAATTTTCTGAAAATAAGCATTTTCCCATATTAGATGACAATTGATCATTTCTGTAGGGGTATACTAAAAAGCTATAACAGAAAGCACAAAAGCAGGGGAATTAAGAAGAAAAGCAAAGGTGAAACCAGGTAGCATGGGTACGTTCTCAGTCGCTCAGTCGTGTCCGACTCCTGGAAACCCCACGGACTATATATAGCCCACCAGGCTCCTCTGTCCATGGGATTTTCCAGGCAGGAATACTGGAGTGAGTTGCCATTTCCTCCTCCAAGGGATCATCTCCACCCAGGAAACCAGGTAGAAAGTGACGCAAAATCTGGGACCAGTGAATTAAGAATATTCAATTACTTCACAATGGAATGAAGTGACAGTGTAAGGTCTGAGTTTCTTCCAGCTTTGTTTAAACATTCACGTCTTTTCCCTACAAAGTGTTCCCTTCTCCTGCTATTGAGCAATGGGAATAATCCCAGAGAAAGCTCATAGTTGTTGAAGCTTTGAGAAAGGTCTGGAAAATAAAATCTGTAGTCTGAGTTTCCTTTTATAATTTCCTATAGACAATAGTCATTTTCACATCCATTATTTTTTGTTTATTCCTCAACGTTTCATTCTTTTTAAAAATTTTTGGTGGCATATCACACTGTTTTGTTTATTCCTAGGTATTTTATTCTTTTCTTTAAATTTTATTGATGTATAGTTGATTGACAGTGTTGTGTTAGTTTCAGGTGTATAGCAAGTTCAGTTCCATTCAGTTGCTCAGTCGTGTCTGACTCTTTGCAACCCCATGAATTGCAGCACGCCAGGCCTCCCCGTCCATCACCAACTCCCGGAGTTCACTCAAACTCACGTGTATAGCAAAGAGATTCGTGTGTGTGTGTGTGTGTGTGTGTGTGTGTGTGTGTGTGTGTGTGTG
>NW_024070189.1:92096895-92335786 GCF_014754425.2 Oryx dammah
TGTGTGTGTGTGTGTGTGTGTGTGTGTGTGTGTGTGTGTGTGTGTGTATTCATTCTTTTTCAGGTTTTTTTCCCATATAGATTATTACAGAATATTGAGTATAGTTCCCTGTGCTATACAGTAGGCCCCTGTTGCTTACCTGTTTGGGTAAACAACAGGTGTGTATATATTAATCCCAAATTCCTAAATTGTCCCTCCCCAGATCCCACATTTCCCCTTTGGTAACCATTAGTTTGTTTTAGAAATCTGTGAGTCTGTTTCTAGTTTGTAAGCACACTCACAACTTTTAAATTTATTTTTTTCCAGTTTGGTTTATCACAGGGTAGTGAATGTAGTTCCCTGTGCTCTACACTAGGACCTTGTTTTTTATCCATCCTATGTTTAATAGTTTGCATCTGCTAATCCCAAACTCCCAGTCCATCCCTCTCCTACCCCTCTCCCCCTGGGCAACCACAAGGCTGCCCTCTATGTCTGCACACTCACTATTTGTATGGCAGGAACTAGCCGATTCTTTTGGCAACTTCAGCAACATCATCAGCCAGTCATCTCAGAGACGCAAGGAAGAAATTGCCCGTTTGGCGACAGGGTATCTTCACAGAGTGCAGTCAGCAGCCTATGAAGCTGCCCTCAATCGACCCACAGGAGGAACGCTGAGGAAAGAGTCACAATTTATGGGTAAGCTGTAGTTATGGATACTCAGGACCATGAGAAAGACTTTTGAACTTAAATTGGGTTCAGGAAATGTTGGTTGAGCTACAATTTCATTGGCAGAAAATAGCCTTCTCTTTCTTTACACTGGCAAAATCTGTGTATGTACTTGACATACACAGATCTTATTTCCCTTCAGCACCCTAAGTTTGCATTGGATGAGGCTTGAAAGTTCATTTGACTGGACCATCCATTCATCATTCAGGTCTAACCTATTTTCAAAGTGAATCTTTCGTGGCTGTGTGTACTGTCACTTTTAATCCAAGAGTCACCCTGGAGTTATATACAAATCTTTATCAAGGATACACTGAAGGATAAAGCAGCCTTTAGTCTTAGAATCAATAAAAGTTGGGGGCATAAGCAGCACCTAGCAAAGTGTCTGGTACTTCAAGCCATTTACTAATCATCAAATGAATGACTGAATATATGGACAGAAAAAAAAATGTGGTGCTATCATCAGAGGATAAGATTCCACTTTTTTAGAAAAAAAATATTTTATTGAAATATAATTTCCCCCTCCATATCCTTGTTTTCAGACATTTTTTCCCCTGATGACATTATGAGTAAGCAATGGTTTCTTGCTATAGTTTTATGTGCATTTCACTGATTACTAATGGACTAGAAATTGGATTTCATTTCTGTAATTATTCTGATCTATATTCTTTGTTCATTTTCCCTTATCCAGTTGTTCTTTGTCCATTATATTTTTGGTTTTCATCTTATTGAATTTTGGGACCTCTTTACATATGATGGACTTTATTTATGTTTCTAAATATCTTCTGCCAATCTGCGGTTTCTTGAAAGGACTTTTGAGTGAAGATGTTTCCACTTCTGATGTAATCATATTTTCTGTCTTAGAGATGTGGGGAGGGAGATAGCAAATGCCAGGGAAGCAGTTTGTGATGCTAATTAGACTGATTAGAGTAGGCTTGGAGAGGAGGTGAGATTTGTAAGAAGACTTGAAGGAAAAGAAGGAGTGAGCTACATGCATACCTCACGGAGAATGATCCTGGGCAGAGGAGTTGGGGTCAGCATTCCTGGTGTGCTGGAGGTACTTGCAGAGTGTCTGGAAGTGACTGGTCAAGGAACTGATGTAAGGCAAGATCAGACAGGGTCTTCCTGGGAATTGTAACAACACTGGCTTTTATTCAGGGAGACACTAACTGATTCACATTTTGAAAGGATCCAACTGGCTGCTCTGGAGGAACAGTGAATGTAGTTATGCAATTGGGATCAGCCAGGAGAGATCTACTAGGGGTCTAGATGAAGTCAGTGCCCCCAGTCAGATTCACACCAACATTGGTGTCATTTCAGCAAAAAGTGTGAATTTGCTGCCAGGTTTGAGAGAAAGAGAAAGGTTGGTGCTAAAGCTGATTAATGTGTAGGTGATTAAAATATTCGGCCTAGGTGATTAAAATATTTGGCTTGTTCAAAACAAAAGAGACAGAGAGTGAGGATGGAGAGATGGAGGGAAGGAGTAAGATGCCTTGTGATTCTTTTTTTAATTAACTCTTATTGGAATATAGTACTTTACAGTGTTGTGTTAGTTACTACCGTACAGCAAGATGAATCCGCTACATATCCTCTTTTTTTGGATTTCCTTCCCATTTAGGTCACCACAAAGCACTGAGTAGAGTTCCCTGTGCTATACAGTAGATTCTCATCAGTTATCTATTTTATTTGTTGTTATTGTTTAGTCACTAAGTCGTGTCCAACTCTTTTGAGATCCCATGGACGGTAGCCTGCTAGGCTCCTTTATCCATGGGATTTCCCAGGCAAGAACACTAAATGGGTTGCCATTTCCTCACCAAGGGATCTTCCTGACCCAGAGATTGAACTCGCATCTCTGGCATCTCCTGCACTGGCAGGCGGATTCTTTACCACTGAGCCACCTTGGAAGCCCATAGTATCAATAGTAACTGACTTATATGCCTTGTGATTCTGCAGCGTGTATCAAACTAAGTGAAAAAGTGTATGGTTAGTAAATAATGGCCTCTTAAACTCTTTAATTAAGACCTCCTCTTGAATGATAGTGTGGTCAAAAGAAAAGATATCAGTCTCATGATTAGAAGAGATGAGACAATCTTGTGCCAGCCTCACTCAACTCTAATATTGAATCTGTTCCCTCCAATAAGAGACTGGGTGCCCAAACAAACCCAACAGCTTCTATATGTCCACTCCAACTCCATCACCCAAGCTCCAGTTTTCATCTGAAGCTTCTGAAGTTGCAAAGTCTTCCCTGATAGCTCAGCTGGTAAAGAATCCACCTGCAATGCAGGAGACCCCGGCTCAATTCCTGGGTCGGGAAGATCCGCTAGAGAAGGGATAGGCTTCCCACTCCAGTACTCTTGGGCTTCTCTTGTGGCTCAGCTGGTAAAGAATCCACCTGTAATGTGGGAGACCTGAGTTCAATCCCTGGGTTGGGAAGATCCCATGAGGAAATTCCTATGGGAATTTCTACCCACTCCAATATTCTTACTTGAAGAATTCTATACAGTCTATGGGATCACAAAATGTCAGACACTCCTACAGTCGTCATTTTTTAAATTTAATTTAATTAATTAATTTATTTATTTTGCCACACCACACTGCATGTGGAATCTCAGTTCCCTGACCAGGGATCAAACCCATGCACCTTGCATTGGGAGCATGAAGTCTTAAATACAGGGCCACCAGGGAAGTCCTTGTCATTTTTTAAAATGAGATGGACAAGGAAATTATATTTTAAAACAAGTGTTTATAAAGATTTCCAATATTCACACAGATTTTTTTGTTTTTTAGTTATTAAAGTGCTGACTATCAAGAACAGCTGTGAAACAGAAAATGAGATAGTTAAATTACAGACTGAAATGGAGGCAATGGACATCGATTGCAGTGTTGTCACTGGAGGAGGAACTGGAGGTAACAGAAATTACCTAGATTATCTCAACATCTCTAGAATTGCGGGGAGGGGAAATTTACTTTTATTTTTTATTGAATTATATTAATAATTAATACACAGTACTATACTAATTTCAGCTGTACAACAGGCTGATTTGATACTTTTATACATTATGAATGATCAAATCACTGTGCAAAATTGCTACAATATTACTGACTATAATTATATCTTTGTGACATATATAATTCCAATCACCCATCTTCTCCCCCATGCCCCCTTCATATTCTTTCCTCTGGAAAACACCGCTTTGTTCTCTGTGTCCATGAGTCTGTTTCTCTTTTGTCTTGTGTTTTAGATTCCACATAGATGTGAAATCACGTGGGATTTGTCTTTCTCTGTCTGACTCATTTCACTCAACATAACATCATACCCTCCAGGTTCATCCATGTTGCTGCAAATGGAAAGACTTCTTTCTTTTTTGTGGGTCCATCTAGACAAGGCTACGGTTTTTCCAGTCATGTATGGATGTGAGGGCTGGACTATAAAAAAAGCTGAGTGCCGAAGAACTGATGCTTTTGAGCTGTGGTGTTGGAGAAGACTCTTGAGAGTCCCTTGGACAGCAAGGAGATCCAACCAGTCCATCCTAAAGGAAATTAGTCCTGATATTCATTGGAAGGACTGATGCTGAAGCTGAAACTCCAATATTTTGGCCCCCTGATATGAAGAGTTGACTCACTGGAAAGACCCTGATGCTGGGAAAGATTGAGGGCAAGAGGAGAAGGGGACAACAGATGATGAGATGGTTGGATGGCATCACTGACTCAATGGACATGAGTTTGAGTAAACTCCGGGAGTTGGTGATGGACAGGGAGACCTGGTGAGCTGCAGTCCATGGGGTCGCAAAGTGTCAGACATGACTGAGCAAATGAACTGAACTGAACTGAATATTCCACTGTATATATATACCACATCTTTATCCATTCATCTATGGAGGACACTTAGGTTGCTTCCATATCTTGACTATTGTAAACTGCTGCAAGGGACACAGAGGGTATCTTTTCTAGAATCCAGACATAGCCTTATCATCCTGCAAGTGGAAAGGCTTTGAAATCTCCCCCATCTCTTTTTCATGGATGTATGATCTAACAAAGTAGGGTTTAGGATTCTACATTTTGTATTTGACTTCTTAGAGACTTGCCAGATAAATTCTTAACTTCGGCTACACATTCCCCAGTCTCCTCCACAGGTTGATCGTATCCTTGCTTCCTTTCAGGTGCTGTAGTCTTGATTTCTTACAAGTCTTTCGGGTCCGTCTTAAATGGCTCCTTTGTATCTAAGGAAAACCTAACTCTTGATGAAAAGCTGGATCACTTTCAGCTGAACTCCAAGGTGATAAGTGGTACCACAGGATGCAAGAAGAATTATTCCCTGGCCAAACCCGTGAACTTCACATTTCACCATATACAGGTGGGCAAATTATCAACTTGTTTGAGCACCTAGAGATTTCTACCAATCACACTTGTAAACCCAGCAGTGAAAAAGTATGTTTTTTGTAGTCAGTTCTTTCTCCCCAAGCTGGTTTATCAGGAATTGCCAATGGAGATTGGAAATTCAGCCCAGTGCTTGGTTACTAGCTACTCCAAAAATTATGTGATGGGAATTATTCCCTCAACAGACCAAGAAATGATAAAAAAAAAAAAAACTGTAGCCTTATATACTGTTGGGAAATGAACAGATAAAGACCACTCTTTGCAATCCCATGGACTATAGCTTGCCAGGCTCCTCTGGAGTGGGTTGGCATTTTCTCCTCCAGGGGATCCTCCCAACCCAGGGATCAAACCCGTGTCTCCTGCACTGGCAGGCAGATTCTTTAGCACTGAGCCACCTGGGAAGCCCAGGATGTTCACAGTAAGGTCTCTTAACGTGAAATCAGCAAGTCACATACTTGAAGTACATACAGTTATATTTGTCAAGTATTCATCAATAAAGCTGGAAAAAATAAAAGACTCAACTTAAAAAATAAAAAGTCAGTTGAGAGCTTCCCTGGTAGCTCAATGGTAAAAAATCCACCTGCCAATGCAGGACACATGGGTTCAATCCCTCGTCCAGGAAGATCCCAAATGCCTCAGGGCAACAAAGCTGCTAAGCCTGAGCTCTAGAGTCCTCGGGCTGCAACTACTGCGCCCACGTGTCACAACTACTGAAGCCACGCGCCCTAGAGCCCATGCTCAGCAGCAAGAGAACCCAGCCATCACAGCGAGAAGCTCTTGAGAGGAGGCCCTGCTCTCTGAAACTAGAGAAAAGCCTGCACAAAACGAAGACCCAGCACAGCCAAAAATAAAAAAATAAGCAAATTTTGAAATCAGGTGAAAGGGTTGTGTTTTTTTTTTTTTTTTTAACATTTGGAAGGATTGATTTCACTTCTGACACAAGAATTGAAACCTGAGCCTCTAATTAATTGAAGAAGAATTTGAGAATACATTATCTGGTCTTCCAGTTCTAAGATACTTTATATAACAAAGTCTATATTGAATATGGTATCTTGCACTTCAAAATTTGTTGAGCGTAGATATTATAGTGTTCTTACCCACAAAAACAAACAAACAAAAAGCTGAAACAAAAGGACACAGGAAACTTTAGGAAGTGTTGGGTATGTTTTGTTACATTGGTGGTGCTGCTGGTATCACAGGTGTTTGCATATGTCCAAATTCATCATTTTTTATGTAGTGTGTGCTGTGCGTTCAGTCGTGTCTGACTCATGACTGTAACCCACTGGGCCCCTCTGTCCATGGGATTCTCCAGGCAAGAATACTGCACTGGGTTGCCATTTTCTACCCCAGGGGATCTTCCCAACCTAAGGAGTGAATTCACATTTCTTGTGTCTCCTGCATTGGCAGGCAGATTCTTTACCTTTGAATATAATTATAGCTCAGTATAGCCATAAAAAAAAAACTGAATCCCATTACTTTTAAAACACATTAAAAATTGTCCTCACAAGATATTTAATGTGGGCCCCTGTGCTATATATTAGGACCTTGTTGTCTATCCATTCCAAATGTATAGTTTGCATCTATGAACGCCAAACTCCCAGTCCATCCCTCCCCCTTCCCCCTCCCCCCAGCAACCACAAGTCTGTTCTCTATATCTGTGAGTCTGTCTCTGTGTAAACACAATTTTGCAATAATTATAAATGCAAAGTAACATTTAAATTGCATAAAAAATTAAAAAACAAAAACTTTGGTATAAAAGATTTTATTGGAGTATAGTTGATTTGGAATCAGTGAATTTAACTCAGATGCCCATTATATATACTACTGTGGGCAAGAATATCTTAGAAGAAATGGAGTAGCCATCATAGTCAACAAGAGTCCCAAATGCAATCCCAAAAACAACAGAATGATCTCTATTCATTTCCAAGGCAAACCAGTCAATATCTCAGTAATCCAAGTCTATGCCCTGACCAGTAATGCTGAAGAAGCTGAACAGTTCTATGAAGACCTATAAGACCTTCTAGAACTAACATGCAAAAAAAGATGTCCTTTTCATGATAGGGAACTGGAATGCAAAAATAGGAAGTCAAGAAATACCTGATAAGTGTGCTCAGCAGCCCCACGAATCTGTCTCTTGCTTCAACAGTGCTTGGACAGAACAGACCCAGGAACACCCCTTGCTCCAGCCTCCAACCACCCTCCAACCTTTTTTCCAGTCGCAACCTCAGGAGTCAGCCACTCAGCTGTCCGTGATCACCAGGACCAGCCACCATTTTTTAACTCCTTATTACCAACCAATCATGAGCTCCCCTATTTGTCAGAATTATTCTACCAAAGTGGAGGCCACCGTCAACTGCCTGGTTAACATGCAACTGCAGGCCTCCTACACCTACCTCTCTCTGGGCTTCTGTTTCAACCGCAATGATGTGGCCCTGGAGGGTGTGGGTCACTTTTTCCATGAATTGGCCAAGGAGAAGCACGAGGGTGCAGAGCATCTCTTCAAACTGCAAAACCAGCGTGGCAGCTGCACCCTCTTCCTGGACATGCAGAAGCCATCTCAAGATGAGTGGGGTAAAACCCAGGACGCTATGGAAGCCGCCGTTCTCCTAGAGAAGAACCTGAATCAAGCCTTGTTGGATCTGCGTGGCCTGGCTTCTGCCTGCAGAGACCCCCACATCTGTGACTTCCTGGAGAACCACTTCCTAAATGAGGAAGTGAAACTCATCAAGAAGATGGGTGACCACCTGACCAACCTCTGCAGGCGGGCTGGTCCCCAGGGTGAGTTTGGTGAGTATCTCTTCAAAAGGCTCACCCTCAAGCTCGACTAGGAGCTTCTGTAGACCAGTGGCCTTTGAAGAACCCGCCTGACATCAGGGCTGCCTGAAGCCCCTCTCTCCAGCTACTAGGCAGCTTTTTAACACCCTGGAGCCCTCTCTCAAGCCTTGGACCAAATGGAAACAATAAAGCTTTTTGCAGCATTAAAAAAAAAAAAAGAAGTACATGGAGTAACAGGCAAATTTGGCCTTGGAGTACAGAATGAAGCAGGGCAAAGCCTAATAGAGTTTTGCCTAGAAAACACACTGGTCATAGCAAACACCCTCTTCCAACAACAGAAGAGAAGTCTCTACACATGGACATCACCAGATGGTCAGTACCAAAATCAGATTGATTATGTTCTTTACAGCCAAAGATGGAGAAGCTCTATAAATTCAGCAAAAACAAACTGGGAGCTGACTGTGGCTCAGATCATGAACTCCTTATTGCCAAATTCAGACATAAATTGATGAAAGTAGGGAAAACCACTAGACCATTCAGGTGTGACCTAAATCAAATCCCTTATCATTGTACAGTGGAAGTGACAAATACATTCAAGGGATCAGATCTGATAGAGTGCCTGAAGAACTATGGACAGAGGTTCATGACATTGTACAGGAGGCAGTGATCAAGACCATCCCCAAGAAAAAGAAATGCAGTAAGGCAAAATGGTTGCTGAGGAGTCCTTACAAATAACTGTGAAAAGAGGAGAAGTGAAAGGCAAAGGAGAAAAGGAAAGATATATCCATTTGAATGCAGAATTCCAAAGAATAGCAAGGAGAGATAAGAAAACCTTCCTCAGCAATCAATGCAAAGAAATAGAGGAAAACAATAGAATGGGAAAGTCTAGAGATCTCTTCAAGAAAATTAGAGATACCAAGGGAACATGGAACATTTCATGCAAAGATGGGCTCAATAAAGGACAGAAATGGTATGGACCTAACAGAAGCAGAAGATATTAAGAAGAGGTGGCAAGAATACACAGAAGAACTGCACAAAAAAGATCTTCATGACCCAGATAATCAACATGGTGTGATCACTCACTTTGAGCCAGATATCCTGGAACGTGACATCAAGTGGGCCTTAGGAAGCATCACTACGAACAAAGCTACTGGAGGTGATGGAATTCCAGCTGAGCTATTTCAAATCCTAAAGATGATGCTGTGAAAGTGCTGCACTCAATATGCCAGCAAATTTGGAAAACTCAGCAGTGGCCACAGGACTGGAAAAGAGTTTTCATTCCAATCCAAAAGAAAGTCAATGCTGAAGAATGCTCAAACTACCACACAATTGCACTCATCTCACATGCTAGTAAAGTAATGCTCAAAATTCTCCAAGCCAGGCTTTAGCAATACATGAACAGTGAAATTCCATATGCTCAAGCTGGATTTAGAAAAGACAGAGGAACCAGAGATCAAATTGCCAACATCTGTCGGATCATCGAAAAAGCAGAGTTCCAAAAAGCATCTACTTTAGCTTTATTGACTATGCCAAAGCCCTTGACTGTGTGGATCACAATAAACTGTGGAAAATTCTTCAAGAGATGGGAATACCAGACCACCTGACCTGCCTCCTGAGAAATCTGTATGCAGGTCAAGAAGCAACAGTTAGAACTGGACATGGAACAACAGACTGGTTCCAAATATGGAAAGGAGTACATCAAGGCTTGTCACCCTGCTTATTTAACTTCTATGCAGAGTACATCATGAGAAACACTGGGCTGGATGAAGCACAAACTGAAGTCAAGATTGCCAGGATAAATATCAATAACCTCAGATATGCAGATGACACCACCCTTATGGCAGAAAGTGAAGAAATAAAGAGCCTCTTGATGAAAGTGAAAGAGGAGAGTGAAAAAGTTGGCTTAAAACTCAACATTCAGAAAACTAAGATCATGGCATCTGGTCCCATCACTTCATGGGAAATAGATGGGGAAACAATGGAAACAGTGACAGACTTTATTTTTCTGGGCTCCAAAATCACTGCAGATGGTGACTGCAGCCATGAAATGAAAAGACGCTTGCTCCTTGGAAGAAAAGTTATGACCAACCTAGACAGCATATTAAAAAGCTGAGACATTACTTTGCCAACAAAAGTCCGTCTAGTCAAAGCTATAGTTTTTCCAGTGGTCATGTATGGATGTGAGGGCTGGACTATAAAGAAAGCTGAGCACTGCAGAATTGATGCTTTTGAACTGTGGTATTGGAGAAGACTCTTGAGAGCCCCTTGGACATCAAAGAGATCAAACCAGTCCATCCCAAAGGAAATCAGTCTGAATATTCATTGGAAGGACATGCTGAAGCTGAAACTCCAATACTTTGGCCACCTGATGTGAAGAACTGATTCATTTGAAAAGACCCTGATGCTGGGAAAGATTGAAGGCAGGAGGAGAAGGGGAGGACAGTAGGATGGCATCACTAACTCAATGGACATGAGTTTGAGTAAACTCTGGGAGTTGGTGATGGATAGGGAGGCCTGGCATGCTGCAGTCCATGGAGTCCCAAAGAGTCGGACATGACTGAGCGACTGAACTGAACTGATTTAGAATGTCATATTGGTTTCAAGTATACAATATAGTGGGCTTCCCAGGTGGCTCAGTGGTAAGAATCTGCCTGCAACTGCAGGAGAGGAAGGAGATATGGGTTTGATCCCTGGGTTGGGAAGATGCCCAGGAAGAGGAAATGGTAATTCACTCCAATATTCTTGCCTGGAAAATTCCATGGACAAAGGACTCTGGTCGGACACAACTAAGCATGCATGCATGCATACAATATGTAATCCAGTATTTTTGCAGATTATATTCCATTAAATGTTACTACAAAGTAATGGTTAGAGTTTCCTGTGCTATATAGTAAACCATTGTTGCTTATCTATTTAATAGATAGCAGTTTGTATCTGTTAGTCCCATAGTCCTAATTTGTCTCCCGCCACCCTTGATAAGCACAAGTTTGTTTCCTATTCTGTGAGTTTGTTTCTGTTTTTTATTTTCCATTCATTTGTTTTATTTTTTAGCTTCCACATATAGGAGAAAATATAGAGTACTTATCTGCCTGACATTTTACTAAGCATAATATCCTTTAGGTCTATCTGTGTTGTTGCAAATGGCATTCTTTCTTTCTTTTTCATGGTTGAATAGTATTTCATTGCATGTGTGCATGCGTGCATATGCGTGCATGTATATGTAGGAAGCTTCGGATTTTAAATGATAGTGTCTCATGAAGAGCAATTTTCTTTCCAGATGATAGAGGAAAGCAAAAAGTCTCTTTGCGTCTACTGGGATGAGCTGGCCTGGTCTAAAAAAGGGTGCCACGTGACCTTTTCTGACAGAGCTCAAACTGTATGCAGCTGCAGCCATCTGTCCACCTTTGCCATCCTCATGGCCTCGGTCGAGCTGAAGGTACGTGTGTAAACACACATGACGCTGAAAGTCAGCTCTGCTGCAGGGTGGTGCCAGGGTGGAAGACAGGGATCTTCAAAAAGAAGACGAAAAAATATGAGCAGAGGAACAGCTATGTATCTTCCTCTCTTCTTCCTTTTTTCTTTTCATTTTTTTAAATTCAAGGATAATGCTTTACAACGCTGTTAGTTTCTGCCATACAGCAACATGAATATGTACACATTCCCTTCCCTTTTGAGTCTCCCTCTTACCAAACCCCCATCCCACCCTGTTAGGTCATCACAGAATACCAAGCTGAACTCCCTGTGCTATTGAGCATCTTCCAGTTAGCTTTTCTTTCACACATGGTAGTGTACTTGTTTCAGAGCTACCTGAGAAGCCACAGTGTATATGCTCCAATGCAACTCTCTCAACTGGTCCCACTCTCTCCTTCCCCTGCTGTGAACACAAGTCCATTCTCTATGTCTGAGTCTCTATTCCTCCTCTGCAAGTACATTCATTCATCAACACATTTTTTCTAGATTCTGTATGTATGCATTAATCTAAATTTCTCTTTTATCCTGTTAAAAAAATACTACCCTTTTAGGAGGTATGTAGTGGCATCTCATTGTGGTTTTAATTTATATGACCCTGCTGACTAATGGTGTGGAGCCTCTTTTCATATATTCTCATGGGATAGAACTTGTGAGTGAAACATCCCTTCTATCTGGGAAACCTAGTCATCCAAACCCACTGCATTCAGCCTTTAGGAATTTGGTGAATTTCTGGTGGATTTCTTCACACCCACTCCTGTAACAACTACCTGTTCCTTCTGTGCTCTGTTAAAATGGAAATAGTTCCCATGTCTTATCTCTCTTGGAAAGAATTTGAGTTAATGTCTCCTCTTTGCTGTGCAAACTCATCTCTCCAATGAGATCGAGAGAAAATACGATTTTATTGGCTATCTTTTTTTATTGTTTGGGTGAGAGTCATGTTTCATTGCAATATTCTACATCTTTTTAAAAAATTATTTACTTTTGGCTGCCTGGGTCTTCATTGCTGCACATGGGCTTTCTCTATTTGTGGCAAGTCAGGGCTACTCTCCAGCTGTGGTGTCCAGGCTTCTCATTGTGATGGCCTCTCTTGTTACAGAGGAGCCCAGCAATGGGCTCTAGGGCATGTGGGCTTCGCTAGTTGCAGCACACAGGCTCAGTAGTTGCAGCACCCGGGCTTAGTTGCCCCACAGCATGTGGGACCTTCCCAGACCAGGGGTGGAACCCATGTCCCCTGCAATGACAGGTCGATTCTTCACCAGTGGACCAGGAGGGAAGTCCAGTCTGGCCACTATTGATCTGCTCAGTTTCTCACGAGGAAATTAACACCATGCATTGAGAGTTCTTATTAGGAACCACAATTGGCTTATTGGCCTATTGGGAACCACAGCCTCCAAAACAAAAACCAGTTGGAGTCTCTTTTCTCCTGCTGCATCTAGGAGGATCCCGTGCTGACCATGATCACCTACGTGGGGCTGAGCCTCTCTCTGGTCTGCCTCTTCCTGGCGGCCCTCACCTTCCTCCTTTGTCGATCCATCCAGAACACCAGCATCTCCCTCCACCTGCAGCTCTCCATCTGCCTCTTCCTGGCCTACCTCCTCTTCCTCACAGGCATCAAACGGACAGAGCCCAAGGTAGAAGAATTAACCAAAACCCTTTCTTACTTATATTTTATTTTGGCCATGCTACATGACTTGTAGGATGTTAGTTCCCCCACAAAAGATTGAACCTAAGCCCACAACAGTGAAAGTGCCAATTCCCAAACTGGACTACCAGGGAATTCCCTTCTTCTTTTTTTATTTTTATTTTTATTTTTTTTTTAAATAGCCAGATCTTTTATAGAGGGGGGACAGTTCGGGGAGGCCTCTCACTGCACAGCCTGTTCATTGGCGCTGCTTCGAGTCCTGTGGCTTCACCACGTCTGGCAGCTCAGGCGGGCTGGGCCTCAAATGCCTCATCTGCCCTGAGGGCTAGCCACACAGTGGCTGGGGCCTGAGGCCGTGCTGTCTGGCTGGTGAAGCCACACTCTCCCAACGTCTTGCCGTCCTCGTCCAGAAGCTGTTCGTCCTTGTACAGCCGCTGCTCATCCGGCGGCCGCTTGAGGATACCCTAGACGATGCGCTTCAGCTCGAACACGGTGCTCGACTCCTTGGCGTCTGTGAAGACAGTGGTCTTGTGGCGCCGGATCATAAGGAACACGACCTGGGGGCGGCGGGCGGCGTGAGTGCGGAGCCGGGGTCCCGCCGCACAGCCCGCCGCCCCCGCCGCCCCCAGCCCCAGCCCCGGCCCGGTGCCCCTCCCCTACGCCCCTCTTCTTTTTTAAAAAACAGCTTTTTCTTTAATTTTTATTGGTGTATGGTTTCTTTACAAGGTAGTGCTAGTTCCTGCTGTGCAGCAAAATGAGTCAGTCACAAGAGTGCATTAAGGAGAGTTCCCTGTGCTGTACAGCAGGCTCTCATTAGTTATCTATTTTATACATAGTATCAACAGTATAATTCATCCACTGTAATTTGCCCTTTTTCAATGTACACCTCAGTGGCTTTCAGTATATTCGTGGAACTGTGTATTCCCATGGGTTACTTAGTACTTATTACATGTTCATACCCTCAAATCACATCCACCTTATCCTTACCCATTTTTATTTTTAGATAAGAGATTATACAGTATTTGTCTTTGTCTGACAATCTCCTGAGCATAAAGCTCTCAAGGTTCACCTGTGTTGTTGCAGAAGGCAGGGATCCTCCTTTCTCATGGTTAAATAGTATATTAGATATGTTGCTGGAAAATTCCACAGACAGAGGAACTTGGCATTATCTATGTCTATAATAGACATAGATACATTGTTGTTTAGTCACTAAGTTGTGTCCGACGCTTTTGCAACCCCATGGACCACAGCCTGCCAGGCTCCTCTGTCCTTGGGATATCCCAGGCAAGAATACTGAAGTGGATTGCTATTTCCTGCTCCAGGGGATCTTCCTGACCCAGGGATCAAACCCACATCTCCTGCATTGGTAGTCGGGTTATTTACCCACCTGAGCCACCTGGGAAGCCCAGGTATAGAGACAGAGATATAAAACCATCGACCTGATCAAGGTAGAGAACATGCCCTGAGCTCACAGAGTTTCCTTCATGTCCTTTCACCAGTTAATTGTCAATTTAAAAACTTGTACATTACTTTACAATAATTAGCCTCCAACTAAAATAAATAAAAAATTTTTTAAAAGAATAAAACTGAAGAGGCTTGGATGCCTTAGGTATCTTCATAATATATTGAAAGGCAAATTATGGGATAAAATATGTCCATAATTGTTAAAACTGCTTATAGAGGGATCATGAAAAATTGTAAATATATAGGAAATAAATGTCTGAGGTGGTTCTTATGTTAAAAAAAAAAAAGAAAAAAAAACTTGTACAGAGTGAATGAACGATGCACAGTGGAACTGGGTCCTAAGGGACACTGATGTATGATTCCCAGCTAGCAGGTTTGATATCAAGCATTGTTTCATGCAACAGCATCTCCGAGGAGTGAGAGGGAGAAACCAGGAAGTGAATGGAGTTTTACAAGGAATGAGAGGTTGCTGGAAAGACTCAGGACATGATTCCAAAGAGAGGAGGGTTTTATTCATCATGAAAAGAGAGTCAATGGTCCAGAAGAGATCATGAGAGGTGTAGAAGAAACCCATTACCCTCGGACAATGGACAGTGGTCACTGTTCTCTTGAAATGTGTGGAAAGCAGTGTCCTCAAACAAAAGTCAGGTTCTACTTTTATCAAAGACAGAGTGGCGGGCAGTGGGCGGGATGGGCGTCATTTCCCTGGTGGTCCAGTGGTTAAACTCCACACTTCCAGTGCAGAGAGCATGGGTTCAATCCCTAGACAAGTAACTAAGATTCCACATGCTGCATTGTGCAACCTAAAGAGAGGGGGAAAATTGACTTTTTCAAGTTCCAGTGGTCCTACAGACATGGAGGGAACAGTCAGTGAATATGAAGAAGGGTGAGGGAGGGTTTGCTTACTACGGAAAATGTCATTCAGAGCAGATGCTTTCATAGTGGAGGTAACCATGAGCTGTTGGCTCAAAAGAGAAAACTATGGGGCTTTACGGGGATAAAAATATTGGAGGAGTCACTCATTCATGTACCCAACATATATGCCACACAGACCAGAGTGACTTCCGTTCTGGGCAGTGACCAAGATGGAAGAGACGGTGATCGTGGCAGGACAAGCAGGCTATAAGCTTTCTACGAGGATTAATTTCATCCTCAGAAGGGGAAAGGGGGCAGGGAGGTGGTTAAGGGTTCTTGGGATGGAGACAGCCCTGGCCAGCACCAGCTTCATCCGACTCAGAGAAGTCTAGCATCCATTAACCAACAGGCAAAGGGCTATCTGATTTCTGCCATCCTTAACACACTTTGAATATTGTCTTCTTCCATTTTAAGATGGACAAAGATCTCTTTGAACTTTAGTTAGCTAGTTAGCTATTTTTGGCTGCGCTGGGTCTTTGTAGCTATGAGCTTTCTCTAGTTACAGCAAGTGGGGGCTGCTCTTCCTTCAGTACATGGATTTCTCACTGCAATGGCTTCTCTTGTTTCAGAGCACAATGTTTGGGTTTAGTTGCCCCATGGCATGTGGAATCTTGCCAGACAAGAAATCAAACCTGTGTCCTCTGCATTGGCAGATGGATTTTAAGCCCTGGACCACCAGGGAAGTCCCCCATTCAACTTTAAACATGATACATTTTCAGTTTTTCTTGGGTGGCCCAAGTGACACCCTGCCACGGCATGGGAATAGACAAGAGGGACCATCCATCCGTTTGGAGACATGACTCTAAAGAGAAGAAGGACATGTGAAGAAGGCTAAGGAGCATCTCTCATCAAAGTTACCCGGAGACAACCCTGGTGAAGAGCAGGTGGTGAGGTCATTGCACCCAGGACCACTCCAGTGGCCCCCCTCTCCCCTCCAGGTGCTGTGCAAGGTCGTCGCCGGTGTACTGCATTACCTCTACTTGGCCGCCTTCACCTGGATGTTCCTCGAAGGGCTGCACCTCTTCCTCACTGTCAGGAACCTCAGAGTGGCCAACTACACCAGCGCAGGCAGATTCAAGAAGAGGTTCATGTACCCTGTAGGCTACGGGGTCCCAGCGGTGATTGTGGCTGTGTCTGCAGCGATCAACCCCCAAGGATACGGCACCACTAAGCAGTGAGTCCGGTGCTGAAAATGTGCTGTCGGGGACGTGGGTACACACCTGTCTCTATGGGAAACTGAGGGTGGAAGGAAGGGTTGAGTAGGTCATGACAGGCTGAGAACAAAGATGCTGAACATTTATTTCTCCAGCCCCTGGGGCAAAGTGTTTCATATACACCATTTCTCATCTCTATCAAAACATCCCTAGAGGAAAGTGCTCCAGTTGTCCCCATTTTGTATACTAAGCAAACTGAGGTTTAGAGAAAAAAAGGTGAATGACTAGTGTAAAGTAACACAGACGGTAAACTGGAAGGAGCATGAATTTTTATTTTTATATAAATGTCTATATTTATAAATGTCACATATTTATAGATCTTTACTACTTCTATTCCTGAAAGTAATAACTGGTTTTATAGAAATAATATTCTAATAAAGAGCCTCTGTAATACCACTAAGCCCAGTATGTTAGTCAGTCATGTGCAACTATGCACCCCCATGGACTGTGGCCCACTAGGCTCCTCTGTCCATGGGATTTTCCAGGCAAGAATACTGGAGGGGATTGCCATTTGCTACTCCAAAGTGTTTTCCCAGCCTACAGTTTGAACCCGTGTCTCCTGCGTTGGCAGGTGGATTCTTTACCAACTGCACCTCTTGAGAAGCCCTTATATATATATAAATATACATATAAATATGTATTTTTATAAAAATGGGATCATGATAAAGATACTGCATGTAATTTGTTTATTCCCTTAATACTCTCCAGGCCAGAATACTGGAGTGGGTAGTCTTTCCCTTCTCCAGGGGATCTTCCCAACTCAGGGATCAAACCCAGGCCTCCCACATTGCAGGCAGATTCTTTACCAGCTGAACCACAAGGGAAACCCAAGAACACTTGAGTGGGTTGCCTATCCTTTCTCCAGTGGATCTTCCTGACTTAGGAATTGAACTGGGGTCTCCTGCATTGCAGGTGGATTCTTTACCAATTATCAGGGAAACCCAATATATATATTATACATATAAATATATATTTTTTTTATAAAAATGAGATCATGATAAAGGTTCTGCATGTAATTTGTTTATTCCCTTAATAATATGTAGTGGACTTTTTCTACATTAATAGTACAGATATACATCATCATTTAATGTGTTACATTGTATATTCTTACTGCCTTTTTAAAATTAAGCTCTAAGTGATAGACATTTGAAATTCTTTACATATCTTTGCTGTCATAACCAAATGCTTCCATAAACTTCAAGGAGCATGAATTCTAGACTTGATTACCTGGTTCCAAATTCAAGGTTCCTCACTTACTAGTCTGGTGACTCTGAGGACAGTTAAATTCTTTCCTAGGTTTTCTCACCTGTAAAAGAAAGACAGTAATACTCTCTACTTCCAAGTATTAGAATGCTGCCTGACACATGTAAATGCTATATGCATGCTCAGCTGCCTCAGTTGTATCCAACTCTTTGTGACCCTATGGGCTGTAGCCCACCAGGCTCCTCTGTCCATGGGTTTCTCTAGAATACTGGAGTGGGCTGCCGTGCCCTTCTCCAGGGGCTCTTCCCCACCCAGGGTTTGGACCCACCTCTCCTGCATCTCCTTGCATAGAAGATGGATTCTTTACCAGTGAGCCACTGGGAAGCCCAAAAAGCCCTATATAAATATTATCTGTTGCAGATCACTTATTGTATTCCATTACCTTTTAAAATGCTGCCACTGCTGCTTTCTGTTTTCCAGTTGCTGGATCAACCTAGAGAAAGGATTCATCTTGAGTTTCTTAGGACCCATATCAGCTGTCATCTTGGTAGGTTTGTAGTGTGTGTGTGTGTCTGCCTCAGGTGCCATGTGGGTATAGAGTATGTGTGTGTGGTATCTAGTATTCAACTTAATTTGAAGATCAAAAGAGGTACTATTTTTTATTTTTTATTGCAGTATAGCTGATTTACAATGTTGTGTTCATTTCAGGTGTACAGTGAAGAGATTCAGCCGTATATATATAATGGAAAAGAACCTGGAAAAGTATATATATATGGATACTTTTACATATATAAAAGAATATATATTTTTTTTCAGATTCTTTTTCATTATAGGTTATATCAAAGAATTGAATATAGTTCCCTATGCTATACAGTAGGTCATTATTGTTTACCTGTTCATATATAGTAATGTGTATACGTTAATTCCAACCTCCTAATTTATCCTTCTCCCCACTTCCCCTTTGGTAACCATAGTTTGTTTTCTGTTTGTTGGTCTATTTCTCTTTTGTATTTGAATTCATTTGTGTATTGTTTTTATATCTCACATATAAGCAGGAGCATATGATATTTGTCTTTCTCTGACTTAACTTCACTTAGTATGATAATCTCTGGTTGTAACCATGTTGCTGCAAAAGGCATTCTTTCATTCTTTTTATGACTGAACAATATTCCATTGTATATATGTACCACACATCTTCTTTACCATTCCTCTGCTGATGGACATTTAGGTTGCTTCCATGTCTTGGATAGTATAAATAGAGCTGCAGTGAACATCGGGGAGCATGTATCTTTTCAAAGTGTGGCTTTCTCTGGATACATGCTCAGGAGTGGGACTGCTGAAGCATATAGCAGTTCTAGTTTTACTTTTTTAAAGAATCTCTGTACTGATCTCCATCCCGGTTTTACCAATTTACATTCCTACCAACAGTGTAGGAGGGCAAACTAGGTACTATTTTAACATTCATTTGTTTCCTTTTAATAGCAGATGTTTGAGCATATGTATTTAAATTTTTTGAGCATATTTTTGCCATCAAAAAGTCTACAAACAATAAACGCTGGAGAGGGTGTGGAGA
This sequence comes from Oryx dammah, assembly GCF_014754425.2. NCBI lineage: Eukaryota > Metazoa > Chordata > Mammalia > Artiodactyla > Bovidae > Oryx > Oryx dammah. The sequence goes on from NW_024070189.1 coordinate 92,116,232, forward strand.
AAAGGAAACCCTCTTACACTGTTGGTGGGAATTCAAACTAGTACAGCCACTGTGGAGAACAGTGTGGAGATTCCTTTAAAAAAAAAAAACTGGAAATAGAACTTCCATACAACCCAGCAATCCCACTGCTGGGCATACACACCGAGGAAACCAGAGTCAAAAGAGACGCATGTACCCCAATGTTCATTGCAGCACTGTTTACAATTGCTTGGACATGGAAGCAATCTAGATGTCCGTCAGCAGACAAATGGATAAGGACGTTGTGATACATATACACAATGGAATATTACTCAGCTATAAAAAAGAATGCGTTTGAGTCAGTTCTAATAAGTGGATGAAACTGGAGCCTATTATACAGAGTAAAGTAAGTCAGAAAGAAAAGCACCAATACAGTATATTAACACATATATATGGAATTTAGAAAGACAGTAATGACAACCCTACAACAAGACAACAAAAGAGACACAGATGTAAAGAACAGACGTTTGGACTATGTGGGAGAAGGCAAGGGTGGGATCATTTGAGAGAATAGCATTGAAACATGTGTATTACCACATGTAGAACAGATGACCAGTGCAAGTGTGATGCATGAAGCAGGGCACTCAAAGCCAGTGCTCTGGAACAGCTCAGAGGGATGGTGTGGGAAGGGAGCTAGGAGGGAGCTTCAGGATGGGGGAGACACATGTGCACCCATGGCTGATTCATGTCGATGTATGGCAAAAACCACCGCAATATTGTAAAGTAATTAGCCTCCAATTAAAATAAATAAAATTTTTAACGATAAGAATAAAAATCTAAAAAAGGAAAAAAAAACTTTGAGCATATTTAAATGCTGATGAATAGAGATGAAATCATCCTTGTATCTCTAATATCTAGCATGCCATATATGCTTAATATATATTTGTTGAATAAACAAATGAGTGTATCTGTAAAAATATAATTGTGACTATGATAAAATTATGTGATTTTCCAAGTGTTCTTAAATCTTCTTCAGTTTGTTCAACTCTCAGGATATAGTCTGATGATTAGTCAGTTTAAGCTAAAGTGTGTTACTTTGACAAAGAAGTCCCAACATCTCAGTGGCTTGACAAAGCAAATATGTTTTTGTGTGCTATTTTTGCAAAGTCCAGTTTGGATCAAGAGGCTCTTCCCCATGTGAGATTCAGCTTTACTTTTTTTTATGACTGTGCTGGGTCTTCGTTGCTTTGTGCAGGCTTTCTCTAGTTGTGGTGAGTGGGGGCCACTCTTTTTTGGGTACTCACGTTTCTCACTGAGGTGGCTTCTCTTGTTGTGGAGCGCAGGCTCTAGGCATGGGGGCTTCAGAAGTTGCAGCACATGGACTCAATAGTTCTGGCACATGAACTTTGTTGCTCCAAGGCGTGTGGGATCTTCCCAGACCAGGGATTGAACTCATATCTCCTGCATTTGCAGGCAGATTGTTAGCCCCTGTGGCACCAGGGGAGTCCTCAGCTTTTCTTTTATGATTCTATTATTTTGACACATGACCTCATTGGTTGTTGCTGGAGGGGAAGAGAGTTGAAGACTGTGTAGGATTCAGGCATATATCACTGCAACCAACATCTCATCCACTAGAATTCAGCCACATGCCCCAGACTGTCTGAAATGAGCCTGGAAAATATCTGCCCATGGCCCATGTGTACAAGGAAAGGCATTGGTGGAGATACCACATTGCATTGTGTTTGTGCCACCTGACCACCCATGCATGTTCTTTTGTGGGCTTTCAGGAGCTCCTTGGTGATGTTGTACAAGTATCCCCAGTCTGCTCCAAAGGAATTTCAACATATATATATATTTTTTTAAAACTTTTTGGCTGTGCTATGAGGCATGTGGGATCCTAGCTCCTGACCAGGGATGGAACCTGCATCCCCTGCATTGGAAGCATGGAATCTTAACCACTAGACCACCAGGGAAGTCCCCAAGTTTCAACATATTCTAACTATAAAATCTCATACCTTTCCCATGATCTTCAGTGCTTTCTAGTTTGACTCTATTTTCCTTAGGGTATACTTGCCTTGCAGTGTTGCACATAACTATAAAATCTCATACCTTTCCCGTGATCTTCAGAGCTTTCTAGTTTGACTCTATTTTCCTTAGGGTATACTTGCCTTGCAGTGTTGCACAACAAAGTGCATTAGCTATAGCATGTAGCACGTTAGTCACTCAGTCGTGTCCAACTCTTTGCGACTCCATGGGCCATAGCCCACTAGGCTCTTCTGTCCATGGAATTCTCCAGGAAAGATTACTGGAGTGGGTTGGCATTCCCTTCTCCAAGGGATCTTCCTGACCCAGGGATCGAACCCTGGTTTCCCGCACACAGGCAGATTCTTTATTTCTGAGCCATGACAAATATCCCCTCTCTCATGGCCCTCCTTCCCACCCACCCCCATCTCACCCCTCTAGGTCATCATAGAACACCCAGCTAGGCTCCCACTAGCTATCTGTAGCTATCTACACATGGCATCTTTACACATGGCAGTACACATACGTCAGAGAAAACCATAAAAAAATGAAATTACATGTCTCAGAATGGGAGAAAATAATGGCAAACAAAGCAACTTACAAGGAATGAATCTCCAAAGTATACAAAGAGCTCATAAAACTCAATATGAGAAGAAACACACCCAATCAAAAAATGGGCAGACCTATGTAGACATTTCTCCAAAGAAGACACACAGATAGCCAAGAGACACATGAAAAGATGCTCAACATCATGAACTATCAGAGAAATGCAGGTCAAAACTACAATGAGTAGTTCACTTCACACAGGTCAGAATGGCCATCATTAAAAAAAAAAAAACTGACTCTGTATATTGGTCCACAATTAGTATCTTATTTTTTTTCTTTCAGATAAACTTAATCTTTTATTCAATAACCTTGTGGATTTTGAGAGATCGACTTTCTTCCCTCAATAAAGATGTGTCCAAGATACAAAACACAAGGTAAAATGGGTTTAGACAGTTTAATGGGCTTAGCATAGGTTGTAGTTCTAAAGGATTGCTTTTTCAAGCATGCATGCATGCTCAGTTACTAAGTGGTGTCCAACGCTTTGTGACCTCATGGACAGTAGCCCACCAGGCTCCTCTATCCATAGGATTTCCCAGACAAGAATACTGGAGTGGGTTGCTATTTCTTCCTCCAGGGAATCTTTCTGACACAACAATCAAACCCATGTCACCTGCATTGGCAGGCAGATTGTTTACCTACTGAGGCACCTGGGAAGCCCCTAAACAGTCATCTGTAAAGAGTTGCCTACCATGTTAGGCTGCTGCTGGAGCTGCTAAGTCGCTTCAGTCATGTCTGACTCTGTGCGACCCCATAGATGGCAGCCCACCAGGCCCCCCCATCCCTGGGATTCTCCAGGCAAGTACACTGGAGTGGGTTGCCAGGAACCACCGTCAAATGAGAATCACCCGTAAAATCATATATGTTTGAAACTTTGAAATTAATGAGAAGATTCAGAGAACCAGAAAGTAGAATTGATGTTGCCAAGGGGTGAGGGTAGGAAGGAATGGGCATTTATTGTTTTTTGGATACATAGGTTCAGTTCTTCAGGGTGAAAAACAGCTCAGTAGAAAGATAGTGTTGCTGGTAGTACAGCAATGTGAATGTATTTAATGCTTCCGAACTGTGTGCTCAAATATAGCTGTAGTAAATTTTGTGTTATCTGTTTTTGCCACATTAAAAAAATATAATGGTAAAATACCTTTCCTTGAGGAGGAAATGGCAACCCACTTCAGTATTCTTGCCTGGGAAATCCCATGGACACAGGAGCCTGGCGGACTACAGTCCACTGGGTCACAAGAGTCAGACACGACTTAGCGACTAACAACCACCACCACAGAATATCATTCCAATTATAAATATTCATATTAGAGGAAAACACCATGGAATAAACTCATGTTCATCTATTACAGTTTTTACAGTGGCAATGATAGCCATTACTTCCAAATATCGTACTCTCAACCACAGTTTCTCCAAGTCCATCTTGGCTTGAGAAAAGTTCACAAGTAATTAGAATGGTGTCCCAGGTGGCTCAGTGGTAAAGAATCTGCCTGCCAATGCAGGAGACATAGGCTTGATCCCTGGGTTGGGAAGATCCCCTGGAAAAGGAAATGGCAACCTATGGAAACCTACAGCATTCTTGCCTGAATAATTCCATGGACAGAGAAGCCTGGCAGGCTACAGTTCATGGGGTCGCAGAGTCAGACACAACTTAGGGACTAAACTACTACAGTTGGAGAGGAAGGCAGATGGGGCCTGAAGACAGGACAACATACTACTCAAGAGAGAAGGTGGTGGGTTGGTGACTGTCCTTCTTGGTGTTAACAGGATGCTGACGTTTAAAGCCATTGCTCAGCTCTTCCTCCTGGGCTGTTCCTGGTGCCTTGGCTTCTTTCTCGCTGAACTGATAAAGGAACCCCTCAGATCCATCATCGCCTATGCTTTCACCATCACCAATGTCCTGCAGGGAGTCTACATCTTCCTGGTCCACTGCCTCCTCAACCAGCAGGTAATAGGACCCATCCTGTCTTCTTCCCAGCTCCCAGCTGGGGTCCTCTCATGCATTTACCTGGCTAACCCTTCTCTCCCACATGATGCCCTCCTGCTTGATGTGTTCCCATTTTCCCCAAGCCTACCATTCTCCACTGAGTCCGGGAGTTCAAGCCCCTGTTTGTAGAAGCATTTTTTAAGCATCTGTAGGATGAGGTGAGTTCCACATCCTACCACTCCGCCATCTTGATTCCCCTTTGGGAGTTTTCAAGTCTCCGTTTTCCAATTTTCCAGTTTCCCAACTCATGAATCTGTAATGAGTATTGGATGGTAGCATTCCCTTTCTTCTCAGATCATGAATATGGGGTCTGACAGCAGCAAAACTAAAGTTTGGGGGACAGTGGTTTCCATTTTTTAATATTCAAATTGGATTTTAACGATTATTACTTGCTTGGCTCTGGGGGATCCAGGGGCTGCTTTTTGGACAGTGAAGAAATCAGAAATGGGAAACAACATAATTAGACATTGAATAACCAACTGTGATTTGCACTGTGGGGAAAATTGTTAGGGGGACATTAAACTACCACTTAGGGCTTCCTTAGGCTTGACAGTGAGGGGCTTAATGTGGGTGGGAGACAACCAGCCAAAGAAAGGAAGTAAGGCTGATGTGGAAACCCTTGCCAGTCTCAGAACCGAAACAAAGACATGTAGCGAGGGCAGTGCTCTGAGTATAGGAGACTGCGGTGGTAGTGAAGATCCAAGTGCCAGCATTGACTGGACATATAAGCCTTTTAAGTAGTGATTTTACATTGCATTCTGACTCAATAAATATGCAGATATCTCTAGGTTTCACTCCAATGGAGTTGTATGGATTTCAGAGAGACATGTAGTCAGGTATGAATATGAAAGTGGTACCATAAAGAAGGCTGATGCTGAAGAATCGATGCTTCAAACTGTGGTGCAGGAGAAGCCTCTTAAGAGTCCTAAGGACAGCAAGGAAATAAAAACAGTCAATCCTAAAGGAAATCAGCCCTGAATAGTCATTGGAAGGACTTATGCTGGAGCTGAAGCTCCAATCCTTTGGCCACCTGATAGGAAGAGCAGAATCTTTGGGAAAGACCCTGATACTGGGAAAGATTGAAGGAGGGCAGGAGGAGAATGGGGAACAGAGGATGAGATGGTTGGATGGCATCATTGACTCAATGGACATGAGTCTGAGCAAATTCAAGCAGATACTGAATGACAAGGAAGCCTGCTGTGCTGCAGTCCACGGGGTTGCAAAGTGTAGGACCAGACTTAGCAACTGAACAACAACAACATTGAGAGGAGGAAGCAATTCTCAGTAGGTACAGAAAATGCTCATGTTCTTAGGGATGATATAAATGCTATGTTATCATTAACATGAATATGAACGGGCTGATCCACAAATAATATCTCTGTAGTCACTCATAGGGGCCTCTCTAGCGGCTCAGACACTAAAGAATCTGCCTGCAGTGCAGGAGACCTGGGTATGACCTCTGGGCCGGGAATACCCCCTGGAGAAGGGAATGGTTACCCACTCCAGTATTCTGGCCTGGAGAATCTCATAGACAGAGGAGCCTGGCAGTCTACAGTCCATGCGGTCTCAAAGAGTCAGACATGAGCCACTAACATACAATGACTCATAGTTCAATCTGTTTGGGTTATCTGCAATATAATTGGAAAAATAAATACTATTTCTGGTAGCATTTGTGCATATATCTAGAATGTATTTAAATGCAAGATTTTCATTTACCATCTTTTCCAGGTGAGAGAGGAGTATGTAAAGTGGCTTAGAAGTATGAGTAAAAAGACGGAATCTGACAGCTACATCCTTTCCAGCTCTACCATCCAAACCCATGTGGTAAGATGATTTCCTGTCCTCGTCCATGCTGTTTCCTAATTTGAAATATTCTCTTCTGCTGGCAGTTGGGTCTGCCCCTCACCCAATAGTGTGATGAGACCACACGTTGACTCTTGGTACAGGAATCTGTTAGTGTCTCTGTCTCAGCTTACTGTGCAATATCTGACTCTGAGCATCTCTAGGGTGGGGCAATAGCATACTTACCACATATGATCTGCACAGTGAATGATTTTACTTTTCTGGAATTATTGGTTTCTGAGTCCAAGAGCTTCCCCGGTGGCTCAGTGGTAAAGAACCTATCTAACAATGTAGGACACATGGGTTTGATCCAGGGTCAGGAAGATCCCCTAGAGAAGGAAATGGCAACCCACTCCAGTATTCTTTCCTGAAAAATCCCATGGACAGAGGAGCCTGGCAGGCTATAGTCCATCAGGTCGCAAAAGAGTAGGACAGGACTTAGCAACTAAACAACAGCAGCAGCAAGCTGAGTCCAAACCTTGGAGTTACAGAAACATCAATGAAACTTTCTTGATACGTTATATCATAACTAAGTTATACTAGTTCATGAATTCCACAAAGTTGCCAAACAGATGTTTCAATGCTGGTATCCTCTGAGCTTTAACCATGCTTATGCTTTGTAAACTTTCAAAGAAGCCACAGAACTTGGGACTTGTGCCAGGATTTTTTTTTCCTGTAGAAAATGTCTTTACATTTTGTAGAACATTGGTGTTTTTTACAAAAGATGTTATTTAAGGACTGTTGGCACAGGCAAAATAGTACTTAAAGAAACTGATAGACATTACAAAATACTTTTCTTCCTTTACTTGATAATGATGAAGGAAAATGAATGAAGGGATAAATAGGATGGATTTAGGTGAGATGTAGGAGTATGACCTTGGTTTCAATCCTACTTTTGAAATTAACTTTGGTGTGATATTGACATCAGTCTCCTCATGGCTGAGATAAGTGGGCCAGACTTCATCATCTTATGATTACTTTCATATCTTCAATTTTCTCAGATGCAAAAAACAAAGGTAAGTACATTAAGCCTGGAAGAAAAACACTCAGACTTTCCCTGGGATCCCATGCTTCAATATGAACCTCATCTTTTTGTCAAGAAATTCCCAACAAATGATGTTAATAATTACTTTCAGGAATATTTCAGCATTATTTCTCTTTCTGTTTCTCCCATAAATTTGCACATGGAGATGGAAAAATCATCCAATTTACGGGGGAAAGAAGAAGCAATACTTCAGTCTGAAAATGACAAACAGTTCCATGTCATCCTCCCAACCACCCTGGAGAAAGAATCAGCCATGTGACTCAAGCACCCAGGAGAACTGCTTCATCCTACAGTAGAATCGCTCACAGAATGTATGGTTTGGTTGAATATTTTGCATAGTGTTACAGTGCTCTATGCTTTCAATTAAGATATTTTACACAGAGACATGTAGATCTTAAACTTGGTAAGTTTGCAAATATATATACATGTATATGCTGTTTTTGTTTAGTCAGTCTGTTGTCTCTAACTCATTTGTGACCACATGGACTTAGTCCAGCAGGATCCTCTGTCCATGGGATTTCCCAGTCAAGAATACTGGAGTCGGTTGCTATTTTCTTCCCCAGGAATCTTTCCAACCCAGAAATTGAACCCTCTTCCTCCTGCATGTATATCTATTAACTACATCAGCCAAGTCAAGATATGGAGTATTTGCATTACTCCTGAAAGTTCCCATATAAATCCTTCCAATCATTTGTCCCCAGTCTTCCACCCCAGAAACAATTATTCTGATTTCTATAGCAACAGGTTAATTCTATCAATTCTTTAAGTCCATATACATGGAATCATACAGTATGACCTCTTGGTGCCTGCCATGTTTCACTCATCTTGATGATGACTTTGGAATTCATCCATTTCATGCATATGTTGTCAGTCTGTTCCTTTTATTGCTGAGTAGCATTTCACACTATTGCATATCACAATATGTTTATCCATGCCCCTTTCGATGTATATTTGAGTTATTTCCATTTTTCCACTATAAATAAAGATGCTATGATCATTTTCATATAATATTTGCGTGTATGTGTGGCCACGTGTTCTCACTTCTCTCAGGTAAATACCTGGAGCTTTCTGTCTCTGAGTCCTATCTGATTGATGTGCCAGGATTCAGTTCTTGGTATGTGGTGCCTATACTGGTGGCACTGGCATCAGTTGGGAAGCCAGAAATCACATTGTGTGTCTCTCCCTGGATTCACTTGGGTTTAGATCCAGAAATCAGAGTTGTAACAACCCTCTGAATGTCTGTGAGGCACAATGTAATTTGAGACTCATTTCTGCAGGGAGAGAGGAGGGTGGCTATCCAAATGCTATGAGAACATTCTCCATGACTGGCAGTCATTTCATTCCCCCCTCCCCTTATTTAATCATCTTCTTTTTTTATTCAAAGTAAAATTTCATTTTGCTTTCAAAGGACAAGCTCAAAAGTAATATGATGCCTCAGGAGAAGAAAAGACAAAATTATTTAGACAAGTCAGAGCAGAGCCACTGTGATGAAACTCCACTTCCTATAAGGCTGACCAGCTACATTTCCTAGAGACCAGTCACAAGGATAACCTCACATCCTGGCAATGTGGTCAGACACCGTCAATGCTAGGGGACCTTGGGAAAGCCCCCAGCAAGTCTGTGCATTCAGGAGACTGCAGAGTCTTCAGGCCTACAGCCCAGTAGGAGAACCTTTCAAGACCATGGACAGCGCAAATGTTTCCAGGCTCTTTGCCCAGCTTAGTGTGGGTGAATCCCTGGGCCGTGTTGGTGCCTGATCTCTGCACACCAGCCCTGAGCCCATCCTTGCCCATTCTTCAGATGGGGCAGAGCTGGACCCAGGATTGGGTCCTGGAGTATTGCAGTCCATGGGGTCACAGAGAGTCATACCCAACTGAGTGACTGAACAACAACAATGAACAAACAGTTTCTGAGTCAGGGCACCCAGGGCTGGAACAGGAAACCTAAGGAGGTTGGGCTCCTCCCAGGTGTAATGGCCATCCTTGCTTTGGTTGGGGGCATGGCTGGAACTCAAGAGTTTGGGGCTGCAAATCTAAGCTGATACCACTCTTCCCCTAGAGGGCATTTCGGTCAGGGCCATAGGGGTCGGACCAACACCACATAAGCTGGTTGTTCTCCTTTCCAAGCACATGAACTCACACACATGCCCATAATGGCAGTTTCTGCCCTGGCCAGAGGCAGAACTGGTACCTAAGGTAGGTTCATCCCCTCCAAGTATCCACATGATTGCTGTAAAGGCAGCTGCTGCATTAGCAGGAAGCATCACCAGAGCAGGAGGTCTTGATGCAGGAGCCCAGAGGAGGATGGAAGGTGCACTGGAGCCATCCAGGCCAGCTTTCCAGAGCACCAGGTTGTTTTCAGCTTGCTGCCTCTTTGCTGGATGAGAAAGCGAGAAAGCAAGAAATTCTGTGCATCTGTTCTTCAAGAATGGAGTCTAGGGCTTCCCTGGTGGTGCAGTGGTTAAGAATCTGCCTTTCAATGCCTGGGACACCAGTTCAATTCCTGGTCTGGAAAGATCCCACAATGCTGTGGGGCATCTGAACTCGTGTACTGCAACTGAGCCAGCGCTCAAGAGCCCAAACCCACAACCCACATCTACTAAGACCAAGTGAAACCTGAAACCTGCACACCCTCAAGTGTGTTCTCCCCAACAAGAGAAGGCACTGCAATAAGAAGCCGTTGAGCCACAATTAGAAAGTAGCTCCTGCTCACCACAACTATAGGAAGCCCACACCCAGTAATGAAGACCCAGCACAGGCAAAAATAAAAAATAAAATAAAATAAAAAAGAATGGAGTCTCAATTTCTTTTAGTGCTTGTTTTATTGAATAAGTTGTTTCTAAGTAAAATGAATTGTTTATTGAATAATTGTTTGTTAAATAATTACAAAATTATGAAGGTCCCACGCTGTGAGGTGGAAAAATTGCAATGACTCCAGACCTATTTCAGGGCAAAATAATAAGTCTGCTGGCAAGTCATTTTCCACATCAAATGTTTTTAGAGAATATGTTCCTTCTTAATAATCTAACGTTAAATCTAATTTTAAAAAATAGCCACAAATTTTCAGGCAACAGATAAGGATGTAACAGGATGCATAAGTGCTAATTAACTTTACATTAAAATGTCTTACGTTTGATCTAGTGTTTCGCACAAAATGAAAAAAGGAAGTAGCTTACATTAAAATGAGATGTAAAAGCAAGCTGAATAAAACAAGATTTCTACAGAGATAATTGACATTAAAAATATCATCTCTTTAAAAACACAAATACCACATGATATCACTTATATGTGAAAGTGAAAAAATTACACAGATGAACTTATCTGGGGAACAGAAACACAGCCACAAACTTAGAGAAGAGATCTGTGGTTGCCAAGGGGGACAGAGAAGGGGAGGGATGGATTGGGAGCTTTGGCATCCCTGGTAGCTCACATGGTAAAGAATCTGCCTGCAATGTGGGAGACCTAGGTTAGATCCCCGGTTTGGGAAGATCCCCTGGAGGAGGGCATGGCAACCCACTCCAGTATTCTTGCCTGGGGAATCCCCATAGACAGAAGGCCTGGCAGGCTACAATGCATGGGATCACAAAGAGTCAAACAGGACTGAGTGACTAACCACAGCACAGCACAGATGCAAACTAGTACATATAGGATGGATAAACAAGGTCTTACTGTATAGCACAGGGAACTATATTTGATAGCCTGTAATAAACCATAATGAAAAAGAATGTTAATATATATGTGTAAATGAATCACTTTGTCATACATCATAAATTAGCACAACATTGTGGATCAACTATACTTCAATGAAATTTATATATATATATATAAAATCTCTTTAGGGTAGGCATTTCTTCCTTGAGTGTAAGCAATGTAAGAAAACGTATAAAACACTAAATAATCCTTCAGGCTAGATAATCTCTGTAGAATTTAATATAAAATTCAATTTTTAAAATCACAGTAAATAGAAGTTGAGGTGCACAAGGACAAGCAAAAATTTTTTTTCTTGTCACATGAAACCCAACCTCTTACCCACAGAAACATTTCCTCCTCCCACATTTGTCAAACAAAAGGGTTTAACAGAGTACAGTGTTAATATAACAAAGTATCTCAATTCAGATCAAGAAACAGGGCTGACATTCAAGGACGCAAGTATCATGGAGGGATGTCCCTTCCCCTCCCACCCCCCACCATAAACTACTTCCCACGGGCCACACATCACTCAGTGTCTCCAGGACATTTTCTCCTATTTTTTAATCTAGCTCTCAGGACTCCTGGCTCTCTCTGCCTCCCTGGCAAGCCTGTCTGCCCTCCAGGCCATAGCCAATCTCTTCCTTGCTCTCTTCACTTTCCAAGACTGCTGATGAATATCTCTATCTGTTATTGGTTGTCTGCAGAGGGTGTGTGGGAGGAAGAGCCCCAATCCTGGGTCCAGCTCTGTCCTATCTGAAGAATGGGCAAGGATGGACTCAGGGCTGGTGTGCAGAGATCAGGCACCAACACGGCCCAGGGATTCACCCACACTAAGCTGGGCAAAGAGCCTGGAAACATTTGCGCTGTCCATGGTCCTGAAAGGTTCTCCTACTGGGCTGTAGGCCTGAAGACCCTGCAGTCTCCTGAATGCACAGACTTGCTGGGGGCTTTCCCAAGGTCCCCTAGCATTGACGGTGTCTGACCACATTGCCAGGATGTGAGGTTATCCTTGTGACTGGTCTCTAGGAAATGTAGCTGGTCAGCCTTATAGGAAGTGGAGTTTCATCACAGTGGCTCTGCTCTGACTTGTCTAAATAGTATTGTCTTTTCTTCTCCAATAACTGAGGCATCATATTACTTTTGAGCTTGTCCTTTGAAAGCAAAATGAAATTTTACTTTGAATAAAAAGAGAAGATGATTTAAAAGGGGGAGGAGGGAATGAAATGACTGCCAGTCATGGAGAATGTTCTCATAGCATTTGGATAACCACCCTCCTCTCTCTCTGCTGAGATGAATTGCAAATTACTTTCTGTATCACAGGCATTCACAAGGTTGTTATAACTCTGATTTCTGGATCTAAACCCAAGTGAATCCAGGGAGAGACCCACAACGTGATTTCTGGCTTCCCAATTGATGCCAACCCTGCTAGTACAGGCACCAGACATGGAGAAGTGAATCCTGGGGCATCAGCCAGATGGAACTCAAGGATAGAAAGTTCCAGTTCATCACCCAGTACCAATTCCAGACTTGCCCCTCCACCATCCTTTTAGACGATGTTTTCACCTTCCAATCTCTGTCACTGTCAACCACACACATGGTGATACCCCTAAATCCACCAATATTTAGACAAAGAGATCACAGGGTTCTTTGAATCCCAAGACATTACATCTTCACTTCTACCCCCAACTCCCTTCTTGACTCAAGTATTCCTCTGAACCATACTCTCATCACCAAGCTCCTTTTTCCCACTATAAATAACCATTTTTACTCCCTGACTCTCTTCCTCCCCTCCTCCTAATCCTCTCTCCCCTATCTCATTTAACGATCGATGGTTCTTAGAAGTTGGTTCTTAGAAGTTGGTTCTGTTCTCACATCTGTTCTACATCTTCACCTTTTTCCAGGCAATCCCCTCCATTTCCCTGGCTTCAGATACCATTCATGAACTAGAAATGCTCACAGATTCATCCATCTGGCTTCAGCCTCAAGACCCAAATATCCATCTGCCCACCCACCACATCAGTCATAATATTTGTGACTCAACTCTCACTGAGCAGGTCCCAAGTTGAACCAATTAGTTTTCCAAATACATCACCCATATCTCAGTGTCCCCTAAACTCACTTTTTGGTATTGATATCCTATGCCACTGAGTGTCATTCTGGATTCCCTGCCACTCCATGCTTCTATCAGTTAACCCTCCATTTTCCTTTTTGAGGGCTTCGCTGGATAACTTAAAGTGATTTTACAAAAGGGGGGAAAAAAGGTACAAAGGATCACTCGACATCAATATGGATTCCTCACTCACCAGAAGGGGCTGGCTTGGAACACTTGTTGGTGTGGCTCAGTAGGTAAAGAATCTGCCTGCAATGTGGGAGACCAGATTCAATCCCTGGGCAGGGAAGATCCCCCAGAGAAGGGAACAGCTACCCACTTCAGTATTCATGCCTGGAGAATTTCATGGACAGGGGAGCCTGGCAGCTACAGTCCAAGGGTTCACAAGGAGTCGGACATGACTGAGTGACTAACACTTTCACTTTCCCTTTCTGAATCCACCTAAAAGTTGCAGCTTTTCAAATAATTCTTGAGTATCTTTCAATTTTCATCATAATACCATTTCCACTGAGTGAATTTTTCCATTTTCAAATCTTATGTACTACTATTTTGTGTGTGTGTAGATTTTCTTACTAAGTTGGATACTCAATAATGAGATTAATAATGGGAACTTTAATGTTTAATACTTCTTGCTTTGCTCTTTGAAGGTGTTCAGATATCTTTTTTGAAAGAAATTCTGCAAACTCAACTGAAAAAAAACTTTCTAAATTTTTCAAATAAATTTACCCAACTACAAAGAATAAAATGACATAATCTCTTTTGTGGTAAACTGCAATAAATTGTCACTAAGATTTTAGACTCTCTATGCCTGTAATCCATTTTAAGACTCTACTCACAATAATCTTTTTAAACTGTAAACCTAATAAGTGCCCAGTTCCTCACAAATCTCTCATTTCTCTCCTCAGAAGATTTTTTCAGGAAAAACAAGCCTCATTTCATTCTTTTTGTCATGCCATAATTATTAATACTACTCCTTTTATGAGTCAAAATGTCCCAATTTGGTGGGGAGATTGCTGCTGCTGCTTCTGTTTAGTCCCTAAGTCATGTCTGACTCTTTGTGACCCCATAGACTGTAACCTGCCACGCTCCTCTGTCCATGGTGTTTTCCAGGCAAGAATACTGGAGTGGGTTGCCATTTATTATGCCAGAAGATTTTCCTGACCCAGAGATTGAACCCATGTCTCCTGCTTGGCAGGCAGAATCTTAACTACTGAGCCACCTGGGAAACCCAGGGAAATTATTAGATCCTCTGATTTATAGACCACTTATTATATATCAAGCTGTGTAATCAAACTCCTGACTCAGAATGTCAAACAATTTCACTTCTCCAGTTTATTTTAATCTTGGTAAGAGGAAAACATTAATAGAGCGATGAGCATTTAATGCAGTGTTGGGTATGATTTGGTGCTGTGATAAACAATAAGACCAACTCAAGAGACAGAGAGAAAAAGCAGATGGGATGGAGGAAGAGAGGTCACAAGGAATAAACAGAGAAAGAAATTAACTGTAGTGATGAGTGATGAGATTAGAGAACTAAGGACATATTTGAGCAAAGGACTGAATTTTAAAAAAAGAAGAAAAGACCAAATACATTATGTGTAAAGAATTTTCCAGAGCAGAGAACAGTTTAAACACTCTAAAGTCAAAAGGTATTTCCACTTCCTAGTAACTTTGGTCAAGAAGGAAAACACATTTTGTCTATTATTCTAAGAAAACCTTATATACAAAAATATACAAAATCTTAAATATGTCTTAACAAACATTAATCCCAAGGAAATAACCTTCAAAAAATATCTTCTGTGTTAACAATTACCATTTGCTAACAAAGTGATTTTACAAAAGGAAAAGAAAGATACAAATGGCCACTTTTGACATCAATATGGACTTCTCACTCACCAGAAGAGGCTGGCTTGGAACACTCATTGGTGTGGCTTCTCCCATTTTGGAAATTGTCTCTGACCCACTCACTACTCAGATGCAGGCAGTCTGTGATTTGCTGAAAAACATTTTTCTGATCCCCCTTTTATGGAGAGAGTGATTAATCCAACCAGTGGATAATCCAAAGAAGATATCCTATCTCTCACAGCACTGGAATTGAAGAGATTTTTAAATCACATTCAACAATATACTAAAAAGAGGATGAAAGTGAAAGTGAAGTTGCTCAGTCGTGTGTACGACTCTTTGCGACCCCGTGGACTGTAGCCTCCTCTGTCCATGGGATTCTCCAGGCAAGAGTACTGGAGTGGGTTGCCATTTCCTTCTCCAGGGGATCTTCCCTACCCAGGGATTGAACCCTGGTATCCCGAATCGTGGACAGACACTTTAACCTCTGGGCCACCATTAGGACTTATTCTGAAGATGCAAACCATTCACAAATCATTCAGTGTGATCCACCACATTATCAAAACAAATGATAAAAATCACATGATCACCTCAATAAATGCAGAAAAGGCATTTGATGAAATTTAACACCCATAGAGACCATTATACCAGCTCCTTAAAAAAATCTAAGCATAGAACTACCACATGACCTAACAATCCCACTCTTGGGTGTATACCCTGAGAAAATCAGAAATTCAAAAAGACACATGTACCCCGATGCTCATTGCATCACTACAATAGCCAGGACATGGAAGGAGCCTAAATGTCCATTGACAGATGAGTGGATAAAGGTGATGTGGCACAATGGAATATTCCTGAGACATAAAAGGGAACAAAACTGGGTCATTTGTAGCAATGTAGATGGGGACGACAGAGGATGAGATGCTCAGATAAAATCACCAACTCAATGGACAGGAGTTTGAGTAAACTCCGGGAGTTGGTGATAGATAGGGAGGCCTGGCATGCTGCAGTCCATGGGGTCGCAAAGAGTCAGACACAACTGGGTGACTGAACTGAACTGAACTGAGATGGACCTAGAGTCTGTCATACTGAGTGAAGAAAGAGAAAGACAAATATGTCAGAAAGAGAAAAACAAACATCATATATTAATGAATATATGTGGGATCTAGAAAAATGTCACTGATTTGCCATGCCCAGTCACTCAGTGTTGTCTGATTTGCAGAGCAGGAATAGAGACACAGATACAGAGAACGGACGTGTGAACACAGTGGGGGAAGAACGAAGGGGAGAGTGAGAAGGTGGGATAGTAGAAATGACATATATACACTATAGTGTGTAAAACAGATAGCTAGTAGGAAGCTGCTGTGGCTTCTCTGGTAACTCAGCTGGTAAAGAATCCGCCTGCAATGCGGTAGACCCTGGTTCGATTCCTGTGTTGGAAAGACCCCCTGGAGAAGGAATAGGCTACCCACTCCAGTATTCTTGGGCTTCCCTAGTGGCTCAGCTGATAAAGAATAAGTCCACAATGCAGCAGACCTGGGTTGTATCCCTGGGTTGGGAAGATCCCCTGGAGCAGGGCATGGCAACCCACTACAGTATTCTTGCCTGGAGAATCCCCATGGACAGAAGAGCCTGGAAGGGTACACAGCATGGGGTTGCAAAGGGTCGGACAACACTGAGCAATTAAGCATGGCAGAGGAAGCTGCTGTATAGCACAGGGAGCTCAGCTTGGTGCTCTGTGATGACTTAGACGGGTGGGAGGGACGCTCAAGAGGGAGGGGAGATATATATATATCTGATTCACTTCATTGTACAGAAGAAACTAACACAACATTGTAAAGCAATTATACTCCAATCTTTTTTAAGTTTGTAAAGAAAGATGTGCGTGCAGGCTCAGTCGTGTCCAACTCTTTGTGACCCCATGGACTGCAGTGCACCAGGCTTCCCTGTGCATAGGATTTCCCAAGGCAAGAATACTGGAGTGGGTTGCCATTCCTTTCTCCAGGGGATCTTCCCAACCCAGGAATCAAACCCGAGTCTCTTATGTCTCCCGCATTGGCAGGCAGGTTCTTTACCACTAGAGCTGTCTGGGAAGCCCTTGTAAAGAAAGATAACAAAGAAAGTGTGTCATTAGAAAAAAATATTTTGAGAACATTTTTGATGAAACATGGTAGAAAAAAAAAGATATGACAAAAGAAGGGAAATGTGGGATAAAGAACAAAGTTCTTTTTCATTGTGACACATTAAAAAGTTTAATGCTGAGTGCTTGATACCAGAATTATACTCAGCGCAGAACATTAGGCTAAGCCTGTGCATGAATGCTAAGCCACTTCAGTCGTGTCTGATTATTTGCGACCCCATGGACTGTAGCCTGCCAGCCTTCTCTGTCCATGGGATTCTTCAGGCAAAAATAATGGAGTGGATTGCCTCCTCCAGGGGATCTTCTCCATCCTGGAGAGAAACATGTAAAAAAGAAAAAGACACAACATTCTAATCTAAATCACAACCTGGAGACCTTAAAAGTAGCTGTTACATGAGATAGAAACTTGAAGACTTCTGTATCGCCAACAAATCATAAAATATAAAGTATAGAAGGGTTATAGTGCTTTTATTTGCTAAAATATAAACAATATTGAATGACTTGAATTCTTCCATCAATACTGCACAATTCCAATCATCTTAACGGTAAGATTCATTAGGTTTCCATCACTTGGCAGATAAATAGGTAGGTATGAATAAGCTAACTTTAAAATAGACTTCTCTTGCTCATGAACTTACTGAAGGATTTGCAACATCAAAGCAGTGTTTAAAACAAGAGAGAAATAAAGAACATGGGACTTGAGAACCCACAATAAAACATACATGTGTTTGCGGGTACCAAGCTTGTCTCTGAAAGGACAGAGAGAGAGGCCAGGAGCAGTTTTTGGCCCTAAGAAGAGAGAATGGATACCTGGGGAAATAAATTCACAAGATTAAGAATCCACATCCTTGGTGACATCACTGAGCCAGCCTAGACCCACCATATGCTGAAGATTCAGGCTCCAGGCTGACTGTGTCTTGTCTTACCTGTAGCTGAAAGCATTCTTCCTATGTTATGAATACAGAATCTTAATCTTGTATCTGAGTATTACATCATAGGCAGTCTGTCTATACAGTGACAACAAAGATGATCATGTTTAAAAAAAACAGGCCAAAAATGAAGAATTTCTGAAACTGAAACACCAAGTCTTTGCTTTTTCCCCAGATGCAGAGCAGCCTAATGCTCTGTATCCAGTGCCCAGCCTAAGAGTATCCAAACAGTGAGAGAAATCACTGCCTCCCTCCCCAAGTACTTGACCTTCCTGAGCTTTGATGATTTTCTGGGGATGTCACTGACTTGTTCACCTCCCTCCTCCTGTGCTTCCTCTGCTCCTTACTCTTCCTCAGTAGTCCCCACACAGCCACCTGCGTCCACCGACAGACCACATTTGGAGCTGTGTTCACTGTGGCTGTGGCCACTGTTTTGGCCAAAATTGTGACTGTGATCTTGGCATTCAAGGCCAGGAAACCAGGAAGAGCCATGAGGCAATTGCTGGTAACGGGAGCTGCTATGTCTTTCCCGTGTGCTCCTGGATCCACGTGATTATCTGTAGAGTCTGGCTGGGAGTCTCTCCCCCTTTTCTTGAGATGGACACTCACTCTGAGCCCAAGGAGCTCCTCATCATGTCCAACAGGGCTTGGTCACTGCCTTCTACTGTGTCCTGGGCTACCTGGTCTCCTTAGCCCTGAGGACCTTGTCCTTGGCTTTCCTGGCCAGGAACCTGCCTGACACCTTCAGAGAAGCCAAGTTCCTGACCTTCAGCATGCTGGTGCTCCTCAGTGTCTGGGTCACCTTCCTCCCCGTGTCTGCCACAGCACCAAGGGCAAGTTCATGGTGGCCATGGAGAACTTCTCCATCTTGGCCTCCAGTGCTGGGCTCCTAGGCTGCATCTTTGCCCCAAAGTACTACATTGTTCTTATAAGAACTGATAAAAACTCTTTGAAAAGTTTAAAGAATAAGTTGAGTTCCAAGGGAAATAAACATTCTTAGGTTTTATCTCATGAGTCTTTATCACATTTTTAGGATTTTGAACAACAAAATGTTTAAATATTATATATAACTTATAATATCTGAGTGCATTACATCAAACTTACTATTATATCAAATATTCATTCAGATATCAAAAAACAACCAAAATTGCTTTACCTCTATTTGTCAGTGGAATCTACTCTCTTTTAGAGTGTCTGTGTATAACTGGATTGTCATCAAGACTCACACATAGGTTTTCTCTCAGATTAACAGCAACCCATAGGTTTTCTGCCTCCGACTAATACAAAAGCTATTGAATCTAACCATTTCTTCCATCATTAAACATACACAGCCTCTATTTTTCCAGCCTCTCCTCTATCCTAGTGAAAGGTATCTCATAACTAAGAACTTTTCAGAGCATTCTTTGTTGCATCTCCTCCTACTACTTCCTTTTTCCGGAAGAACACAGTGCCCAGAATTTCTTTCCTGTACCTTGTAAGAAGTATCTGTATATCTAAGGCAGAACAAATCCTCAGGCTCCTCAGGCCACCCAAATGGTGCGGGCCACAGAGACAAGGATGGGGGAGAGGTTCACCGCTACCTCAAGGCCTGGGCCAAGGTCAGTGAGGGCTCTAGAGCTCTGCAGGACACAGGCCCCAGTCTGATCCCTGGGCACCTCCCCACCCCCAGCTCACCAGCTGGCCAAAGGCTGGGTGAGCTGGAGTGCCCCTGGGAGAAGGCCAAGCTCTGCCTGTTACCTCACTCTCCACCTCATGACCACACTCCACCAACTCTTGGCTGAATGAGCCAAGAGTCACCCATTGACATCCATTTGCTTGGGGGAAGGGCCCACTGTGGCGCCAACCAATGACTGAGCAGGACCACTAATGGCCCCACCTTAACCGTTGCTTGGCAACAGGGTGGGGCAAGTAACGGCACTGAGCAGCAGCTCCAGGCTAAGGGCTGCACTCAGCGGCCTCTAATACAGTCTTGAGATGGAAGAGGACCTCTCCCCATCCCATGGCTTTTGTGACCTACTGGCAACAGCATTCTGCATGGGTTGCCGGCCAGGGGACACGGCCCCTACTGTGTGGGAGGACCAAGGAACCTGAGGGCCAGCTGGGTCCTGGGTGACTGGCTCCTTCCTTGGCCCTGAGGAAGCTGCCAGCAGAGATCTTCCTCTTCAGCCTGGCCTGGTTACTGGTAGGAGGATCCAGACTGAGTGCTGGACAAAGGTTCTTGGGCAGGGTAACAGGCCCCTGCAGGGAACTCCACCTCTTAGCCACGACATGGACCTCGGAGGGTGAAAGCTGTGACTTGGGACCTTATCCTTTCTTGTCAGAACAGAGAATAACATTTGTTTGGTAGCAATTTACAAGAACCCCTGGAGAAGGAAATGGCTACCCACTCCAGTATTCTTACCTGGAGAATTCCATGGATAGAGGAGCCTGGTAGGCTACAGTCCATGGGGTCGCAAAGAGTCAGACACGACCGAGTGACTAACACTTTCACTTTACAAGAAAATCATTACCTGAATGTGACCCTGATGTTAAGATCTGACAACAAGAAGTTTGCAACAACTTACCATGGCCCTCCCTCACCTTTCCTAGAAAAGGGCTTTGCTGAAAGCTTTCAGGGAGTTTGGGGGGTTAAGGCATGAGCCACCCATCTCCTTGCATGCCTCTGCAATCAATCTTTCTCTGCTACAAACTCCCACATTTCGGTATTATTTGGCCTCACTGTGCTTACAGCGCATGGACTTGTGGTCAGTACAGTTAGCACTGCTGTTGATATCTAGAAAAGATATTCAGAGAGTAATCTTAAGAATTCTCATCACACACACAAAAATCTTTTTTTCTTTATCTTTTTAATACTATTTGAGATGATAGATGTTAAATAATATTATTGTGGTAATCACTGCATGATACAGATGTCATACCATTATGCTACACATTTTCAAAATATATAGTACTACATGTCAATATCTCTTGAAAGTAAAAACAAATATTACAAGGTAAAAATTTTAAGTACAAAAAGCTATAAATGAAAGCAGACAAACTATAGTTTTTCTTTTAGAATTATTTTATTAAATAAAAAATCTACAACTGCTTCCATACTCTTAAATTTAATGAATAACATTATTTCTTATAACAACATACTTCTGGCTAATAGCTTTTCAAAACTTGAATAAAATCTTTACAAAGTTTTCTCATGTCACCTGAAACTTGCAAATTTAATGTTATCAAAGAAGGAATGCTTCTACAATCTTACAAAAACCACAACAACAAAGAAACAGGAAGAAGCTGAGAAACTGTCTCCAAGGCATTTTTTTCTTGGTAGAAAGCCTTCTAAGTTTAAATATAATTTCATTGTGATATAGAATTATTTTCTTTTACCCCTCCAGGAAGAGGACAAGTAACTTGTCTTTTACTAAAAGAAAAAATCTATTTCATCAAAGTTTTCAAATCCACTTGCATAAAATTCACAAGTGTCTTTTTATACAGCCTTCCAATCCACCTCTCTGGACCTGTTCTGTTGTCTTCTGCCACATCACTATCTATTTATTCATGACTGAGATAAGAGTTTCCTTAATATCCTTAATTCAAAAGCCTGAAACTGTTTATCTGGGCTCTCATCCTCTGCTATTTAGAGACTGAAGCCCAGGACAAACAGGAAGAAGCTCAATATCCACTTCTCCCTCCATAACCCCCACGTCCTCCACTGCCTCCTGGGCCATAATTTCCTCCACCATATGGGACTGCCTTGTTCCTGCCAATGCCAAAGTTTCCATTTCTCATTGGACCATAGTTAGAAGGTTGCTGGTCATAATTTCCAAAATTGTCATAACCACCTCCAGAGAACCCACCACAGCTGCCAAACCCAGAGCCTCCACCACCATATTCTCCACCTCCTCCTCCATAACAAGGGTAACCTCCAAAATTCCCACCTCCAGGTCCTCCTCCATACCCATGACAGCCATCCCTAGATCTGGGGCCATCTCCATACCCATCAGCTTCTCTTCTAAACTTAGTTCCTGGCCCTCGTCCAAAATTTCCACCCCCACTAGAAGAAACACTAAAATCGAAAGGGTCTCTGTTTCTACTTCTAGAACCTTGGACTTGCTGCATTTCCCATATTGACAAAGCCTTCCCGACTTCTGCATGATGACCATTGATGGCATGGCATTTCTGCAACACTATCTTATCCACGGGATCATAGTCATCAAAAGTCACAAATCCAAAGCCTCTTTTCTTGCCTGACTGCCTATCAGTAATGATCTCAATGGCATCGATTTTTCCATATTTCTCAAAGTACTCTCTAAGATGATGCTCCTCGGTATCCTCCTTAATTCCACCAACGAACAGCTTCTTCAGGGCCCAGTGGGCCCCTCGCTGCCCAGATGCCTCTCTTGGGACAGCACGTCTGGGTTCAAGCACTCTGCCGTCAATGGAATGGGGTCTGGCCGCCATGGCAGCATCCACTTCGGTCATGGATGAAAAGGTGACAAAACCACATCCTCTTGATCTTTGACTGGCAAAGTCCCTCAGGACCACACAGTCTGTGAGTTCTCCCCACTGCTGGTAGTACTTCCTCAGACTCTCTTCTGTGGTTTGAAAGCTCAAGCCGCCAATGAAAAGTTTACGGATTTGTTCAGCCTCTTTCTTTTGCCTTCTCATAGGGACAGATTTCCAGGTTTTCTCCATCACGGAGTCGGTTGCTTCAGCCTGATTTCCCATAGCTGAGGGAGATGAGAGAGATCTCAGGGATGAATGCAGACCAGACATGTCCTGGCTCTGTGGTGAGAACCTCTGCTACCCCAGGAAAATGCCTCTAGGAGCACCTCCACGGGGACCCAGCGATGCTGCTATGGCCTCTAGGC
This sequence comes from Oryx dammah, assembly GCF_014754425.2. Classification (NCBI taxonomy): domain Eukaryota; kingdom Metazoa; phylum Chordata; class Mammalia; order Artiodactyla; family Bovidae; genus Oryx; species Oryx dammah. The sequence continues at coordinate 92,139,258 of NW_024070189.1, forward strand.
ACGCTTCTGCCTTCCTGCAAAACACCATTTCCATGAGTGACCTTTCCAGACCCAGTCATCAAATTAACAATGCATTTTCTCTATTAGTTTCCAATTTTGAAATGCGTGTTTTATCAGCTCTTCATTTTGTGTTGATTTTCTCAGTAAGTTGGATACTCAATGGTTTACAATTAGTCACTGTTCACTTAGTCACTTTGCTCTTAGAAGGAACTCGAATATATTTTTTTGAAAGAAACTATTCAAACTCCCAAAAACACTCTCTGAAGTTTTCTCAGAAAATCAACTTCAGTTGTACAATCAACTTCAGGTTTACAATTAGTCACTGTTCACTTAGTCACTTTGCTCTTAGAAGGAGCTCGAATATATTTTTTTGAAAGAAACTATTCAAACTCCCAAAAACACTCTGAAGTTTTCTCAGAAAATCAACTTCAGTTGTACAATGATCAAGAGGATGTTGTTATCAATCAACTTTCAGTAGGATTTCAACTCCTTTCTCTGTTAATCCATGTAAGAATCTGATCACCACAATCTACTTAAAATGTAAACCTAATCAGGGTATCCTTTCTTTTACACCTAACACTTCTTTCCTCAGAAGATTTTTTTTTTCCACCACAGGTGTACATGCGTTCCCAAACATGAGCCCCCCTCCCACCCCCCTCCCCACAACATCTCTCTGGGTCATCCCCGCGCGTCAGCCCCAAGCGTGTCATATCCTGCATCAGACATAGACTGGCATTTCGATTCTTACATGATATTATACATGTTTCAATGCCATTCTCCCAAATCATCACACCCTCTCCCTCTCCCTCTGAGTCCAAAAGTCCGCTATACACATCTGTGTCTTTTTTGCTGTCCTGCATACAGGGTCATCATTGCCATCTTCAGAAGATATTTTTAAAGGAGGAAATACAAATATCATTTCATTTCTGTAGTCCCGCCATAATTATTAATATTACCCCTCTCAACATCTAAGATGCCACGGTTTGGAGGGAAAAGGCACTTGATCCTCCCATTTATAGAGCATCTATTATATGCCAAGTTGTGGACTAAAATCCACGATTCAAAATTTCACTTAAGAAAATCATTGCCCCAGTTTATTTGAATCGATGTGAGAAAGGGGATCATAGACAAAAGAATGTTTACTAGAGTGTTAGGTACAGTAAAGTTCAAGGACAACACAGTAACAGAAAGAGAAAGATGGAGACATGGGGGAAGAGAAATAAGAAAGAAAAATATTAATGACAAGTATTAATGATGAAGAGATTGGGAAAGGTCAAATTGATGGCATTTGAAGCAGAGAAGTGAAGTTTTGAAGAGAAAAAGACCAAATACCTTGTGGGTAAAACATTTTTTTCAAGAGAACTATTTAAACAGAGCCTAGGCAAACACTACATCTACCTCATACAGAAAGATTTTACAAAAGACAAAAGTAGACAGACACTCTCTTGCCATCACTCACCAGAAGAGGCCAACTCGGAAATCTGGTCAGTGGAGGTTCCTCCAGTTCTAGGAGTTGTCCTCTGACCACTCTTGAGATGCAGTCAGGCTGTGGCTCCCTGGAAAGTCCACTGACTTCTGCCTCTGACTCTTCTTTTATAGGGGAAGAGAGTGGATAACCAAATCAGTAGACAACCCAATCAGCAGACAACCCAATCCAGAGGACATGGTCTCTCTCAAATCCAAGGTATTGGAGAGATTCCTAAATCTGTACTCACAAACACAAGAATTTGAGGCTACTGGCACCATCAGATATTATTGTAAATGAAAAACCTCAGGGCCCAGACAAATACCACTGCCACTTCATACTGATCTTGTTTCTAAAAAATTAGCTTATTATCCCCAAGAAAACTTCATACACATAAATATACAAAACTTTTAATCTTTTTTTTTTTACCTTTTCACTTGGTGCTTTTTATTCACTGTATTTTTTAATTTACTGTATTTTTAATATAAATATATTTATTTTAATTTGAGGTTAATTACTTTACAATATTGTACTGGTTTTGCCATACATCAACATGAATCCACCACAGATATACACGTGTTCCCCATCCTGAACCCCCCTCCCTCCTCCTTCCCTGTACCATCCCTCTGGGTCGTCCCAGTGCACCAGCCCCAAGCATCCTGTATCATGCATCAAACCTGGACTGTCAATTTGTTTCATATATGATATTATACATGATTCCATGCCATTCTCCCAAATCATCCCACCCTCTCCTTCTCCCACAGAGTCCAAAAGACTGTTCTATACATCTGTGTCTCTTTTGCTGTCTCGCATATAGGGTTATCATTACCATCTTTCTAAATTTCATATATATGTGTTAGTATACTGTATTGGTGTTTTTCTTTCTGGCTTACTTCAGTCTGTATAATAGGCTCCAGTTTCATCCACCTCATTAGAACTGATTCAAATGTATTCTTGAGGCACCATTTCACACCAGTCAGAATGGCTGCGATCCAAAAGTCTACAAGCAATAAATGCTGGAGAGGATGTGGAGAAAAGGGAACCCTCTTACACTGTTGGTGGGAATACAAACTAGTACAGCCACTATGGAGAACAGTGTGGAGATTCCTTTAAAAGCTGGAAATAGAACTGCCTTAATCTTTCTTAATACCAGCACCAAAGAGTATAACTTTCAATTAGGTGACATCTACTGTTTGCTAAATTAAAGAGATTTTACAAAAGGCAAAAGTAGACACACAAACACTCTCTGGCCTTCAATATGGATTCCACACTCGCCAGAAGAGGCTAGCTTGGAAATCTGATCAGTACAAGATCCTCTATCTTCTAAGAGCTGTCCTCCGACCACTCCTGAGATGCAGACATCTTGTGACTTGCTGAAAAGTCCACCGACTTCTGCCTCTGATTCTCCTTTTATAGGGGAAGAGAGTGGACAATCTAATGAGTGGACAATCCAATCCAGAGGACACTCTCTCAGGAGGAAGGTGCAGGAGAGATTCCTAAATCTGTACCCACAAACATAAGAATTCGAGGTTACTGACTCCATCAGATACTATTGTAGAAATACAAAATAACTTGAATAGCTAAAGCAATCTTGAGAAAGAAGAATGGAACAGGAGGAATCAACCTGCCTGACTTCAGGCTCTACTACAAAGCCACAGTCATCAAGACAGTATGGTACTGGCATAAAGACAGAAATATAGATCAATGGAACAAAATATAAAGCCCAGAGATAAATCCACACACCTATGGACAGCTTATCTTTGACAAAGGAGGCAAGAATATATATTGGAGAAAAGACAATCTCTTTAACAAGTGGTGCTGGTAAAACTGGTCAACCACTTGTAAAAGAATGAAACTAGAACACTTTCTAACACCATACACAAAAATAAACTCAAAATGGATTAAAGATCTAAACATAAGACCAGAAACTATAAAAACTCTTAGAGGAGAACATAGGCAAAACACTCCCCGACATAAATCACAGCAGGATCCTCTATGACCCACCTCCCAGAATATTGGAAATAAAAGCAAAAATAAGCAAATGGGACCTAATTAAAATTAAAAGCTTCTGCACAACAAAGGAAACTATAAGCAAGGTGAAAAGACAGCCTTCAGAATGGGAGAAAATAATAGCAAATGAAGCAACTGACAAAGAACTAATCATAAAAATATACAAGCAACTCTTGCAGCTCAATACCAGAAAAATAAATGACCCAATCAAAAAATGGGCCAAATAACTAAATAGACATTTCTCCAAAGAAGACATACAGATGGCTAACAAACACATGAAAAGATGCTCAACATCACTCATTATCAGAGAAATGCAAATCAAAACCACAGTGAGGTACCATTTCATGTCAGTCAGAATGGCTGCTATCCAAAAGTCTACAAGCAATAAATGCTGGAGAGGGTGTGGAGGAAAGGGAACCCTCTTACACTGTTGGTGGGAATGCAAACTAGTACAGCCACTATGGAGAACAGTGTGGAGATTCCTTAAAACAACTGGAAATAGAATTACCTTATGACCCAGCAATCCCACTGCTGGGCATACACACCGAGGAAACCAGAATAGAAAGAGACATATGTACCCCAATGTTCATCGCAGCACTGTTTATAATAACCAGGACATGGAATCAACCTAGATGTCCATCAGCAGATGAGTGGATAAGAAAGCTATGGTACATATATACAATGGAGTATTACTCAGCCATTAAAAAGAATACATTTGACTCAGTTCTAATGAGGTGGATTAAACTGGAGCCTATTATACAGAGTGAAGTAAGCCAGAAAGAAAAATGCCAATACAGTATACTAACGCATATATGTGGAATTTAGAAAGATGGTAATGATAACCCTGTATGCGAGACAGCAAAAGAGACACAGATGTATAGAACAGTCTTTTGGACTCTGTGGGAGAGAGAGTGGGATGATTTGGGGGAATGGCATGGAAACATGTATAATATCATATAAGAAATGAATCGCCAATCCAGGTTCGATACAGGATCCTTGGGGCTGGTGCACTGGGATGACCCGGAGAGATGGTACAGGGAGGGAGGTGGGAGGGGGGTTCAGGATGGGGAACACGTGGCGGATTCATGTTGATGTATGGCAGAACCAATACAATATTGTAAAGTAATTAGCCTCCAATTAAAATAAATAATTTTTTTTAAAAAAGAAAAAGAAAAAACTCAATTTTGGAGGGGTGGTATTTGTAGTCTCTACCAACATGTAATGTTTTTCTTTTACTCAGTTGGTAGCCAATATTTTATGTGAATAACCTTTAAAAAGGCATTTTTATACCATATTTCCTTCACAGTAAGGTGTGTGTGTGTGTGTGTGTGTGTGTGTGTGTGTGTGTGTGTGTGTTCAGTTGCTCAATCTTGTCGAACTCTTTGCGATCCTATGGACAAGTGACAGACTTATTTTCTTGGGCTCCAAAATCACTGCAGATGGTGACTGCAGCCATGAAGTTAAAAGACACTTGCTCCTTGGAAGAAAAGCTATGAGAAACCTAGATAGCATATTAAAAAGCAGAGACATTACTTTGCGGACAAAGGTCCATAGAGTCAAAGTGATGGTTTTTTCCCAATAGTCATGTATATATGTAAGAGCTGGACCATAAAGAAGGCTGAATGCTGAAGAATTGATGCTTTTGAACTGTGGTGTTGGATAAGACTCTTAAGGGTCCCTTGGACTGCAAAGAGATCAAATTAGTCCATCCTAAAGGAAATCAATCCTGACTATTCATTGGAAGGACTGATGCTGAAGCTGAAGCTCCAGTACTTTGGCCACCTGATGGTGAAGAGCTGAATCCTTAGAAAAGACCCTGATGCTGGGAAAGATTGAAGGCAGGAGGAGAAGGGGACGACAGAGGACGAGGTGGTTGGATGGCATCACTGGCTCAATGGACATGAGTTTGAGCAAGTTCTGGGAGATGGTGATGTACAGAGAAGCCTGGCATGCTGCAGTCCATGGGGTCACAAAGAGTCGGACACAGCTGAGCAACTAAACAACAATGGACCATAGCCTACCAGGATCCTCTCTGTCCATGGGATTTCCCAGGCAAAATACTGGAGTGAGTTGCCATTTCCTACACCAGGGGATCTCCCTGAACCAAGGATCAAACTCAAGTCTCTGTATTGGTAGATGAATCACCTCATTCATCAGAGTCACCTGGGAAGCCCCCACAGTAAAGTAATGTTCTCAAATAAGCTGATGGATTCACAAAATGACTCTCTGCACCTGCTCTGGTGAATTGGGTGTTTGTTACAGGACATTTCAGGCACAGTGTTCTTTCAGGGAAAGGAAGGTCTACTCTGTTGCTGAGGCAGCTCATGAGTTGTAAAGCAGACCTGGAGCCCTGGTCCTTCCAAAGCTACTATGAAGTGCAGAGAGCAACTTCCATTCTTATTTTTGTAGAATATATCCCAGCCAAGGGAAAGAAAACATTACAATATTGGTAGCCATTGCAAATACCTACCCAGGCACAAATGTATTTTTTTTTTAATCTACGACAGTATCTGATAGTGTTAATGGCCTCAGAATCTTGTGTTTATGGGTATAGATTTAGGAATCTCTCCAATGCCTTGGATCTGAGAGAAAGCATGTCCTCTAGATTGTGTTGTCCACTCTCTCCCCCTATAAAAGGAGAGTCAGAGGTAGAAGTCAGTAGACTCTCCAGGGAGTCACAAGCTATCTGCAACTCAGGCATAGTCAGAGGACAGCTCTTGGAACTGGGGGAAACTGCATAGACCTATTTCCAAGCTGGCCTCTTCTGATGAGCTTGGAATCCATATTGATGGCAAGAGAGTGTCCATTTATCTACCCTTGTCCTATGTAAAATCTCTTTAATTGCCTGGAGAATCCCAGGGACGGCGGAGCCTGGTGGGCTGCAATCTATGGGGTCGCACAGTCAGACACAACTGAAGCAATGCAGCAGCAGCAGCCCTTAAGACAAAAAGTTCCCTTATTGAAAGTCTTTTCTGTGGTGTTAGTATTAACAAAGATTCAAGGGTTCTTATATCTGTATGTATGAAGTTTCCTTGGGGTAAGAAGCCAGATTTTTTTAAACAAAATCACTGTGAAGTAAAAGTAGTATTTGCCCAGGGTCTGTTTAAATATTTCTCTCTGAAAAATGTTTTACCCACAAGTTTCTTGGCTTTCTTTTTCAATTAATTTTAATTGGAGCTAATTACTTTACAATGTTGTGGGTTTTGCCATACATTGACATGAATCAGCCATGCTGTCCCCCCGTCCATGTGTCCCCCCGTGCCCCAAACCCCCTCCCACCTCCCTCCACATCCCATCCCTCTGGGTCGTCCCAGTGCACTGGCTTTGAGTGCCCTGTTTCATGCATCGAACTTGGACTGGTCATCTATTTCACATATGGTAATACACTTTTCAATGTTATTCTCTCAGATCATCCCACCCTCACCTTCTCCCACAGAGTCCAGAAGTCTGTTCTTTATATCTTTGTCTCTTTTGCTGTCATGCACATAGCGTTGTCATTACCATCTTTCTAAATTTCATATATATGCATTAATATATTAGTGTTTTTCTTTAGTGTTTACAATAGGCTCCAGTTTCATCCACTTGTTAGAACTGACTCAAATGCATTCTTTTTTATAGCTGAGTAATATTCCATTGTGTGTATGTACCGCAACTTCCTTATCCATTTGTCTGCTGATGGATATCCAGGTTGCTTCCATGTCTGAGCTATTGCAAACAGTGCTGCAATGAATGTTGGGGTACATTTGTCTCTTTTGACTCTGGTTTCCTCAGTGTGTATGCCCAGCAGTGGGATTTCTGGGTCGTATGGCAGTTCTAGCTCCAGTTTTTTTAAGGAATCTCCACACTGTTCTCCACAGTGGCTGTACTAGTTTGCATCCCCACTGACAGTGTAAGAGAGTTCCCTTTTCTCCATATCCTCTCCAGCCTTTATTGTTTGTAGACGTTTGCCTGGAGAATCCCAGGGACAGGGGAGCCTGGTGGGCTGCCCTCTATGGGGTCGCACAGAGTCGGACACGACTGAAGTGACTTAGCAGCAGCAGCAGCAGACATTTTGATGGCAGCCATTCTGACCAGTGAGACATGGTACCTCACTGTGGTTTTGATTTGCATTTTTCTGATAATGAGTGATGTTGACCATCTTTTCATGTGTTTGCTAGCCATCTGTATGTCTTCTTTGGAGAAATGTCTGTTTAGTTCTTTGGCCCATTTTTTTTATTGGGTCGTTTATTTTTCTGGTATTTTCTTTCTTCCTTCCTTTTTAATTCAGCTCTCTGCTGTTCCATCCCAGCATCTCTGATTCATCACATCTGGGAGCAAGGCCTGAGACTCTGCATTTCCCAGGCTTTGTTGCTGCTTATGGTCCAAGGATTCATTTTCTCACTCTGAAAATCACTGGTCTAGCCTGGTGAGGTGGAGAAGCTTTCTGAGACTTGACAGGAGGGTCCTTATTACAGATAGAGGCCTGGGTTGACCCCTTGGCAGAAATGCACAGACACTATCCCAGACTCTGCCATACTGGGTTTCAGATTTCTTTCTCTTCCTATTAATAGTGCTTATAATGTGGGCTGAGGAGGCAGTGCTCCCATGAAAGGCAGTTCTGAACTAAAGGACACTACCAAGCCCAGATTAGCCCATTTTGAAGCTGGAAGAAGACAGCATGTTCCAGCCATCTGCCTGATACATCAGGACAGGGTCTGCTTCTCGGGGTTTTGTTTCCCCTGTGGTGGCCCTGAGCTGCAACGAGGACAGCACAGATTGGACGTCCATGGGCCCTGGGGGTGACAAGGGTGAGGTGCTAGGACTTGTGGTAAGGGTTTTGTCTGTGATTTGCCTATATCACTCACACTAGGGTCAAGGTGACTTTTATTTTACAGTGTCTTTTCTTTTTTTTCTCGCTTTTTGATTTCTCTACCTGAGATATCCTCTGAGGCTATGTCTAACTTTACCTCATTTCTCTTCCAAATTAATCCAGTGCCTTTGTGTATTTTGATGTTTCTATAAAGCTTTGTTTAATGTCTACTGCTTCCCAGGTGGCGCTACTGGGAAAGAACCTGTTTGCCAACGCAGGAGATGTAAGAGACTCCGGTTCAATCCCTGGGTCTGGAAGATCCCCTGAAGTGGGGGAATGGCAAACCACTCCAGTGTTCTTCCCTGGAGAATCCCATGGACAGAGAGGCATGGAGGGATACAAAGAGTCGAAAACGACTGAAGTGACTTAGCACGCACGCAACGTCTACTGCATTGCCAACAGATTCTTTAGAGTCTGAGCCACCAGGGAGGCCATCTTTGTACATTTAATGTTGTCTAAAACAACCTGGAACCTGCTTTGATGTTGGGCTAAAATAATCTAGTACATCACTGGCTCTTGTATTTCTGGGAACATTTAGCAAACAATAGAATGTTTTTAAAAATTCAGCTCTCTGATCCATATGTGTCATCAGTTTGCCCTTCTCCCGTCTCTTTATTATCGATAATTGTCATTAATATTTTCTCTTTCTTCTTACATCTCTTCCTCCGTATCTCCCTCTTTCTCTGCCTCTGTGATGACCTTATTGATGATCACAGCACTCTATCGTACCTAACACTGTAGGAAACATCTTTTAATCTATTAACCCCTTTCTCTTCTGAGGCTGAGGAGCGCGGAGGCGAGATGACTCCGTCTCCCATCCTACGCAAAGAGCGCTTTGAGAGCAGTCTGCGGATCGCTATAAAGATACAGGCGCTACCCAGCAGTCCAGCGAGAAGGACCGCGGCAAGGATAAAGCTCGGAAGCGGCGCAGGGCCTCGGGCGGTAGCAGCAGCTCAGGGGCTCGGGCCCACGCGGGCTCAGGCCGCGGCTCCAGCTCGCTCTCAGCATCCGGCCGCTCGGGACTCTCCAGTGGGTGCCGCAGCTCCAGCTCCAGCAGCTCCTCCGACTTTCCGAGGCCTTGGTGCCCCCGAGACCACGGGCCGTGGTCCCGTTCCAAACCCAAAACACCGCGACGAGACGAGAAGGAAAGGAGACGGCGCAGCCCCGCCCCTAAGCCCACCAAAGTGCACGTCGCGAGGCTCACCCGGAAGGTGACCAGGAAGCACATCCGGGAGATATTCTCCACCTTCGGGAGAGTTAGATCGACCTGCCCCGAGAAAGGATGCGCGCGCATCCGTCTCAAGGCCACGCTTACGTGGAGTTCAAGAATCCGGAAGAGGTTGCGAAGGCGCTCAGGCACATGGACGGAGAGCAATCGACGCCCAGCAGATCACGGCCACAGCCGTGCTGGGCCCTTGGCCCCAGCCACCGCCAGGCGACTGAGCCCTCCCCGGAGAATGCTGCCACCACCCCCCACGTGGCATAGGCTGAGGAGGAGCAGGTCGCCTTCCCCTTGGGGCAGATCCCCCGCGCACCAGCGACCCTGCTTCCCCTGCCGCCCCTGCCACTGGAGCGGCTCCACCTCCAGCTCCAGCTCCTGCCAAAGGTGAGGGCAGCAGTCGACACGTGTCCCCGAGCAGTTAGAGCTCCAGCTGCAGGGGTGTTGCTGGTTTAGGGTTGTTATTGTAAAGGTGCCCTCCAGTGTTCTGGCTGGAAAACTTCGAAGTTTCTATAGTTAGCAAATCCAGCAGGGATGAGCCAGGGGCTCCAGGTGGAGGGACATCCCCAGCCTGGGAACACGTTTTCCCATGTCCCAAATGAGCTGGGCTGATCTGATGACCCGGTCCTGCCGTGATGCCATTCCTGTTATCCTAGCCCTGCTCCCCTGCTAGGGTCCTCTTCTGACCTCTAGGGTCAAATGCCCCATGTTATCTGCCCCAAATAGTTCTTTTCACGTATGCGCGCGCGCGCACACACACACACACACACACACACACACACACACACACACACACACCTCCCTTTCTCTGAAATTGGCAAGTTGTGAGCCAGATCTGCCAGGTCATCACAGAACCACCCCTACCAGGGGCAGTTGTGTTGCTGTTCATGGTCCTGCAGGCTACCTTGGCAATGTGTACATTGCTTTTTTGGTTTTTATTGTACAGTCAGTACTATTTATTTTCTGTTTTGGGTTTTGTAACTTTGTGTCATTTTAGATGATGTGGTGGTGGTTCTTTGTTGTGTAGAGTTAAATAAACCTAGGATTAGAATTTAAAAAAATCTTTTCGGTCACAAAGATTCAAATAAGTTGGGGCAACGACTTTGTTCAGTGACATTTTGAATCATGGGTCTTAGTCCACAATTTGGCATATAATAGGGGTAAACTCTGTAAACATAAGGAACACATAATTTTCTTTCCAAACTGTGAAATACTGGGTGTTGAAAGGTATTGTGTTAATAATTATAGCAGGACAACAGGATTAAAATATTTTTATTTTCTCCCTGTAAAAACATCCTCTGAAGACAGAAGTTCAGTTCAGTTCAGTCGCTCAGTCGTGTCCGACTCTTTGAAACCCCATGAATCGCAGCACGCCAGGCCTCCCCGTCCATCACCATCTCCCGGAGTTCTCTCAGACTCATGCCCATCGAGTCCGTGATGCCATCCAGCCATCTCATCCTCGGTCGTCCCCTTCTCCTCCTGCACCAATCCCTCCCAGCATCAGAGTCTTTTCCAATGAGTCAACTCTTCACATGAGGTGGCCAAAGTATCGGAGTTTCAGCTTTAGCATCATTCCTTCCAAAGAAATCCCAGGGTTGATCTCCTTCAGAATGGACTGGTTGGATCTCCTTGCAGTCCAAGGGACTCTCAAGAGTCTCCTCCAACACCACAGTTCAAAAGCATCAATTCTTCAGTGCTCAGCCTTCTTGACAGTCCAACTCTCACATCCATACATGACCACAGGAAAAACCATAGCCTTGACTAGACAGACCTTAGTCGGCAAAGTAATGTCTCTGCTTTTGAATATGCTATCTAGGTTGCTCATAACTTTTCTTCCAAGGAGTAAGTGTCTTTTAATTTCATGGCTGCAGTCACCATCTGCAGTGATTTTGGAGCCCCCCAAAATAAAGTCTGACACTGTTTCCACTGTTTCCCCATCTATTTCCCATGAAGTGATGGGACCAGATGCCATGATCTTCGTCTTCTGATTGTTGAGCTTTAAGCCAACTTTTTCGCTCTCCTCTTTCACTTTCATCAAGAGGCTTTTTAGCTCCTCTTCACTGTCTGCCATAAGGGTGGTGTTATCTACATATGTGAGGTTATTGATATTTCTCCTGGCAATCTTGAGTCCAGCTTGTGTTTCTTCCAATCCAGCGTTTCTCATGATGTACTCTGCATAGAAGTTAAATAAGCAGGGTGACAATATACAGCCTTGACGTACTCCTTTTCCTATTTGAACCAGTCTGTTGTTCCATGTCCAGTTCTAACTGTTGCTTCCTGACCTGCATACAGATTTCTCAAGAGGCAGGTTAGGTGGTCTGGTATTCCCATCTCTTTCAGAATTTTCCACAGTTTATTGTGATCCACACAGTCAAAGGCTTTGGCATAGTCAATAAAGCAGAAATAGATGTTTTTCTGGAACTCTTGCTTTTTCCATGATCCAGCAGATGTTTGGGTTGTAAAAGAAAGGGTGCACTGATTAGGTTTACATTTTAAGTAGATTATTATAGTTAGAGTCTTAAATGGATTAAGAGAGAAAGAATGTTAAAATCATAGTGACAGTTGACTGCAGTCTCCCACCCAAAAGGTGGTATCATTGTATAACTGAGGTTGAGTGACTTTCAGAGAAAACTTTAGAAAGTGTTTTTGGAGATTGAATACTTTCTTTCAACAATATATATCTGATCCCCTTCTAAAGGCCAAGTGAATAAGTAAGTATGAAGTATGTCAGTGTGAACCATTAAAGTCCACATTACTCTTCCCTTCATTGGGTATTCAACTAGGTGAGAAAATCAACATAAAAGGAAGAGATGATAATACATATGCAATTCACAATTTGAAAACTAATAGATAAATTGGAATATTAATTTTGATGACTGAGTCTGGAAAGGTCACTCTCTTCAACTGATATGTTTTGCAGGAAGATGGAAAATCGCTCAGGATTGTTTCAAGGGAGACAGGAGCTGAGAGGCCATAGCAGCATCGCTGGGTCTTCGTGGAGATGCTCCTAGAGGTATTTTCCTGGAGCACCTTAGGTTCTCACCATGGAGCCAGGACAGTTCAGACCTGCATTCTTCACTGAGATCTCTCTCATCTCCTTCAGCTATGTGGAATTGAGCTGAAGCAACTGAGTCTGAAACCACAGAAGAAAGTCCAAGGAACTACTGCCAGCAGTGGGGAAAACTTACAGACTGAAACTCTGGTCCAGGAGGCAGTGGAGGAAGTGGGGGTTGGGAGGGCAAAGCTGATATTGAGCTTCTTCCTCTTTGCCATGAGCTTCCCTTGTGGCTCAGCTGGTAAAGAATCTGCATGCAGTTCGGGAGACCTGGGTTCAATCCCTGGGTTGGGAAGATCCCCTAGAGAAGGGAAAGGCTACCTACTCCAGTATTCTGGCCTGGAGAATTCCATGAACTATATAGTCCATGGGGTCGAAAAGACATAACTGTGCAACTTTCACTCACTGTCTAAATACCAGAGGATGAGAGCCCAGAGGTAACAGGACAGCTTCAGGTGATGGAAACTCTTGTCTCAGTCATGAGTAAACATGCAGTGATGTGGCAGAAGACACCAGAGGAGCTGCAGAGAGCCATTGGTGAATGGAGTGGATTATTTAAGAACATTACCTGCCTGCAGAGGAAAAACTATATAGAAAATGCCTTTGAGACAGTTTCTTAGCTTAATTATTTTTTTCTAGTGGTCTTTGTCAGAGTGTAGAAGCATCCTTATTTTGATCATGTGAAAACTTTTGCAAGATTTTTCTCAGATATTGAAAAGCTGTTAGCCAGGAGTATGTTGTAATGAGGCATAACATTGTTCCTTAAATTTTAGAGTGTAATTATAAAGCAGGTGTACATTTATGATTCAATAAAATAATTCTGAAGAAAAACACAATTGTTTGTCCTCTTTGATTTATACTTTTTTGTACTTTTAACTTTTTTCATAACAATGTTTGTTCTGATTTCGTGAGATATCATTGACACACAATTGACATACAGTACTATATATGTTTGGGCTTCCCTCATGGCTCAGCGGTAAAGAATCTGCCTGCAATGCAGGAGTTGCAGAAGACGCTGGTTCAATCCTAAGTCAGGAAGATCCCCTGGAGGAGGGCAGGGCAACCCACTCCAGTATTCTTGCCTGGAGCATCCCACGGACAGAGGAGCCTGATGGGCTATAGTCCATAGGGCCACAAAGAGTCTGAAGCGACTTAGCACGCATGCACACAGTATAGACATTTAAAGGGAATATAATAGTATAATGATATGACATCTATATCATGAAATGATTACCACAATAGCTTTGACATCCATTATCTCATTAAGGTACAGTGCTATATATGTTTAAAGTTTAAGTGTTAAAAGCTTTTTTTTTTTAATATTCGTAAACTCATGTATTAACACAATACAATAGAGACTGTTCACATGTTTACCAGTAATTAATGCCCAAATTGTATTAACAAATCTGGAATGTCTGCATCCCACAGCCATGCCAGAGAAATTAGTTTTGTTCATTTGTGTTTCACCTGCATGCATGCATGCTCAGTCGGTTCAGTCATGTCTGACTCTGTGACCCCATGGACTATATATAGCCTGACAGGTTCCTCTGTCCATGGGATTCTCCAGTCAAGAACACTGGAGTGGGTTGCCATGTCCTCCTCCAGGGGATCTTCCCGACCCAAATCAAACCTGAGTCTCTTATGTCTCCTGCATTGGCAGGCTGGTTCTTTACCACTAGCGCCACCTGGGGAAATTACTAATAAATACGAAATTACTTCAACCATCTGACTCTTTCCCTACTCTTTGCACTAAACTTTCTTTACTTCACTGACTATGACTTAACTCTTTCATTATCACATTGTTCCCTGTATGAACTTGTTATTTTCATATACACATATTTGTGGTTTCATTAAATTATGAATTCATGAGTATTATGAATTATGATTAAATTATGATTCCTTCATTTAATGTAGCCTGATACAGATAATTGAGCTTCTCTGCTGGCTCAGTAGTAAAGAATCCACCTGTCAAGCAGATTTGGTTCCTGGATGGGGAAGATCCCCTGGAGAAAGAAATGGCAACCCTCTCCAGTATTCTTGCCTGGGAAATCCCATGAACAGAGGAACCTGGTGGGCTACAGTCCCTGAGGTCACAAAAGAGTTGGACAAAATTTAGTGACTAAACAAATACAGATAATCATTTTTACCACTTTTCTCAAAGCTAAAATCTTGGAATACTTTCAATTTCATTTTAACTTTCCTGGCTTTTCTATTACTGCTGTCATGCATTTTAATTCTACATATATTTTAATCTCCATGACATATTTCTTGAACTGTTTATAAAGCAAAATTTTTTGGTATTTATTTTAAATTCTCTTTTATTGACTCTATTCTTTCCTGCATCCCTAGTTTTCAATTTGGAATTATTGTCCTTTGGACTTAATAACACTGTCTAGTATTTTGTCTAATTCAAGTCTGCTAACAGTGAAATGCTTCATTTTAAGTTTTTCAGACATCTTTATTTGGGACCATTTTGATGCTGGGTATAGAATTTTGTCTTGACATGAGATTTATTTTAGCACTTTAAAAAAGGTTCTCGGGACTTCCCTGGTGATCCACTGGTTGAGAATCCATTTTCCAGGGACTTCCCTGGTGGCTCAATGGTAAAGGATCCTCCTGCCAATGCAGGAGACATGGGTTTGATCCATGATCTAGGAAGATCCTACATGCCTCAGAGTAACTAAGCCAGTGCACCACATCTATTAAGCCTGTGCTCTAGAGCCTATGCTCCAAAACGAGAAGCTACTGCTGTGAGAAGCACCACAACTAGAGAGTAGCCCCTGTTCGCTGCATCTAGAGAAAAACCCACACAGCAATGAAGACCCAGCATAATCAAAAATAAATAAATAAAATTATATAAGAAAAGGAATCCACCCTCCAACACAGGTTAGATCCCTGGTCAGGGAACTAAGATCCCATATACCACAGGTCCACCAAGCCTTTGGGCTGCAACTACTGCTCTTGCACTCCAGAGCTCATGATCTGTAACAAGAGAATCCCATTGCACTGCAACAGGAAGCCCATGGACTGCAGCAAGAGAAGGCCACATGCTGCCCCTGGAGGTAAGCCCGTGTGAAGACTCAGCACAGCCAAAAAAAAAAGAGAAATTAAAATATTTTCTACAATAAAAAAAGTTCTGTATTGCTATCTATGTTAGTTTTTATTTATTTCTAGGCATCACCAATTAGCCTCTGTATTCTCTAAAATGTCTAAAATCTTTTTACATTAACTTTGGCATTGAGACCATAGTGTATCTCATTCTTTCCTCTGTGTTTTTGTTTTTGTTTTGTTTTGTTTTTTGCTCAAAGAACTTTGAGTTACTTACATCTGTGGGTTGATGTATTTCATCCATTTGGAACATGCTTGTGTATATTTTCACTTGTGATATCAATTCCTCCCCACCTTCTCTCTAGTCCATTCTTCATCACTTCCCACTTATCTTTTAACTCTGTTTTGTCTATTTTTCACTCTGTGTTTTTGTTTGAATATTTGCTCTTGAACTGTCTTGAAGCTTACTAAATCAGCCTTTTCTTGGAATCAAAACCTTCTTAGTTACTTAATTCCTTAATATCAGTTATAATTTAAATGCCTTCTTCCACAGGTTTAATTTTTTAAAAAGAGAAAAGCAGTTTTATGATGAGAATTTATTCCTTCTGATACAATAAAAGTCAAATAGATAGGAGAATATTGTAATTTGAATCATATTAAGATATAATTGGAGTCAGAATTCATCAAACTGTAACTGAAAGTGGGGTCCAGATGCTCACTGCTCAAAAGCCAATAAAGAGGCAATATTGATGGAAAGGAAAATTTTTTTTATTTTGGATGCCAGTGACTAGGGCCATTGGCGAGGGCAGACTCCTGTCCAAAGGGCAACTCCACCATTGACAATCAAGGGGCAAGAGAGTGTATAGGCAGAAGAATGGGGCTACATGTAGAAACAGCAGTCAGCTCTAACAGTAATCTTGAAATTGGCCACCAGTGGTCTGACCAAGAGCATCTTGATTGTTTTAAACATAGTTGATTTTAAGTTCCAGGGTTGGTTTGTTCCCATTTCCTTAAGGCCAGTGCTCACAACTTTGGGAGCTTGTCATGGCTCCAGTCTGGCCATCATGCAGTTAACCTATTCCACTTGGCGGGAGTTTCAGTATCTACAAGGCAGCTCAGGATATGGCTCAAAATATTATCTATAGCCCTTGAGAAGGAGCTGAAGTTCCTTGACTATGCTTAATAACTAAACTATTACTGTTTTGTCCTATTTGACTGCTTTTCTTTGCTTCTGCATTTTCTCACTTCTATGATTAAACTTATTCTTCTAGCTAAGTTTTTTTTTTTTCCACAGATAATAGGCAGGTTGAGGACAAGGGGTAGGGGGAAGGGAAGGACTATAAGGACTTGCCCTATTTCAACTCCACTTCTGGGTATATATCTGAACAAAACAAGTCATTATCCTGAATAGTCCATGTTCATTGCAGCATTACTTACAATAGCCAAAACATGGAAATAACCCTAAATATCTATCAAAAGATGAATGAATAAAGAAAATGTGATTTCACATTTTATGCATATATACATGTATCTATACATATGCTCATATACTTATATACATACACATATAATGATAGACTGTTTGATCATAAAAAAAATAAGGAAATCGTGCCATTTCCAACAACATGGATAATCTCTTGAGGGCACTATGCTAAGTGAAATAAGTCAGAGAAAGACAAATACTATAGCATCTCATTTATATGATGAACTTAGTTTCCTTTTTAATCTCAAAGGAAATATACCACCAGAGGTGGGGAATTTGTGGGCAGAGAAATAGAATGAAGGTTGCCAAAAGGTACAAACTTTTGGTTAAGAAGATAAATAAAGTACTAGGGCAACCAGCAGCAGTGGAAAAGCCAGGATATAGTCAGCTCCTGGGTGGCTTATCAGCTCCACTGGTGGACAGCAGCTCCCAGGTGGCAGATCAACGCCAGGGTAGCCAATGGCAGCAGTGAGGTGGGGGTGCCCTGACTCCTGGGCATCCTCCAACATCAGTTCCAGCCTTCCCCAGACCCTCTTTTCAGCCACTCCAACAGGGCCTTTGCCTCAAACTCTGGCCACATCTTGACTGACTCATGATGCCCAGTGAAGGTTTAAATGCTCACTGAGGACCAGCAGTGGGAAAGCCAAAGCACAAGGCATTTCATCCAGCTACGCTGAGCAGCTGAAGGGCATGTCCCTGCTAAACACGTGGTACACTGTAGAGGGAATGGCAGACCACTTCAGCATTCTTGCCTTGAGAACTCCATGAACAGTTTGAAAAGGCAAAAAGATATGACACTGAAAGATGAACCCCCAGGTCGGTAAGTGCCCAATATTCTACTGGGGTAGAGTGGTGAAATAGCTACAGAAAGGATGAAGAGGCTGAGCCAAAGTGAAAACGACACCCAGGTGTGATTGTATCTGTTGGTGAAAGGAAACTCCGATGCTGTAAAGAACAATATAGCATAGGAACCTGGAATGTTAGGTACATGAAACAAGGTAAATTGGATGTGGTCAAACAGGAGATGTATATTGTCACCTTCGGAGAAGGCAATGGCAACCCACTCCAGTACTCTTGCCTGGAGAACCCCATGGACGGAAGACGCTGGTAGGCTGCAGTCCATGGGGTCGCTAAGAGTCGGACACGATTGAGCGACTTCACTTTCACTTTTCACTTTCATGCATTGGAGAAGGAAATGGCAACCCACTCCAGTGTTCTTGCCTGGAGAATCCCAGGGACAGGGGAGCCTGGTGGGCTGCTGTCTCTGGGGTCGCACAGAGTCAGACACAACTGAAGTGACTTAGCAGCAGTAACAGCAGCAGCATATTGTCACCTTGCTTATTTAACTTCTGGGCAGAGTACATCATGAGAAACTCTGGTCTGGAAGAACAACAAGCTGGAATCAAGATTGCCGGGAGAAATATCAATAACCTCATATGCAGATGACACCACCCTTATGGCAGAAAGTGAAGAGGAACTAAAAAGCCTCTTGATGAAACTGAAAGAGGAGAGTGAAAAAGTTGGCTTAAAGCTCAACATTCAGAAAACAAAGATCATGGCATCTGGTCCCATCACTTCATGGGAAATAGATGGGGAAAGAGTGGAAACAGTGTCAGGATTTATTTTGGGGAGCTCCAAAATCACTGCAGATGGTGATTGCAGCCATGAAATGAAAAGACGCTTACTCCTTGGAAGGAAAGTTATGAGCAACCTAGATAGCATATTCAAAAGCAGAGACATTACTTTGCCAACAAAGGTCCGTCTAGTCAAGGCTATGGTTTTTCCAGTAGTCATGTAAGGATGTGAGAGTTGGACTGTGAAGAAAGCTGAGCGCCGAAGAATTGATGCTTTTGAACTGTGGTGCTGGAGAAGACTCTTGAGAGTCCCTTGGACTGCAAGGAGATCCAACCAGTCCATTCTGAAGGAGATCAGCCCTGGGATTTCTTTGGAAGGACTGATGCTGAAGCTGAAACTCCAGTACTTTGGCCACCTCATGTGAAGAGTTGACTCATTGGAAAAGACTCTGATGCTGGGAGGGATTGGGGGCAGGAGGAGAAGGGGACGACAGAGGATGAGATGGTGGGATGGCATCACCGACCCGATGGACGTGAGTTTGAGTGAACTCCGGGAGATGGTGATGGACAGGGAGGCCTGGCGTGCTGCAATTCATGGGGTTAAAAAGAGTCGGACACGACTGAGCGACTGAAATGAACTGAACTGAACTGAAACAGAAGATGGCAAGAGTGAATATCGACATTTTAGGAATCAGTGAACTAAAATGGATGGGGATGGGCAAATTTAATATAGATGATCTCTCTACTACTAAAGGGTAAGAATCCTTTAGAAGAAACGGAGTAGCCCTCATAGTCAACAAAAGAGTCTGAAATGCAGTTCTTGGATGCAATCTCAAAAATAACAGAATGATCTCTGTTCATTTTCAAGACAAACCATTCAACATCACAGTAATCCAAGTCTATGCCCCAACCTCTAATGCTGAAGAAGCTGAAGCTGAACTATTCTATGAAGACCTACAAGACCTCCTAGAACAAAAACCGAAACAGATGTCCTCTTTACCATAGGGGAGTGGAATGTAAAAGTAGGAAGTCAAGAGATACCTGGAGTAGCAGGCAAGTTTGGCCTTAGAGGAGTATAAAATGAAGCAGGGAAAAGGTTAACAGAGTTTTGCCAAGAAAATGCACTGGTCATAGCAAACACCCTTTTCCAACAACACAAGAGATGATGCTAAACATGGACATCACCAGATGGTCAGTGCCAGAATTAGATTAATTATATTTTTTGCAGCCAAAGATGGAGAGGCTCTATATGGTCAGCAAAAACAAGACCTGAAGCTGACCGTGGCTCAGATCATCAGCTCCTTACTGCAAAATTCAGGCTCAAATTCAAGAAAGTAGGGGAAAGGAAACTACTAGGCCGTTCAGTTATGACCTAAATCAAATCCCATATGATTACACAGTGGAGGTGACAAGTAGATTCAAGGGATTAGATCTGATAGACAGAGTGCCTAAAAAGCTATGGATGGAGGTTCCTAATATTGTACAGGAGGTGGTGACCAAAACCATCCCCAAGAAAAAGAAATACAGCAAGGCAAAATGGTTGTCTGAAGAGGCCTTACAAATAGCTGAGACAAGAAGAAAAGCAAAAGGCAAAGGAGAAAGGGAAAGATATACTCAACTGAATGCAGAGTCCCAGAGAATAGCAAGGAGAGGTAAGAAAGCCTTCTTAAATGACCACTGCAAAGAAATAGATGAAAACAATAGAATGGGAAAGACTAGAGATCTCTAAGAAAATTGAAGATACCAAGGGAACATTTCATACAAAGATAGGCACAATAAAGGACAAAAACGGCAAGGACCTATGAGAAGCAGAAGAGATTAAGAATACACAGAAGAACTATACAAAAAAGATCTTCATGACCCAGTTAACCATGATGGTGTGATCACTCACCTAGAGCCAGACATCCTGGAGTGTGGAGCATTGCATTAAACAAAGGATTAGAAAGCACTGCTATGAACAAACTAGTGGAGGTGATGGAATTCTAGCTGAACTATTTCAAATCCTAAAATATGATGCTGTTAAAGTGCTGCACTTCTTATGCAAGCAAATTTGGAAAACTCAGCAGTGGCCACGGGACTGGAAAACATCAGTTTTCATTCCAATCCCAAAGAAAAGCAATGCCAAAAGATGTTCAAATTACTGAATAATTACACTCATTTCTCATGCCAACAAGATTTTGCTCAAAATCCTTCAAGCTAGCCTTCAGCAGTATGTGAACCAAGAACTTTCAGAGGTCAAATTGGATTTAGAAAAGGCAGAGGAACCAGAGATCAGATTGCCAACATACCCTGGATCATAGAAAAAAGCAAGAGAATTCCCAAAAAACATCTGCTTCTGCTTCATTGACTATGCTAAAGCCTTTGTGTAGATCATGACAAACTGTAATATTCTTAAAGAAATGGGAATAACAGACCACCTTACCTCCCTCCTGAGAAACATGTATGCAGGAAAAGAAGCAACAGTTAGAACCAGACACAGAACAATGGTCTGGTTCAAAATTGAGAAAGGAGTCCATCGAGGCTGTATATTGTCACCCTGCTTATTTAACTTCAATGCAGAGTACATCATGAGAAATGCCTGGCTGGCTGAAGCACAAGCTAGAATCAAGATTGCCAGGAGAAATATCAATGACCTCAGATATGCATTTGATACCACTTTAATGTCAGAAGGTGATGAGGAACTAAAGAGCCTCTTGAAGAAGGTGAAAGAGGAGAGGGGGAAAGCTGGCTTACCATTCAACACTCAAAAAGCAAAGATCATGGCATCCAGTCCCATCACTTCATGGCAAATAGATAGGGAAACAATGGAAACAGTGAGAGACTTCATTTGGGGTGGGGGGGCTCCAAAATCACTTTTGATGGTGACTGCAGCTACAAAATTAAAAGACACTTACTCCTTGGAAAAATAGCAATGTCAAGCCTTGACTGTTTTTAAAAGCAGAGACATGACTTTGCCAACAAAAGTTCACCTAGTCAAAGTTATGCTTTTTCCAGTAGTCATGTGTGGATGCATGGAAAAGACTCTGATGCTAGGAAGGATTGGGGGCAAGAGAGGAGGGGACGACAGAGGATGAGATGGCTGGATGGCATCACTGACTCGATGGATGTGAGTCTGAGTGAACTCTGGGAGTTGGTGATGGAAAGTCGCATGCTGCGACTCATGGGGTCACAGAGTCGGACATGACTGAGCAACTGAACTGAACTGAACTGATGTATGGATACGAGAGTTGGACCATAAAGAAGGCTGAGCACCAAAGAACTGATGCTTTCAAACTGTGTTGCTGGAGAATACTCTTGAGAGTCCCTTGGACTACAAGGAGATCAAACCAGTCAATCCTAAAGGAAATCAACCCTGAATATTCATTGGAAGGACAGATGCTAAACCTGAAGCTCCAATACTTTGGCCACCTGATGCGAAGAGCTGACTCATTGGAAAAGACCATGATGCTGGGGAAATTGAGGGCAAGAGGAGAAGGGGGCAACAGAGAATGAGACAGTTGGATGGCATCACTGACTCAATGGACATGTTATTTGAGGAAACTCAGGGAGATATTGATAGAGAAACCTGGCATGCTGCAGTTTATAAGGTTGCAACTAGTCAGACATGACTCAGCAAACGAACAACAAGGGATGTAATGTATAACATGATGACTATTGTTAACACTTGTTTTTTGTCCCATATACCTCAGGACAACTAAGCCTACCTGTTACAACTACTGAACCTGTGTGCCTCAAGTAGAGAGCCCAGGCACCTTAGAGTTGGTGCTTTACAACAAGAGAAGCATCCACACACTGCAATGAAGACCCAGTGCAGCCTAAATAAATGAGTGATAGTGGTCTTGTGGTTTAGTCACTAAGTCATGTCTAACTCTTGGGACCCCATGGACTAAAGCCTCCAGGCTCTTCTGTCCATGGGATTTCCCAGTTGTTAATACTGGAATGTGTTGCCATTTCCCTCTGCAGGGGATCTTTTCCACCCAGGGATTGAATCCACGTCTACTGCATTGGCTGGTGGATTCTTCACCACTATGCCAATCAGTTTTCATTCCAATCCCAAAGAAAGGTGATGCCAAAGAATGCTTGAATTACCGCACAATTGCACTCATCTCACACACTAGTAAAGTAATGCTCAAAATTCTCCAAGACAGGCTTCAGCAATACATGAACCATGAACTTCCAGATGTGCAAGCTGGTTTTAGAAAAGGCAGAGGAACCAGAAATCAAATTGCCAACATCCACTGGATCATTGAAAAAATAACAGAGTTCCAGAAAAACATCTACTTATGCTTTATTGACTATGCCAAAGCCTTTGACTGTGTGGATCACAATAAACTGTGGAAAATTCTTCAAGAGATGGGCATACCAGACCACCTAACCTGCCTCTTGAGAAACCTATATGCAGGTCAGGAAGCAACAGTTAGAACTGGACATGGAACAACAGACTGGTTCCAAATAGGAAAAGGAATACATCAAGGCTGTATATTGTCACCCTGCTTATTTAACTTCTATGCAGAGTACATCATGAGAAACGCTGGGCTGGAAGAAGAACAAGCTGGAATCAAGATTGCTGGGAGAAATATCAATAACCTCAGATATGCAGATGACACCACCCTTATGGCAGAAAGTGAAGAGGAATTTAAAAAGCCTCTTGATGAAAGTGAAAGTGGAGTGAAAAAGTTGGCTTAAAGCTCAACATTCAGAAAACTAAGATCATGACATCTGGTCCCATCACTTCATGGGAAGTACATGGGGAAACAGTGTCGGACTTTATTTTGGGGGGACTCCAAAATCACTGAGGATGGTGACTGCAGCCATGAAATGAAAAGACGCTTACTCCTTGGAAGGAAAGTTATGAGCAACCTAGATAGCATATTCAAAAGCAGAGACATTACTTTGCCAACAAAGGTCCGTCTAGTCAAGGCTGTGGTTTTTCCAGTGGTCATGTATGGATGTGAGAGTTGGACTGTGAAGAAGGCTGGGCAGCAAAGAATTGATGCTTTTGAACTGTGGTGTTGGAGAAGACTCTTGAGAGTCCCTTGGACTGCAAGGAGATCCAACCAGTCCATCCCAAAGGAGATCAGTCCTGGGTGTTCTTTGGAAGGAATGATGCTGAAGCTGAAACTCCAGTACTTTGGCCACCTCATGTGAAGAGTTGACTCATTGGAAAAGACTCTGATGCTGGGAGGGATTGGGGGCAGGAGGAGAAGGGGACGACAGAGGATGAGATGGCTGGATGGTATCACTGACGTGAATGTGAGTGAACTCCAGGAGTTGGTGATGGACGGGGAAGCCTGGCGTGCTGTGATTCATGGGGTCGCAAAGAGTCAGACACGACTGTGTGGCTGAACTGAACTGAATTGATGCCACCTGGGAAGCTGCTAAAAAATAAAATTAAATAGTATATATCAATAATACCTCATAAAAGTAGAAAAAATTACTTAAAATATAAAAATTTTAAAGTGAAAAGTTATAAATGAAAAATGACACATTACAACTGCTTTTCTTTTAGAATTATTTTATTAAATCATAAAAGTAAAATTGCTTCTTAACTCTACAGACACAAAGTTTTAAAGGAACAACATTCTGTCTATTGTGCTGATTCTGGCTAATAGTTTTAAAACTTTGAGAAAAAACCATTTAAAAGGTTTCACATGTCACCTGCAACTTACACAGTTAACATTATCAAAGAAGGAATACTTCCACACTCACTAGAAAGAAACAAGAAGCTAGAAAACTGTCTCAAAGTCAGGGTTTTTTTTTTCACAATTTTTCCTCCACAGGAAGGTAATGTTCTTAAATAATCCAGTCCATTCACAAAAATGACTCTTTGAACCTGCTCTGAGGTCTTCTGACACATCACTAAATATTTATTCATGGCTGACATAAGAGTTTTCTTAATGTCTTTATTTCAATAACCTGAAACTCTTCTGTTATGTCTGGGCTCTCATCCTCTGCTATTCAGACACTGAAGCCCAGGGCAAACAGGAAGACGCTCAATATCCATTTCCCCCTCCATAACCCCCACTTCCTGCATTGCCTCCTGGGCCATAATTTTCTCCACCATATGGGGCCGCTATGTTCCTGCCAACACCAAATATTCCATTCCTCATTGGACCATAATTAGAAGGTTGCTGGTTGTAATTTCCAAAATTATTACCATAACCACCTCCAGAGAATTCCCACTGGTTGCCATACCCAGGACCTCGACCACCATATTCTCCACCTCCTCCTCCATAACAAGGGTAACCTCCAAAATTCCCACCTCCATAACAAGGGTAACCTCCAAAATTCCCACCTCCAGGTCCTCCTCCATACCCATGACAGCCATCCCTAGATCCGGGACCATTTCCATACCCATCAGCTTCTCCTCTAAATTTAGTTCCTGGCCCTCGTCCAAAATTTCCACCCCCACTAGAAGAAACACTAAAACCAAAAGGGCCTCCTTTTCTACTTCTAGAACCTTGAATTTCCTGCATTTTCTGTCTCGACAAAGCCTTCCCGACTTCTGCACGATGACCATTGATGGTATGGTATTTCTGCAACACTATCTTATCCACGGGATCATAGTCATCAAAAGTCACAAATCCAAAGCCTCTTTTCTTGCCTGACTGCCTATCAGTGACGATCTCAATGGCATCGATTTTTCCATATTTCTCAAAGTACTCTCTAAGATGATGCTCCTTGGTATCTTCCTTAATTCCACCAACAAACAGCTTCTTCACAGTGACAAGCGACCCCTGTTTTTCAGATTTCTCTCTCGCAACAGCACGTTTGGGGTCAACCACTCTCCCATCAATGGAATGAGGTCTGGCCGCCATGGCTGCATCCACCTCAGCCACAGAGGAGAAAGTAACAAAACCAAATCCTCTTGATTTTTGACTGGCAAGGCCTCTTATGACCACATAGTCTGTGAGTTCTCCCCACTGCTGGTAGTAGTTCTTCAGACTTTCTTCTGTGGTTTCAGAGCTCAAGCCACCAATGAAGAGTTTACGGATTTGTTCGTTTTCTTTCTTTTCCCTCTTCCCAGCAACAGATTCCACAGTTTTCTCCACCAGGGGTTCACTCGGGGCAGCCATATTTCCAGTAGCCGAGGTTAACGCGAGATCTCGCGGGATGAACAGAGACCGAGCAGGTCTCTACTGCAGGGTGAGGCCCTCTACTGCTCCAGGAACGTCAGGTCTAGGAACCTCCAAGGGAGTCGGTGATGCGGCTCAGACCTCCAGAGCCGCTGCCTCTGGAGCCCCCGAATCAGTCTTGAGCACCTTTCAATGTTCCTGCAAAACACCATTTAACACAGTGACCTTTCCTGATCCAGTCATTAAGATTAATATTGCACTTTCCCTATTAATGTTTCCAATTTTGAATTGTATGTATACTATCCAGATTTCCCAGGTGGTGCTAGTGGTAAAGAACCTGCCTGCCAATGCAGATTAGATGTGAGAGACACAGGTTCGATCTCTGGGTCGGGAAGATCCCCTGGAGAAGGGCATGGCAATCCATTCCAATTTTCTTGCCTGGAGAATCCCATGGGCATAGGAACCTGGCAGGCTGCAGTCCATGGGTTCACAAATAGATATGACTGAAGCAACTTAGCACGCAGGCACACCATCTCTTTATCTTGATTTTCTCACTAAGTTGGATGCCCAATGAAGGGAAGAGTAATGTGGACTTTAGCGGTTTACACTGACAGACTCACTTATTCACTTTGCCCTTAGACTGGGCTCTGCCCTTAGACTGGGCTCAGATATATTTTTTGAAAAAGACTGTTCAAACTCAAAAAAAAAAACTTTCTAAACCTTTCTAATAAATTCACTCAACTTCAGTTATACGATGATAAAAATCTCTTTTGTAGTAGACTGTCTAATCGGCACTAGGGCTTCTAATCCTTTCTCTACGTAATCCATTTAACCTCTAATCAAAATAATCTGGTTAACATGTAAACCTAATCAGCACACCCTTTCATTTAAATCTATCATCTGTCTTCAGAAGATATTTTTAAAGGGAGAACTAAAATTTTTATTTTATTTCTGTTGTCCTGCCATAATTATTAACACTATCCCTGAACATTGATCTAGAAGTCCAAGTTTGGAGGGAAAATTATTTGATCATCCCATTTACAGAGCATCTATTGGGAGGACTAATGCTGAAACTGAAGCTCCAATCCTTTGACCACCTAATCTGAAGAAAAATTGAAAAGACCCTGATGCTTGGAAAGATTGAAGGCAGGAAAGGAAGGGGATGACAGAGCATGAGATGGTTGAATGGCATCACTGACTCAGTGGACATGAATTAGAGCAAACTCTGGAAGATAGTGAAGGACAGGGGAGCCTGGTATGCTGCAGTCCATGGGATGGCAAAGAGTCAGACATGACTTAGCGACTGAACAACAATTATATCCCACATTGTACTAAAAGCCTTGAGTTTAACTTAAAGTCACTGCCCCAGTTTATTTGAATCCTAATGAGAAAAGGGTTATAGACTAAAGAATATCTACTATTGTACTTAGTCTGTCCGTGGGGGTTCTCCAGGCAAGAATACTGGAGTGGGTTGCCATGCTCTCCTCCAGGTCCTCTTCCCAACCCAGCAAGTGAACTCAGGTCTCCCACATTGTAGGCAGGCTTTTTACAGTCTGAGCCACCAGGGTAGCCCAAGAATACTGGAGCGGGTAGCCTATCCCTTCACCAGGGGAACCTCCTGACCCAGGAGTCTAACAGTGGTCTCCTGCATTACAGGTGGATTCTTTACCAGCTGAGCTACCTGAGAAGCCCTTATCTACTATAGTTTCAGGTGCAATTAAGTATTGTGATTATCAATAAGGCCAACAGAGAGACAGAGAAAGAAGGAAATATGGATGAAGAGAAGTAAGAAGGGAGGAAAAACTTAATGACAATTGTTGATGAAGAAATTGCAGAAGGCCAAACTGATGACCTATTTGAAGCAATAGGTTCAAATAGTTCTTGAAGCAAAGAACTGAATTTTTTTAAAGAAAAGAAGGAAAACTAAACACATAGTGTGTAAAACAACTTCTCAGAGAGAACTATTTAAAGAACACAGCCAAATACTTCTACTTCATAGTGATTTTGTTTTTTAAAAATATATGTACTACCTGGGATTTTTCTGGTGATCCAGTGGTTAAGACTCCAAGCTTCCACTGCATGGGGTTTGATCCCTGGTCTAGGAACTAAGATCCCACATGCCAAGAAAAAATTCTGGGCTACTATCCTAAGAAAGCTACAGAGTCAAAAATATACAAAATCTTCAGTATTTCTTAAAACTAACACCAAGGAAATAACTTTCAACAAGGTAACCTCTTTAAGAGCCATTGTCTGCCAACTTAAACAGATTTTGAAAAAAAAAAAAGTATATACATGAACACTCTCTTGCAATCAAGAGAGATTCCACACTCACCAGAGGAGGCCTGCTTGGAACTCTGGTCTATGCAGGATTCCCTGTCTTCCAAGTGCTGTCCTCTGACCACTCTGGAGGTGCAGAAAGCCTGTGACTTGCTGGAAAGTACAGGAACTTCTGCTTCTGATTCTTCTTTTATAGGGGAAGAGAGTGGACAACCCAATCAGGGGACAACCCAATCCAGAGGACACACCCCTCCCTCAGATCAAAGGCTTTGAAGAGATTTATGAAACTTTATCCACAAAGTTGAGAATTTGAGGCTATTGACCCTGTCAGATACTCTTGTAAATGAAAAAAAAGGTAATATATTTGTGTCTGGGAGTGGTGTTGGCAGTTTCTACCAACATTTTAATGTTTACTCTCAGTCAGGATACATTCTACGAAAAAAATTATTTCTATACACAGAAATATCCATAAGCTTATGTTTTAACACAATAAAGTAGAGGCTGTTTAAATGTTAACCAGTAAAAGTCCAAATCTTTATTAAAAATCTATAAAGTCTATGCCAATAGCCATTCCAAAGAAATCAGTGTTTTGTGCATTTGCTAAGTCACTTCAGTCATGTCTGACTCTTTGGGACCCTATGGACTGCAGCCCACCAGGCTCCTCTGTCCATGGGATTCTCCAGGCGAGAACACTGGAGTGGACTCCCATGCCTTCCTCCAGGGGATTTACCCCACCCAGGGATCAAACCCGCCTCTCTTACATTTCCTGAGAGGCAGGTTCTTTCCCACTAGAGCCACCTGGGAAGCCCTTTAAATAGTCTCTTAACTATCTTTATTTCACTGACTGTGATTTAACTTTTTCTTCATTCTGATGTGGACTACATTTTGAAATAATTTCAATTTCTTTGGTAAATAGAAATAGTATAGAAACCAATTTCCTCTCTGTTTACTTTATTTAATGTGTGTTTTAAAATATTTAAAATTACAGACCTATGTACACTACCATGTGTAAAATAGATAGCTAGTGGGAAGTTGCTGTATAGCACAGGGAGCTCAGCCTGGTGCTCTATGAGATAGTGGAGGACAGAGGAGACTGGTGTGCTACACCCCATGGGGTGGCAAAGAGTTGGACACGACTTAGCAACTGAACAACAACAAGAAGACCTTGCTCCAAGGTTGCTCTTGACTGTTTCTCCCTGGTCTTGCATTCCCACCCTTCCCTAATTAACAGTTGCTTGAATCTGCCCATTGGAGCTCAGGGAAGGTCATGGGGGCCGAATGAAGGCTGTTTCCTATAATCGAAGAAATGGGGGACATGGAAAGTCTTTGTGCCCTGGAGGCCCATAGACCCCTGCTCAGTATCAGACTCAGAAATCAGACTGCAAGGTTTCTCGCTTTCATAACTATGTGAGTGAATTCCTAAATAAATCTCCTCTTCAATATACTTTATATCTTACTGGTAGTCCGGTGGCTGAGAGTCCACGCTCCTAATGCAGGGGCCCTGGGTTTGATCTCTGGTCAGGGAACTAGATCCCACATGCTGCAACCAAGAACCCCTGTGCCACAACTAAGCCCCAGTACAGCCAAATAAATTTAAAAAACAAGATAAAGTCCAAAAAAAAGTGCACCTGGAAGGAATTTACAATGCATAGGAGCCTCCCTCAAACCCCGGAAGGAGACAATCCACTCCCCCACAAGAGTTTACATACATGAACACATGAAAAAACACTTAAATGTGAATAAATGCTCATATTTAAACTATCTCCCTCCCTTCATCTCTCTCTGTCTTACTGTTGATCACAGCATTTATTTCTATATGATGTTATGAACTCTTTGCTCTACTTACCATTTCCTTTCCCTAAGGAAATGGGAGCAGCACCATTTAATTCTGGACCACAAATTCTATACCAGCACTTTGCACATTGTAGGTGCTTTGCAAAAAAAGGTGACCAAATTTTTTTCTCCAAATTGAGACACATTGGGGAATAAAGAAGGCAGTGTTATTAGGGCAGGACAACAGGATAAATATCTGCCAAAGACAAAAATGAGAAGGACCCAAAAGTTCAAGTAAATGATCAGGTTTGCATTTTAAAAAGATCGTTGTGATTAGAATCTTGAAATTGGATTATGTGGAAAAAGGATTTGAAATCTAAGCCATAATTCCTAGTTTATTTCAGTATATCATTCAAAAAGTGATATCTTTACCTAAGTGTATGCTGTATTATGTCTCAGCTGGTAAATCCACTTGCCAATGCAGGAGACCCAGGAAATGTGGGTTCCATCCCTGAGTTGGGAAGATCTCTGGAGAAGGGCATGGCAACCCACTCCAGTATTCTTGCCTGGAGAAGCCCATGGACAGAGGAGCCTGGTGGGCTACAGTCCAGAGGGTCACAAAGAGACATGACTGAGTAACTAACATTTTCGCTTTAGGATGCTGCAGGTGGGTAATGGTGTGCTCAAAAGTTCAGTAGTGTCAGACTCTTTGTGACCTCGTGGACTGTGGCCCCCCAGGCTCCTCTGTCCATGGGATTCTCCGGCTAAGAATACTGGAGTGGGTTGCCATTTCCTTCTCCAGAGGATAGTCTTGACCCAGGGATGGAATCCGAGTCTCTTATGTCTCCTGCATTGGCAGGCAGATTCTTTACCACTAGCGCTATCTGGGAAGCCTGCGATATGAAGGTCAGAGAACTAGCTGGTTTAGATCAGGATGTTCATGACAACATTTGCTATGGAGCTTGGTTAATTCCAGAGATTTTTGTCCTGTGACCTTGGTACAAAGTTCCACACCTGTGACTGTGGTATAGGGCTCCACACCAACTTCACAGAGGAAGCAATGAGACTATGAAACAGGCCAAGCAGAAAACTGGCTGAAGCTCTAGACACTCAAGACTGACCAGAGCTTCCCTGGTGGTCCGGTGGTAACAAATCCATCTGCCAATGCATGAGACGTGGGTTCAATCCCTGGTCCAGGAAGATCTCACATACCTCAGGGCAACTAAGCCCATGCACCACAACTACTGAGCTTGTGCTCTAGATCCTGTGCTCCACAAGAGAAACCAGCACAGTGAGAAACCCAAGCACTGCAACTAGAGAGTAGCCCCGGCCCTTTGCAACTGGAGAAGAGCCTGAGCAGCAACAAAGACCCAGTACAGCCAAAAGTAAATAAATTAAATTACTTTTTTTAAAAAAGGAGAAGAAGACTGATCAGCTGCATATTCCAGAGATCAGCGACTAGAATAGCTTTCCAGGCTGACAGTGAATTCAGGTGACAGCCAGAGGGAGGAGACCTTGGAGAACAAGAGAACGCAGGGACTCCTACTTGCAGCCGTGAAGAAGGTGAAAGTCCTTTGGATTTTACAAATGCCTTAACAACAATTCCACCAAATAGTTCAGGTGAAAGTCTGGACCAACCTAAGGATGGGAAATGTGTGCACACCAGCCCTGACACCCCCGGTGGTGTCCATATCAGCTATAGAGGAGTCCAGGAACCAGCTGGGATCTCTCACAGCCTGTCTGCAAGAAATAAGTAACCTCTGGAAATAGCAAGAGTCAGATGCATATGGTGAAGAAGTAAGAGGAGAGACTGACTCTGGCCTTGAGGGCCAATAGGATTGCCAAGGAGGCAGAGAGAGGAACCAAGAAAG
Organism: Oryx dammah; assembly: GCF_014754425.2. Taxonomy (NCBI): domain Eukaryota; kingdom Metazoa; phylum Chordata; class Mammalia; order Artiodactyla; family Bovidae; genus Oryx; species Oryx dammah. The sequence continues at coordinate 92,170,958 of NW_024070189.1, forward strand.
AGCCCTGAAAACACAGTGAGAGAGGCTACATTGGTGTCAAAGAAAAGGAGAGTGGGGTGGTCCTTGAGAAAGACAGACTTGACTTTCACCCGCATCTCTTTGCAACATCTATCATGATCTTTCCTTTTCATGATAAAGCTCAATATTTATTTACCATAATCTTTCTTCATTTTATGTTAAAGTCTACAGGATAATTGGGCTCAGGAATTACTTAGTGTTTTGAACCTACATTCTAAATGTCTTATCAATAGACAAATGGAGGAGGGATGGGAGGGAGGCTCAAGAGGGAGGGGATATATGTATGCTTATGGCTATTGTGTGGCATGCTGTTGCATGGCAGAAACCAACACAACATTGTAAAGCAATTATACTCCAATTAAAAATCTAAAAATATTTTTTAAATAGATGAATGGATAAAGAGGATGTGGTATGTACATAATATGGAATATTACTCAGCAACAACAAAAAAATGAAATCTTGCCATTTGCAACAGTACAGATGAATCAGGACAGTATTATGCTAAGTGAAATAAGTCAGACAAAGAAAGACAAATACTGTATAATCTGACTGATATGTGGAATCTAAAAACAAACAGAAACAGAGCAAACTGGCAGTTGCCAGAGGGAGGGGGTTGGGGGTTGGGCAAACTAGGTGAAGGGGATTAGGAAAGACAAACTTCTATTTATCAAATAAATAGGTCATGGGGATGTAATATACAGCACAAGAGATACAGTCAATAACACTAATAATTTTGGAGAGTGAGAGAACTTACTGAACTTCTCACGGTGATCACTTTGCAGTGTATTTGATGGTTGGATCACTATATTGTACACCTAAAACTAACATATTATTATACGTGATCTATAGTTCAATTTTAAAAGTATGCATATATATGGAATCTAGAAAGATGGTAGTGATGAATCCATTTGCGGGGCAGCAATGGAGTCTCAGACATAGAGAACAGGCTTGTGAACACAGTGGGGGAAGGAGAGGGTGGGAAAAATTGAGAGAGGAGCATGGAAACATATGCATTACCATACACAAAATAGATAGCCAGTGGGAATTTTCTGTGTGCTGCAGGGAGTTCAACCCAGGGCTCTGTGACTACCTAGAGGGGTGGGATGGGGTAGGAGATGGGAGGGGCCTTCCAGAGGGAGAGGACGTGTTTATACCTATGACTAATCATGTTGATGTAGGGCAGAAACCAGTACAATATTGTAAAGCAATTATCCTCCAATTGAAAGTAATTAAAAAAAAATACATTAATGGACTTCCCTGGCAATCCAGTGGTTAAGACTTTGCTTTCCAATGCAGGGGCTCAGATTCGATCCCTGGTTGGGAAGCTAAGATCCCACATGCCTCATGGCCTAAAAAAGCAAAGCATAGAACAGAAGCAGTATTGTAACAAATTCAGTAAAGACTTTAAAGATGGTCCACATCAAAAGAATAAATAAAGTCTATTAAAACAAGAAACCAGTTTTCACCAACAAGTCTTTTAATGCTTCTTAAACACTCTGAAAAAAATGCCCCCTCAAAATACATAGAATTATCATATTGAAATCACTGGAAAATACATATTACATTAATTGAGAAGAAATATTTCACCAAAAGCATTTTTTAACTCATGAAAAGTATTTAACTTAATTTTTAAAATGAAAAAACTTTTTAAAAGAACAAAAGAATATCAAGGAAAGCAGGAAGAAAGGAAAAGCAAATATTATTTCTTTAGGAAATATATAGTTTTTAATCTATTTTTAAAAATCAAGCACTTGTTTTAGTTCTCTAACCAGGGACAAAATAAAGTTTGAATGTGAAGCAGACTAATGATTTATGTTCAATATTCACACTTTGGCTTTTTTTGTTTCAGTTGCTCTTGTTTACAACTGTTTTCAAGGCTGGACTTAAGAGCAGAGATGGAGTTTCTTTTTAACCTTCCAAATGAAACACTCCATATTTCACTTTTTAAGGAAATATGCATGGTTTTCCATCTTTATACAAACACACATACACACACACCTATGGCACACACACACTTATGGCACAATAGTTTGGCATCAGAACATCATGGGTTCAAGCCCCAGCTGTGCCACTTTCTGGAAGTGTGACCACTGATGACTTATTTTTCCCTTTTTGAGTCTTTTTCCTTACACATAACATATGCTAGTCATTACATCTCAAAAGCTGTCATGAGGGCAAAATAACATTTACTCAGTAGATCAATTGGTCAAAATGTTAATTATTACTATATAATTATCAATTCAATAACAAGGAAGTCTCAAGTTTACAAAGTAGGGTCTTCCATTCATGCATGTGTGTTAGTCACTCAGTCATGTCAGACTCTTTGTGACCCCATGAACTGTAGCCTGCCAGGCTTCTCTGTCCATGGAAGTCTGCAGGCAAGAATACTGGAGTGTGTAACCATTCTCTTCTCCAGGGGGTCTTCCCGACCCAGGGATGAAACCTGAGTCTCCTGAATTGCAGGCAATTTCTTTACCATCTGAGCCACCAGGGAAGTCCCCCTTCCATTCATGTAAATAATGCTAAAAATAGGGCAAGAATCCACTAAAAGTATATTTCTTTTTAATACAGGACTGCTACTATTGCTTTCCACAAGTCCATGGGAGAAAACATGAACCCAACTCCTCAAAGGATGGGAAGAAGCTGAGCAGACACTTAGCCTTGGATCTAAGGTCTTAGTAGCTGCACCATAAATTGGTACTTCGGTGAGACGGGTGGAATGGAGGACCACTAAGATCATGCCGCAGCTCCCTCTGTGATTATCACTTTGCCCTGAGCCCAGCTCTGCGGAGAACTTTGACCAAAGCCATCCACACTTCCCGGTTCCTCAGGCTGTATATGAGGGGGTTGAGTGTGGGGGTGATAAGGCTGTAAAACAGGGAGACCATGTTGTCCTGGTGTGGGCTGTGGTAGGCACCCGGGACCATGTACATGAACACGGCTGCGCCATAGAAGAGTCCCACTGCTGTGATATGTGAAGAGCAGGTGGTGAAGGCTTTGTGGCGGGCCTCCTCTGAGCGCATACGTAGAACAGCCCCCAACACGTGGCCGTAGGAGATGACAGTGAGGGAAAGGGGAAGCACCAGGATCAGCACTCCGGAGGTGGACAGCGCCAGTTCATAGGCGGACGTGTCCGCACAGGAGAGCTTCAGCAGCGCGGGCACCTCACAAAAGAAATGGTCCACGGTGTGCGAGGCACAGTAGGGGAAGTGCAGAGTGATGGAGGTCTGGATGCAGGCATTGAGCACACCCGCTAGCCAGGAGGAGATCACCATGAGCAGGCACACCTGGCACCTCATGAGCAGAGAATACTGCAGCGGGTGGCACACAGCCACATAACGGTCATAGGACATGAGGGCCAACAGGATGCCCTCAGCCACACCCATCAGCGTGAGGAAGAATATCTGAGCTGCACAACCCCCAAAGGAGATGGAGTCTTCTCCTTGCAGAAAGTCTGAGGCCATCTTGGGGATGGTGACCAGGGGAAAGCCAACATCAAACAGGGAGAGCTGACTGAGCAGAAAATACATCGGTGTGTGGAGCCGGGAGTTCACGCAGATCAGGAAGAGCAGAGTGGTGTTGCCCAGAAGCCCCATGATAAACAAGACAGCCACCAGGAAGAACAGTAGCTGAGGTGACCCTGAGCGGCTGAAGAGGCCCACCAGAATGAAGTCAGAGGCCACTGACTGATTCACACCTGTCATATTTTACACAACATACCTTTGCTGCAAGAAGAACTGGAGACCCATGGCAAGAAGCCCAAGTGGGGGCCGGTATATACGTCTCATCCCACGTGCCAATGGCTATTGATTGGTAAAGGCTGCCTGGAGTGCCATCTTGAGAAGAGCTATGAGGTCACAGCTAAGATTAATAAGTAAAAAAAGCCATGATTGATTAGTGATGTCTGCCACAGGTATGGGATAGGAAAACCGTAACTGGAACCTCTGAATGAGACACTTGGCCACACGCTGGTCAAAAGCTACCCATCTACTCTTTTTTTTTTAATAATAGCAATATTTAGTTTTTCCCCTTTTTTAAACATTAATTTTTATTGGAGCATAGTTGCTTTCAGCAGTAAAAGAATCTGCCTGCCTCGCAGGAGACATGTAGAAGACCTGGGTTCAACTCCTGGGTTGGAAAGATTCCCTAAGAAGGAATGGCAACCCTCTCCAGTATTCTAGGCTGGAGCATTCATGGACTGAGGAGCCTGGTGGGCTATGGTCCGTGGAATCAAAAAGAGTTGGACATGACTGAGTGACACACACACACACACACATATTTGTTTTACAAAGTTGGGTTCCCACTGACTCTTGCAGTCCCAATTTCACCATCCAAGTCAAAGACAGGAACACAACCCCAGTAGAACAATTCAATACCCCTCATCCCAGTGATGCTGGGGCCAAAGCAGAAGTGATATTCCAAAAGGACTGGTAAATAGATGGAGTTGAATCAACAAACCAAGAAAACAGAGAAAGATCTGGGTCCAGGGGCCTGGATGAGAATCTGGATCAAAGAGAAATCTGATGAGCAAGCACTGGGATCAAATTGATAGTCTGGGGACTTCCCTGGTAATCCAGTCTAAAATTGTATTAAATAAATCCTGGGAATATCTCACTATTTCCACAGCTTCATAAAGAAAAACTTAAAAACTAATTCTTAACAATTTTCTGCCAATGTGGAACCAATCGATTACCTTAGTCACCAAGTTTCCCAGCTGGTAAAATAGTTTTTACTGCACACTCGTGTCAAGGGCTATTTAAGAGTCAAAATGAACCTAGTCTTGCTCTGTTCACTCACTATGCTCATCTTGAGAGGAGCTGACACCAACTGAGCACTAACTGTATAGTGGCTATCTGGTTATTTCACAGTTAACGCTTCAATATTCCAATACTTTGGCCAGCTGATTCGAAGAGCCGACTCATTGGAAAAGACTCTGATGCTGGGAAAGATCAAAGGCAAAAGGAAAAGAGGGTGGCAGAGGATGAGATGGTTAGATAGCATTACTGACTCAATGGACGTGAATCTGATCAAACTCTGGGAGACAGTGAAGGACGGGGAGCCTGGAGTGCTGCAGTGCATGGGGTCACAAAGAGTCAGACATGGCTTCAGTCAAGTTCAGTTCAGTTGCTCAGTCGTTTCCGACTCTGTGACCCCATGAACTGCAGCACGCCAGGCCTCCCTGTCCATCACCAACTCCCAGAGTCCACCCAAACCCATGTCCATTGAGTCAGTGATGCCATCCAACCATCTCATCCGCTGTCGTCCATTCTCCTCTTGCCCCCAACCCCTCCCAGCATCAGAGTCTTTTCAAATGAGTCAGCTCTCCACATCAGGTGCCCAAAGTATTGGAGTTTCAGCTTCAGCATCAGTCCTTTCAAAGAACACCCAGGACTGATCTCCTTTAGGATGGACTGGTTGGATCTCCTTGCAGTCCAAGGGACTCTCAAGAGTCTTCTCCAACACCACAGTTCAAAAGCATCAATTCTCCGGTGCTCAGCTTTCTTCATAGTCCAACTCTCACATCCATACATGATCACTGGAAAAACCATAGCCTTGACTAGATGGACCTTAGTCAGCAAAGTAATGTCTCTGCTTTTTAATATGCTGTCTAGGTTGGTCATAACTTTCCTTTCAAGGAGTAAGTGTCTTTTAATTTCATGGCTGCAATCACCATCTGCAGTGATTTTGGAGCCCAGAAAAATAAAGTCAGTCACTGTTTCCACTGTTTCCCCATCTATTTGCCAATTGCCAAAAGTGATGGGACCAGATGCCATGATCTTAGTTTTCTGAATTTTGAGCTTTAAGCCAACTTTTTCACTCTCCTCTTTCACTTTCATCAAGAGGCTTTTTAGTTCCTCTTCACTTTCTGCCGTAAGGGTGGTGTCATCTGCATATCTGAGGTTATTGATATTTCTCCCAGCAATCTTGATTCCAGCTTGTGCTTCCTCCAGCCCAGCATTCCTCATGATGTACTCTGCATAGAAGTTAAATAAGCAGGGTGACAATATACAGCCTTGATGTATTCCTTTTCCTATTTGGAACCAGTCTGTTGTTCCATGTCCAGTTCTAACTGTTGCTTCCTGACCTGTATACAGGTTTCTCAAGAGGCAGGTTAGGTGGTCTGATATTCCCATCTCTTTCAGAATTTTCCACAGTTTGTGGTGATCCACACAGTCAAAGGCTTTGGCATAGTCAATAAAGCAGAAATAGATGTTTTTCTGGAACTCTCTTGCTTTTTCAATAACCCAGCAGATGTTGGCAGTTTGATCTCTCTGGTTCCTCTGCCTTTTCTAAAACCAGCTTAAACACCTGGAAGTGCACGATTCACATACTATTAAAGCCTGGCTTGGAGAATTTTGAGCATTAATTTACTAGCATGTGAGATGAGTGCAATTGTATGGTAGTTTGAGCATTCTTTGGCATTGCCTTTCTTTGGGATTGGAATGAAAACCGACCTTTTCCCGTCCTGTGGCCACTGCTGAGTTTTCCATATTTGCTGACATATTGAATGCAGCACTTTCACAGCATTATCTTTCAGGAGTTGAAATAGCTCACCTGGAATTCCATCACCTCCACTAGCTTTGTTCATAGTGATGCCTCCTAAGGCCCACTTGACTTCACATTCCAGGATGTCTGGTTCTAGGTGAGTGATCACACCATGTTGATTATCTGGGTTGTTAAGATCTTTTTTGTACAGTTCTTCTGTGTATTCTTGCCACTTCTTCTTAATATCTTCTACTTCTGTTAGGTCCCTACCATTTCTGTCCTTTATTGAGCTCATGTTTACATGAAATGTTCCCTTGGTATCTCTAATTTTCTTGTGCTTTGCTGGAGCAGCCGTGAAGAGATACCCCACGTCCAAGGTAAGAGAAACCCAAGTAAGATGGTTGGTGCTGAGAGAGGGCATGAGAAGGCAGACAGACTGAAACCACAATCACAGACAACTAGCCAATCTGATCACATGGACCACAGACTTGTCTAACTCAGTGAAACAAAGCCATGCCATGTGGGGCCACCCAGGATGGTCAGGTCATGGTGGAGAGGTCTGACAGAATGTGGTCCACTGGAAAAGGGAATGGCAAACCACTTCAGTATTCCTACCTTGAGAACCCCATGAATAGTATGAAAAGGCAAAAAGATAGGACACTGAAAGATGAACTCCCCAGGTCGGTATGTGCCCAATATGCTACTGGAGACCAGTGGAGAAATAACTTCAGAAAGAATGAAGGGATGGAGCCAAAGCAAAAACAATACCCAGTTGTGGATGGGCCTGGTGATAGAAGCAAGGTTTGATGCTGTAAAGAGCAATATTGCATAGGAACCTGGAATGTTAGGTCCATGAATCAAGGTAAATTGAAAATGGCAAGAGTGAACATTGACATTCTAGGAATCAGCTAACTAAGATGGACTGGAATGGGTGAATTTAACTCAGATGACCATTATATCTACTACTGTGAGCAGGAATCTCTTAGAAGAAATAGAGTAACCATCATAGTCAACAAAAGAGTCTGAAATGCAGTACTTGGATGCAATCTCAAAAATGACAGAATGATCTCTGTTCATTTCCAAAGCAAACCATTCAATATCACAGTGATCCAAGTCTATGCCCCAACCAGTAACATTGAAGAAGCTGAAGTTGAATGGTTCTATGAAGACCTACAAGACCTTATAGAACTAATACCCAAAAAAGATGTCCTTTTCATTATAGGGGACTGGAATGCAAAAGTAGGAAGTCAAGAAACACCTGGAGTAACAGGCAAATTTGGCCTTGGAGTACAGAATGAAGCAGGGCAAAAGCTAATAGAGTTCTGCCAAGAGAACGCACTGGTCATAGCAAACACCCTCTTCCAGCAACACAAGAGAAGACTCTACACATGGACATCACCAGATGGTCAACACCGAAATCAGATTGATTATGTTCTTTGCAGCCAAAGATGGAGAAGCTCTATACAGTCGGCAAAAACAAGACTGGGAGCTGACTGTGGCTCAGATCATGAACTCCTTATTGCCAAATTCAGACTGAAATTGAAGAAAGTGGGGGAAACCACTAGATCATTCAGATATGACCTAAATCAAATCCCTTATGACTATACAGTGGAACTGAGAAATAGATTTAAGGGACTAGATCTGATAGACAGAGTGCCTGATGAACTATGGACAGAGGTTCATGACATTGTACAGGAGACAGGAATCAAGATCATCCCCAAGAAAAATAAACGCAAAAAAGCAAAATGGTTGCCTGAGGAGGCCTTACAAATAGCTGTGAAAAGAAGAGAAGTGAAAAGCAAAGGAGAAAAGGAAAGATATACCCATTTGAATGCAGAGTTCCAAAGAATAGCAAGGAGAGAAGGAAACCTTCCTCAGGGATCAATGTGAAGAAATAGAGGAAAGCAAGAGACATGGCTTAGCAACTGAACAAAAACAATACTTCAACCTTCAAGTCCTGGTGAGGGATAGTGTGGGTGGTTACACAAAAATTTGAATATACTTCATGCCATTAACAGTACACTACAGTGGTCTAAATGGTAATTTTAATGTATTAAAATTATATATTGGAAAAATCCTGATGCTGGGAAAGATTAAAGGCAGGAGGAGGAGGGGACAACAGAGGATGAGATGATTAGATAGCATCATGGACTCAATGGGTGTGAATTGGAGCTAACTCCAGAAGACTGTGAAAGACAGAGAAGGAAGCCTGGTGTGCTGCAGTCCATAGGGCCTCAAAGAATCGGACAAAATTGAGCAACTGAACAACAACAACACAGATTTTATAACAATAAAAAAAGAAACACTGACTATAGGTCTTACTGTTTTTTGTATTTTTTAGATGAGAAGCAGATATTCAGAGAAGTCTGGTGACTTGTCCAGCAAGAAGTAACCGAATCAAGACTTGAACAAAATAAGGATCTGATTCCAAAGTTCCCATTTTCCCCTTTGCATTCTACACACTCCTCCCAAGCACTGTAGTTATACATTTCAAATTTGTTATACACACTCACACACTCAGTCCTGTGTGCCTACAAACTTACCCTTCCTTCCAGGATTCCCAGGTGTTCCCACTGTTGATGCATCTTTAAAGAGATGGTTTCTAAACCTCTGGGTTTTGGGAATCTCTAGCCTGAAGTTCTTTGGAGGCTAGAGACTCTGATTATGATTCCCTTGTGTCCTAAGCTTTTGATAAACTCGTTCTCCTACAAAATCTCTCTTGGAAAAAAAATTTCCAACATCCTCCAAGAGCTGGGCACAGCTAGCCAGGATTCACTCAAATCTGGGCTGGATTATCTTACTGTGGCTCATAACAATGCTTCTCATTTGGGTCGAAGAGGATCCCCTTTGGCAAGTTTCCAAACTGTATATTTCCCCTTCCTTTCCCCATTTCCCTGCATGATGCCAAAATTTGCATCTGGGGGGCCCTCTGCTGATGCTGAGTGACCTGGGGAAAGGGACTGGCATTATCCACTTTCTGGTTGCTCTTAAAACTCTCACATCTCTCCACCATGACCAGATAAGACCTGGACTCTTCATCCCCTTAATAATCAAAACCCTGTCACTGACATTGCTGATTTAATCTTCACATTCAATTACCCCTGCTCAATGATCCACAACAGATCTTGTTCAATAAACAGTAGGTGAATGAACACATTCTGTGAGGGAAACATTATTGTGTTGGAACTAATGTTATTGACAAATGGGTTGAGAGAGGGTGAGTGACTTAACTAATGTCACACAGCTGTTAAGAAAGCAGGCTAGGATTTGGAATCTATCTAAAGGAGTCCAAATTCTGAGCACTCTCGACTCTGCATGCTGCCTCTTTCTTAAAGAAAAGACTCCACTCTTCTGCCCAGGAGCTCAGAACTGAGAATCCCTCAGAGAAAGCACCCTTGTGAATGGCCAGTCCTCAGAAAGTGAGCTAAAGGTGCCCCCAACCCATGCCAGATAAGTTGTCCTGGCACTGGCTCCGAGACCATGGTCAGGTACCAGTGCTTGGCAGCTTCTGAGAGCTTCTCTAGAAGGTCAGCATGGGTTGACATTCAACATGGATTGCACATCAATAAAGATGACTTTCTGCTGTCTGGAGGACTGACCTTCTTGGGTTCATAACAACAAAGACAGACAGGGAATTAATAAGTATTCAATATAATAAGATAGCTGCCTTCCAGTTGGCGAATATCAAAGAAATAGACAAGAACCCATCTTTCCATTCAAATACCTATATTGACTCAAGCCAGTATATCCATGGAAAACTTAGTCAGTTCTTTGGCTCCATCCCACCATTAATGCCTAACTTCTAAATCAGGCCTGCATCCCCAAGACCCCCAGAAGGCTGGCTGAGTCCCAAGTCCTCTGCCCCACTTACCAAGGTCTGTGTGTAGACTGAAGACCTTTCTCAACACCCCATTTGCATATCAACACCCTTCTTCCAGGACTGTCCCTGATAAAACCTCCCTGGATTCCAGTGCCATGGGTTTCACCAGGGTTTCCCCTGTCTCTGCAGACTTAGATGTCATCATCTAGGAGCTGAGGCTCCAGAGAGCACTGTTGCCTCAGCAATCCCTCTGGGTCTTTCTGCTAGAGGGAGAATGAGTTGCAGCAGAAGCCAAGAAGCCTGGCTGTTTGGATTGTCCCTGGAGGATAATGGAAAAACATTCACTCATCTCAACCAAAGGCAGGATGGGCATCACTGATGTGGATCTTTGCATGTGACAGATATCCAAGCCCTTCTTTGAGCATCTAATTAGGAGGAAGGGGTGTGGCAATGCATTACCGCCAATGGGCCCCATGCTCAAAAGAAAAAAAAGAAATTCTGAAGTCCAGGATATTTCCTCTGCATTAAATAATGAGACAATGATGGTAGGGGAACAGTCAGGAGACAGTTTTCCTGGGTCAGGAAATTCCTTCCTCTAAACTCCATTCTTGAGAGGCCTTTAAGACTCAGGAGATACAATGGTCTAGACACAGATGTTTCTAGTGTTGAGAGTTTATTGTGTGCCCATGGCCAGAGCTTAGGGTGAGGACAGAGATCAGAGAGCCAGGCTACCCGGATCACGGATGCTCACTGCAAGAATTCACAGGAGCGGCCAAGACAGAGTGAGTTACTGTTAGGGGACACACACTGAAACCGCCCTCCCTGGCCAGGCACCATAGTAACCATTTGCACAAGTTGTTTTACGACAGGAGGTCCTGGTAAGGAACACAGAACTAATAAGCCACCGCCAACTGGAAGAGTTCAGGGAATGTCAAAAGGAGACACCACATGTCCAAGCACCTCCCAGAATCCTTCTCATTGGCATCCATCTTGGCTGAACAAGGCGTACACCACCAGAAAGGACTCTGAGACAGAATGATTGGCTGAAGACACCCCGGAAACTAATCCCATCACCATAAAAGCGTTCCCTTACCCTACTGTTCTCTGCCCGGGCGCCCTTTTCCAATAAAATCTCTTGCTTTGTCAGCACATGTGTCTCCTCGGACAATTCATTTCCAAGTGTTAGACAAGAGCCCAGTTTCGGGCCCTGGAAGGGGTCCTCCTTCCTACAACATTACCAAGAGTGCTGCTTGAAACAAAGCTGAAAGGGCAAAAGGTTCATTCTTCCAGTAATAAAATAAACAAGTCAGGGGGGTGCAATGTACAGAGCGGTGACTATGGTTAATAATATTGTATTGCATGTTTCAAAGTTGCTTAGAGAGTAGATCTTTTAATTTTTTTTAATTTATTTGGCTGTGCTGGGTCTTATTGTGGCATGTGGGATCTAGCTCCCCGACCAGGGATCTAGCTGCCCTGCATTGGGAGCACAGTCTTAGCCACTGGACCACCATGGAAGTCCCTAAGAGAGTGTCTCTTAAAAGTTCTCATCATGAAGGGAAAAAAATGTGTAACTATGTATGGGGACAGATGTGAATTAGATTCATTGTGGTGAGTATTTTGCAATATATACAAATAATGAATCATATTAAACATTTGAAGCAATGTTTTGCCAAAAGTTTTCAGTTTATCTCAGGTTCAAAGGATTTGTTAACAAAATAAGCCTCTTACTATATACAAATAAATAATACAGGTATTTATTAGAGAATTATCTAGCTTACTTTCAACATACTAACATTAAAAGAAAAGAGAAATAGAAAGAGCAGAGAATACATCACCAAATTGGGTTTTGACCAACATCTAGACTTCCAACAATGCTGGGAAGTTTTGTGTCACAGAAAAGGATCCCAGGCAGCGTGTCACACCACCTTACTCCACGGCATACTTTAGCATTGATCTCATTGCTTTCTACCTAAGTCTTTTAAAGCTTCACGATTCAGCACAAGGTACAACCAAATTTTACGAACTGGATTTGACATTCCTCATGAAAGGATCTTTTCAAACTCTAGACCAGTACTCAAAGCAGTGGTGACAGTCCGCATGGAGATAAAGAGCTTGCACCAGAAAGTTATATAGTACACTGCTTCCTTCATTGAGAAATGCTTGCTGTGTAAGAAATATCAGTTGAATGAAAGTTTAGTGATATTGATTTATGGTTTCTTCTAGAGTTCCTTTCTCTTTAAGAAACGGTAACAGTTCATGAACCACAATTTGAGTAAAACTGTCAAAGACCATAGACACATGCTGGTAAGGTACCCATTATTAGCCATTTCTGTGTAGCTGGTACCCAAGGCACATGGACACATCAATATTTATTGATGCAGACAGGAGGTTGGAAAGAGAAGATGAAATGTGGAGAAGTGGCTGGTGGGTCTCGGATTCTCAGCACCTACCACACTGATGTGCATCAAAGATGGATGGGTGGGGGAGTGACCGAGATGACAGAGTAGGAAGACCTGAGTTTGCCTCTTCCCAAAGGCATATTAAGATTGCAACTATTTACAGAGCAGCTGTAGATGAGGAAGGCCTGAAGACTAACAGAGAAGATCTTCTACATCTAAAGATATAAAGAAGGAACCACAGGGGAATTCCCTGGTGGTACAGTGGTTAAGATTCCACACTTTTGACACAGGGGATGTGGATTCCATCCCTGGTCAGGGAACTAAGATCCCGTGTGCCACATGGCCAAAAAAAAAAAAAAAGCCAATATCATCATAATAATTTTTTTTAAAAAAAAGAAGGAACCACAATGAAATGGGTAGGAAGGGCAAAGATGTGGTATAGTCAAGACCCATACACCTGGATAGATGACCCAAAATTGGGAGAATAATTACAATTCCAGATGTTCTCCCCCAAGAAGCAATGGGTTTGAGATCCACAGTGGAGGTGGGGGGTGAGGGGGGAGATGGGAGGTGCTTTTTCCCCCAGCTTTACTGAGATATAATTGACATATAACACTGTCAGTTTACGTGTATGTATTGATTTGTTTGCCCAGTAGGATGCTAAAGCTGAAACTCCAGTACTTTGGCCACCTCATACGAAGAGTTGACTCATTGGAAAAGACTCTGATGCTGGGAGGGATTGGGGGCAGGAGGAGAAGGGGACAGCAGAGGATGAGATGGCTGGATGGCATCACTGACCCGATGGACGTGAGTCTGGCTGAACTGCGGGAGTTGGTGATGGACAGGGAGGCCTGGCGAGCTGCAATTCATGGGGTCGCAAAGAGTCGGACACGACTGAGAGACTGAACTGAACTGAACTGATTGATTTGATACCATTACATATTGCAAAATTCTTCCCTGGTGGCTCAGAGGTTAAAGCGTCTGCCTCCAATGCGGGAGACCCGGGTTCGATCCCTGGGTCGAGAAGATCCCCTGGAGAAGGAAATGGCAATCCACTCCAGTATTCTTGCCTGGAGAATCCCATGGACGGAGAAGCCTAGTAGGTTACAGTCCACAGAGTCGTAAAGAGTCGGACACGACTGAGCGACTTCACCGACTTCACCTTACCACCATCTACTATCTTGCATAATTATCATTTCTTTTTTGAGGTGAAACACCAGCATGAGTGCTAAGTCACTTCAGTCATGTTCAACTCTATGCAACCCTATGGACTGTAGCCCGCCAGGCTCCTCTGTCCATGGGGTTCTCCAGGCAAGGATACTGGAGTGGGTTGCCATGCCCTCCTCCAGGGGATCTTCTCAACCCAGAGAGTGAATGTATGTCTCCTGTGTCTCCTGCATTGATAGGGAAATTCTTTACCACTGAGCCATCTGGATCTATTTTATTGTTGATGTTTTTCACTCATTTAGTTGTGTCTAACTCTTTGTGACCCCATGGAAGGTAGCCTGCCAAGCTCCTCTGTCCATAGGATTATCCAGGGAAGAATACTTTAGTATTCTAAATGGGTTGCCATTTCCTACTTCAGGGGATCTTGCTAACCGAGGGATCAAACTCACAGTCCTGCATTGGCAGGTGGATTCTTTACTGTTGTGCCACCTGGGAAGCCCTATCTATCCTGAAAGCTCCCTTCTGTATTCCCCAGTCACTCCCTTCCACCAAGAGAAAGCAGATAAAGTCCCTGCAGTGAAGGCAGACAGCTCCTACCACCACCAGGCAGGAAAGAGAGGGAGAGGGAATCAAGGAAGACTTACAGGAGGAGGCGTTTTCCTGCTGTGAATTGAAGAGCAAATTCCTGCCCTGCAGGAATGGAAAGGGAGGCTGTTTCAGGCAGCAGGAAGAGCAGAAATGTCAAAGAACCTAGTATATGGGTTGTCTGTGTCTCTCTTTGCCTCCCATCCCAGGCTGGTTTCTGTTTCCCCTGGAAAAACAAAAAGCTGGGACTTCCCTGGTGGTGCAGTGGCTAAGGCTCTACGTTCCCAATGCCCAGGGCCCAGGTTCAATCCCTGGTCAGGGAACTAGATTCCACATGCTGCAATGAAAGACCCAACACAGCTAAATAAATAGATATGTACTTTAAAGTACTTAAAGAAATCAAAAAGTCACCCTAACGCCAACCACTTTCTGATTAATATTCTAAGGATCGATATTTTAATATTCTAAGGAGAACTGTGAGCAGCTCTTAGAGACCACACTATAAATAACTTCAAGACAAGGCACCAAGAGAAGGATTTCTGGGTCTTACTGAATCAGGGCGCTGGGTCAGAGGTTCCTCTTTGGATGCCTTCTAGCTTATTCCTTCTCCAAATTCGGCACTGGGGTGGGTGGGTGAGGGTAGGGAGAATTCAGAATAGATGAATACACTGGGGGTTTTCTGCAGAAAGGAAGGGTCCACCCTTACCCCCACCCCCCACTTCTGAATTGTGAGCAACAGAATGATGTCACAGACCCCCGGCCCAGCCCCTTCTCCCTCTCTCTGCCTGTGCTTGCCCCAGGCCCAGCCTCTCCACTCCCACCCCCACCCCCACCCGCACCCCAGAGGAAAGTAGTCAGCTTTGCCAAGCAGCCCAGGCAACTACTCACAGCCATGGATCCAAATCAGGGCAACCCCTCGGGACCCCAAGCTTCCCCGGAGATCCCCAAGCCTCACCTGAACCTCAGCTCAATCCTGGCAAACAGCACCCTCCCTCAGGAACCCCCCAGCATGGTGGGCGACAGACTGCCCCCAAAGACCGGGGCGGTGGTCATCGACATGGGCACAGGTACGTGTAAGGTGGGCTTCGCCGGGCAGGCCCGGCCCACCTACACCGTGGCCACCATTGTCGGCTGCCAGCCCCAGAAACCGGCCACCTCAGGGCAGCCGGTGATGGAAACCTTCATCGGCGAAGCAGCCCGCAAACGCCCAGAGCTGACACTGGTGCAACCCGTGCACAGCGGCATTGTGGTGGACTGGGATGCGGCCGAGCTCATCTGGCGCCACATGCTGGAGCATGACCTCCGCGTGGCCACCCGCGACCACCCGCTGCTGTTCTCTGACCCGCCCTTCAGCCCCTCCACCAACCGCGAGAAGCTGGTGGAGGTGGCTTTTGAGTCGCTGAGCTCCCCGGCCATGTACGTGGCTTCTCAATCAGTGCTGTCGGTCTACGCACACGGGCGGGTCAGCGGGTTGGTGGTGGACACGGGCCATGGAGTCACCTACACCGTGCCAGTCTTCCAAGGCTACAACCTGCCCCACGCCACGGAGCGCCTGGATCTGGCGGGCACCCACCTGACCGCCTTCCTGGCGGAGATGCTGCTAGGCTCCGGGCTACCCCTGGGGCAGCAGGACCTGGACCCAGTGGAGAACATCAAGCACAGATATTGCTACGTGGCCCCGGACTTCCTGAAGGAACAGGCCCGGCCAGAGCTGGAATGCCGCCAGACCCTGAAGCTGCCAGACGGACGGACGGTCACGCTGGGCAAAGAGCTGTTCCAATGCCCCGAGTTGCTGTTCAGTCCCCCGGAGATCCCAGGGCTGTCCCCCATGGGCGTCCCCACCATGGCCCAACAGAGCCTCTCCAAGGTGGCCGCGGAGCTGCGGACCGACTTGGCCCAGAACGTGCTCCTGTGCGGGGGCTCTTCGCTCTTCACCGGGTTCAAGGCGCGCTTCCAAACGGAACTGCTCCGCAATCTGCCACCAGAGGCACACGTGGTGGTGATGGCCCAGCCAAGCAGAAATTTCTCTGTGTGGATCGGGGGCTCCATCCTGGCCTCGCTGCGCACCTTCCAGTCCTGCTGGGTCCTGCGGGAGCAATACGAGGAACAGGGGCCCTACATCGTGTACCGCAAATGCTACTGACCGGGGGCGGGGGTGCGTCTGCGCGAGGTGGGGTGGCGGGGAGGCAGTCCTGAGCAGTAAAGTTTCTGCTACCCAAGCTGGTTCTGTCCTGCCTTCGCCCAGGTCCACTGCTGGATCCATCCCGAGGCACCTGGTTCCCAAGCCACAGACTTACCTTCCCCCACTCCTGGTGGTCTGCCTTTCAAGATATCTCTGGTTCTGCCCTGCCTGCACTCACCTCCCATGAAAGCGAAAATTTTTAATCGCTCAGTCGTGTCCGATTCTTTGTGACCCTATGGACTGTATCCTTCCAGACTCTTCTCTGTCCATGGGATTCTTCAGGCAAGAATAGTGGAGTGAATAACCATTTCCTTCTCCAGGGGATCTTCCTGACCCAGGGATCGAACACGTGTCTCCCACATTGCAGGCTGAGATTCTGGTCTCAGCCACCAGGGAAGCCCCATGAGACACCCCAATTCTGACTTGGAGAACCCCCTCCCCCACAATCAGTCCACACTGCACACACACATACCATCATGTCTTAACTCTGGGAAACCCAGCTTCCGTGATCCTAGTCTCCTACAACACTCAGGTTGGGGTCTACTTCCCAGGCCCATCCACAAAGACATATCTGGTTCTGGGCACCTCAAATCCATCCTCTCATTGGTCTCTCAGTTCTCATTATCCAAAATTTTCGGACACCCTGATGTCCTGAACATCCCCCCAAGTTCTGAGCCCCCACACCCATTACAAAGATCCCAATTCTGACCCTCAGGGTCTCTCCCTACAGTGACTCACTAAAGGATCCCATGTTCAAAGCTCATCCCCTAAGTTCCACCTCTGCCCACCCTGCATGATCTGTTTTCCCAAACTTCTTTCATCCAGATGCTCCCACAACCCCACCCCATCTGTACTCCCAAAGGACACCATGCTCTGAGACCACCCCAGCCCCCCCTCACCCCAAGGATGGTGCCCTCTGCTCTCAGCCCTCCCCCTTTCTCTGCAACTCCCCAGAAACCCTCCCACATGGTTTCTCAGTGTACTTCCGGATCCCATTCTTCAGCCCCTGGGATGATCCCAGGAAAGCTCCGGTCTCCAGGACCATCCTGTGATGATCCCACTAACACCCTAGGCTGACCCTTGTGTTCTGAGTCTCCAACTGCCTCCCCAAAGACACTTTTCCAGGGCTGCCCTATGGTGAGCCCCAGAACACCCACCCTGGGTTTCTCAGACACCCCAGAACTCACCCACAGGACCACCCCCCCCCGAGGTCCCATCCCTTTAATTGAGACACCAATGGCCAGTGACATTCACAAGAGCTGCCCAGGACAATGTAACCCTGAGGCAGATGCTCGGGGTGGGGGTGGGGGCTCCCCCTGGACCCTGACTCCCTCCTGCCACCCCCATACAAGTCTGCAGGGGCGTATCATCCTGGGCTGTCCATTCCCATTCCTTCCATTTCACTAGTAATTCATTCCAAGTTAACTCCATCTCCCCAAACCTCTTTCAACCTATTCCTACTATGCCACTCCAGGGACTTTCTCGGGGACCTGCCTGAGGACATCCTAGGTGGTCTCTCGTACCCCACCTGCTGGGGAGGGGCCAGACATTCTCCCCACAGGGTGCCCTCAGTCCCCTCCACTCCACCCTGCCACCCTCATCCAGGACACCTGGGCCCCTGCTGGAGGCAAGACCCTTTGCCTTTATGCCATCCAGCCTGGTGACTATCAGGACCCCTGGACACATCCTCCCAGTGTGTCAACAGAATTAAGCCTGAGCTGCCAGAGATTTCTCCATGTTTACGTTGGTTCCAAGGGATCCTTCATTCATTCCTTTAACCAAGCACTACTTACTGAGCATCACTGCCTGTCTTTGTCTCTCCCTGAGTCTTTCTGTGAGTCTCTTTGTTTTGGATTTTTATTTGCAAACTGGATATGGCCCTCTGACTCATTGCCTAGCACTACTTCTTTTTTTTTTTTTTTAACAGTTAAAAAATTTTTTTTTATTTATTTGGCTGCACCGGGTCTTAGTTGCAGCGTGTGGGACCTAATTCCCTGACCAGGGATCGAACCTGTGGCCCGCCACTTTGGGACTACAGGCAAAGTCTTAGCCACTACCACTGGGAACTCCCAAGAGGTTAGAAGCGGTGAGGGAAACTGCTCATTCTTCCCACCAGGGGGCAGCCTCTCCAAACACAAGGCTACTGGGGAGCGCAGCACGGAATTTAGAACCACAGTGACCGAAGCAAACCTGGCACCCTAGCCCCACCCCCACCACAATATCAGGGCACTGCCAGGCACACACACACAGAGAAGGGATGTGGGGCAGGCTGAGTCTCAGAAACCACAGAAACTGATGATGCAGAAATCCCCACGACCCTTGGGCTGCTGGGAAACGCAAAGGACTCTCATTTAGACCAGACTAAGCTTCTCCCAGCTCCAAACCTTCCCTGGGACAGAGATTTGCTCTACAACCCCCTGGAAATGTGCCTCTCCCACTTGCATACTCCTGGGAATGGGGAGCTCACTACTTCAAATCTGTTAGAAATCACAGTTCCTCCCAAGGGTCTTAGGTAAACCTCTGCGCTCTGCGTGCCACCCTCAACCCAGAGCACTGAGGGCTACAGAGACTCTGAGTTCCCCCCACCTCAGGTGCATGAACACCCGTGGAGTCTACTCTCTCCCAAACCCAACATCATCAAATTTTCCCACTTCTGGTTTTAAGTCATTCATGCATCCAGTCCAGAAACGTTCACTGGCCACCCACTACATGTCTGGCATTCTACTCAAATCTAAGGAAACCACAGTGAACAAGAAATGCAGTCTCAGCCTACCAAACCCTCCTTGGAAGGTCCTACCAGAGAAAGTGGGTTGATCACTTTCCATCAATTTCCCACTGGCTGATATCTGTTCCACACACTGACTCACAAATCCTTCCCTTCTTTTTTTTTTTTTTTTTAAGTAATTTGTGTATTTATGGGTCTTTGTTGCTCCACGTGGGCTTTCCCCAGGTGCAGCGAGCTGGGGCTACTCTCAAGTTGCAGTGCACGGGCTTCTCACTGCAGTGACTTCTCTTGTTGTGCAGCACAGGCTTTACAGCGTGGGCTCAGTACTTGCAGCACACGGGCTCTGTTGCTCCAAGGCATATGGGATCTTCCCCAACCAGGGATCAAGCCCATGTCCCCTGCATTAGTAGGTGGATTCCTAACCACTGGACCACCAGGAAAGTTCCAGTCCTTTCCTTCTTGTGGCTTTAAAACCACCCACTTCCTTCCTTCACACCCCAGCCCAGTTCCCTTCATTGCTCACTTGGAAGACCAGGGGAGCCTCCTTGCTGGCACTTCGATCACCCCTCTCACCTTCCAGAAGAACTTGCAGAGGATTTTTGCAAAATGCAACTTAAAACACTCTGGTGAAAAACAAAAAGCCAAGTTCTCATGACAGCTCTGAACCCTCTGCCAACCTCTCCCAACTTTTCCTTGGCTTGCCTTCCCACCACCTTCTCCTTCTGGGTTTCCCAGTTGGCACTAGTGGTAAAGAACCCACCTGCCAATGCAAGAGACATGGGTTCTATCCCTGGGTCAGGATGCTCCCCTGGAGGAGGAAACCCGCTCTAGTCTTCTTGCCTGGAGAATCCCATGGACAGAGGAGCCTGGCGGGCTACAGTCCACGGGGCTGCCAAGAGTCAGACATTACTGAGCACATCTTCGTCGTTACTATGCCAGTCACATTTTTGTTCCTCAGAGGTGGTACTGCCATGGCCTGCACAGTGACACTGCCAGCACCACCCCACCGGCAAATTCATATGTTGGAACCCTGACCCCAGCACCCCAGAATATGACTGTGTTTGGAGATGTGACCTTTAAAGATATAATTAAGATTTTTTTAAAAAGATATAATTAAGATAAAGCCATTAAGGTGGGCCTTAGTCCAATATGGCTAGAGTCCTTATAAAGAGGGAGAAATTATTATACCACTTGGAGAAAACAGCCTGTGAGGACATAACGAGAAGACGGCCATCTATAAACCAAGGAGAGAGGCCTCAGAAGAAACCAGCCCTGCCAACGTCTCCGTCTTGAATTCCTAGCCTCCAGAATTGTGAGAAAATAAATGTCTGAGATTTAGGCCACATAATCTGTTAAGTGTTTTGTTATGGCAACCCCAGGAGACTAAGAGAAATTTGGTACCAAGGGTGGCTCAGAAGGTAGTTATAGATATCTGCTACAACCACGTGACAAGTTACACAAGAAATGACTATAACTGTCATGAGAATTTCTCCCCTGTTTTGTTATGAATAAGTGTGGATAGGTCAAATTTACACATATAATTGCTTCCCAGGTGGCTCAGATGACAAAGAACCTGCAATACAGGAGCTGCGGAAGATGTGTTGACTTTATAACACAGTGTTTAAGTATCATAACTTCACATCGTAGTATTTTTTAATTGTTTATTTGGTTTTGGCTGCGCTGTGTCTTCGTCGCTATGCACGAACTGTTCTCTAGCGGTGTAGAGGGGCTACTCTGTAGCGGTGGTACACAGGCTGCTCGCTGCGGTGGCTTCTCTTGCTGTGGAGGGGCTCTAGGGCATGCGGGCTTCAGGAGTTGCAGTTCTCAGGCTCTAGAGCACAGGCGCAGTAGTAGTGGTCCACGGGCTTAGTTTCCGCACGTCATGTGGGATATTTCCAGACCAGGGATTGAACCGACGTCTCCTGTCTTGGCAGGCGAATTCTTTACCACTGAGCCACCAGGGAAGCCCCTACATCATAGTATTTAAACTAGGATATCAAAGAGAAGGGTAAACATCACTCAAGGACTTTATCTCCTGTTCTGAGGCAAGGGTTAGTGTGTTTTCAGTCATTTGCAGGACAATTTTATCATATTAGGTGGAGGTATCATCTTGTTATTGTCTTTCTTTGCAGATTAAGTATGGTTTAAGGAGTTTGTGTGCGTGTCAGGTTGACAATGGGTAGATTTGTGATGGCTTATTTTATGTGTCAACTTGGTGAGGCCATGGGTGCCCGGAAGTTTTCAAAGACCAGTCTAGATGTTGCTGGGAAGGTGTTTTTTTTTTTTTTTTTAGATAAGATTATCATTTAAATCAGTAGACTTTGAATAAAACAGATTACCTGCCCCCCCAATAATGTGAGTGAGTCTCATCTAATCAGTTGAAGGTCTAAGGAAACAAAGGCTGACTGCCCCCAAGAAAGGAGGAATTCTTCAGCAGACTGCCTGCAGATCAAGCTGCAGCTCTTCCAGGGCCCTTAGCCTGCTGGCCCATCATGCAGATTTTGGATTTGTCAGCCTCCACAACCACACGGGTCAATTCCTTAAAATGATATTCCCTCTCTATGCACACTTCCTATTGGTTCTGTTTCTCTGGAGAACCCTGACTTACATACCTCAGGATCTTTGCACCTGCTAACCCCTCTACTCAGAATGCTGCTTTCCACCTCCTATCTTATCAAAGGAAGGTCCGCCTTATCAGTATAACACAAAGCTCTGACGCCATAAAAGGAATAACTAAAACAGCTATCTCATGTAAACACCAAAAAACAAAAAAAAAAATCTGGTAAAAATCACCCTGAACAATGTTAAGACAAATGACAATTCAAAAATAACAAAATCTTAAAAGGCAAATGACAAGCAATAAACAAAGGAACATAACACAAAGGGACAATGTCCTTAATATATAAAGAACTCTTAGAAACAATAAGAAAAATATTACAACAGTCCATAAAAATGTTAACAAAGGATATGAACTTTGAGCTCACAGAGGAAGAGAAACAATGAGAAGATTGTCACAAGAGAAGATTCTCAACTTCATAAGGGAAGTGAACATTAAAACTACACCACAATACGATGTTTAACCCATCAGACTGGCAAAGATCAAAAGGTTTGATAACACCTCATGTTGGTGAGGCTCTGAGGAAACTGGCACTCTCTTATTCTGATGATGAAGAAGGAAACTGGTACAAACTCTATGCAGAACAAGGGGTAATATCTACCTAAATGACAAATGCACACCCCTTCCCAGCCAGTTATCACATTTCTAGGAATTTCTCCTTCCGATACAATCACTTGTATGTGAAATGACGCAAATGCACTTGTCCATCATACACGGTAGCACTTTATTGTGGCAAAATATTGGAAACATCATGTGTTGCCAACATTATGTGAGCATCCATGAGAACACATCCATGAGAACATAAATTTCATTCAAATGTAGAGGAATACTGCTGCTGCTGCTAAGTCGCTTCAGTCGTGTCTGACTCTGTGCAACCCCATAGACGGCAGCCCACTAGGCTCCGCTGTCCCTGGGATTCTCCAGGCAAGAACACTGGAGTGGGTTACCATTTCCTTCTCCAATGCATGAAAGTGAAAAGTGAAAAAGTGAAGTCGTGTCTGACTCTTTGTGACTCCATGGACTGCAGCCCACCAGGCTCCTCCACCCATGGGATTTTCCAGGCACAACTCTAAAAAAGCAAGACATGGAGTGTTCACCAAGATATACTCTAAGTGAAAAAAAAAAGAGAAGGCCACAGGATGGTTTGTGACCATTTATGCTAGAAAAATAAATAAAGGAGGGGCTTTCCTGGTGGTCCAGTAGATAAGAATCCACCTGCCAATGCAGGCATCACAGGTTCAATCCCGGGTCCGGGAAGATTCCCACATGCCTCAGAACAACTAAGGTAGCACTCTAGAGTCCATGAGCCTCAACTACCGAGCCCATGTACCACCACTACTGAAGCTCGAGCGCTGAGAGCCTGTGCTGTACCAGAGACGCCATTGCCACGAGAAGGCTGCGCACCCCAGTGAAGAGGAGCCCCCACTCGCCACAGCTAGAGAAAGACCACGTGCAGAACAGAGACCCAGTGCAGCCATAAATCAATCAATCCTTTTTTAAAAAATGAATAAATGGAAATGTATATATTTGCTTGAAAATGCCTAGAATATCTCTGGAAGTTCTCAGAAAAAAATCTGAGTAGTGGCTGCTACAAGATCAGAGGTTCTCAAACTTTATTTCATTATTACACGTTGAGGAGCAATCATTTTTAGACATTTTTTAATTGCCCTGTATAAAATGTTAATGCCACAGAACCAGTATGTATCTACCATATCTAAACATATACAGTCTATGTATGTCTGTGCACATATCCCCAAACCACTTTTCACTCCTTTGAGGATAATATCAAGCTGCTCAGGTGGCTCAGTGGTAAAGAACCCGTCTGCCAATGCAGGAGACATAAGAGATGCAGGTTCGATCCCTGGGCCAGGAAGATCCCCTGGAGGAGGGTATGGCAACCAACTATAGTACTCTTGCCTGGAGAATCCCATGAACAGAGGAGACACAACTGAAGTGACTTAGCACTTCATGTGCCAGAGAAGGGGCCACAGGAGACCTGGATTTGATCCCCAAGTCTGGAAGATTCACTAGAGGAGGAAATGGCAACCCACTTCGATCTTCCTGCCAGGATAATCCCACGGACAGAGGAGCCTGGCAGGCTAAAGTTCCTGGGGTTGCAAAGAGTCAGACACAACTTACTGACTGAACAAGTCTGAACAACTGAAAAATTGTATCTTAAAATTTGACACTTTGTTTATCATGGAATTTTTTGCATTAATGTTGATTTTTTTACATGCATTGATGCCAGGAGCTGAGGGTAGAGAGGGATACAGAGTGATGTTTATGGGTATAGGGTTTCTTTCTGGGATGATGAAACAATTCTGGAGGAGACAGGGGTGATGGCTATACAACCTCGTGAATATACTAACTGCCTCCGAACTATACACTTCCAACGGGTGAATTGTATGGCACAGAAAACACTCTCAATTAAAATCATTGCATTGGGACTTCCCTGACAGGACTCTGCTTCCACTGCAGGGGGCGTGGGTTCAATCCCTGGTCAAAGAACTAAGATCCCACCTGCCACATGGTGTGACCAAAAAAAAACCCCAAAACAAACAATAAAAAACATTGCACTGAAATATTATTTACTTGATAAGCCCTAGAGATTTAATGCACAGTCTAGAGCATATAGACAACAATACTGTAATCATCAGATTTGCTGAGACTGGAACTTTATTATTCTAACAACTAAAGAGAAATAATAATGAAACAGAGGTAATAATGACAGTGATATGCATACGTGCTAAGTCACTTCAGTCGTGTCCAACTCTTTGGACCCCATGGATTGTAGCCCATCAGGCTCCTCTGCCCATGGGATTCTCCAGGCAAGAATATTGGAGTGGGTTGCCATGCCCTCCTCCAGGGGATCTTCCCGACCCAGGGATCGAACCCACATCTCTTAAGTCTCTTGCATTGGCAGACAGGTTCTTTACCACTAGCGCTGCCTGGGAAGCCCCAGGAATAGTGACAGAGGTATAAATATTACTACAATGGCAATCATGTTACAATGTAGCAATATCTCCAATTAGCACGTGGTACACCTTAAATTTACACAATGTCATATGTGAAGCATATTTCAAGGTTTATTCACTTTGATTACTGAGCTGTCGGGCAGAATGCCTCACTCGCCTCGCCCTAATCTCAGCTGTGTAGATGAAGACAGGGGAGGCGGTAAGGCACTGAGACAGTGTGCATGAAGCTGGCCCAAGAAGGAGAGACTGGAAGATCAGGCTCCTGGAGACCCTGGGAACAGGGCATGCTTCCCATGGAAACCAGGAAATCATTGACACCACCACCCCTACCCACGGTGGGACACCTGCAGCTGCTTCTTGGCCTCCGTCCAGCTCACTGCCCCAGGAGAAGAGGGACACAGCCAACACCCACCCCACCCAAGCACAGTGTAATTAAATTCTGGTTTTAGCAGGACTGTTCACACAATCACACATGTATTCTCACCCCTATTACCTGGGGTCTCTTGAAACTTTCCATGGACAGACATGGCTGCCAGATGGGGGTGGGGAGGTGGAGGGGGTACTGGGCCAGGTGACAGGGTTCAAGGTCAGGGGGACTTTCCCTCCACCTCAGGACCTTTGCACAAGCTGTTCCCTCCACCCAGAGCACTTTATTTTCTCCTGTCTTTCCCGAGTTAATGCTATGCCCCTGCTTCAGATCTCAGCTCTGGGAAGCCCTTTGTGAGCACCCAGGCAGGTCAGGTCCACCAAGCACCAGGCTTCAGCCTAACATGTATCAGGATTATACATTATGTCTGTCTGCATAGGTGACACAACTCACTTCAGCCTCCCCCAGTGAACTGTGACTCTGGGAGGTCTGGACACTGATTCATAGTAGGTCCTCAGCCAACACTTACTCGACAGTTTGAGAGCTTTCTGCCCAGTGGAAGGAACAGATAATAAACATGGAAAGAAATAAGACACATGGTAGAAAATGCCCTGAAGAAAATTAAACAAGGTGATGTAGGACCTCCCTGGTGGGCCAGCAGGTAAGATTCCACACTATCAATGCATGGGGCCCAGGTTCAATCCCTGGTCAGGAAAGTAGATCCCCCATGCCGCAACTAAGACTCGCCACAACCAACTAAATATATATAAATTAATAAGAAAAAAAGAAGATTAAACAGGGTGACAGGATGGGTGATAGGAGAGGAACCAAGAAGATGAGGGAAGAGCATTCCAGACTGAGGGACCCACAAGGACCAGCTTGACGGGTTTGGAGATCACAATGGATTGGGAGAGAGGGAGCAAGAGAGGGGTGAGGGCAGGTCATGCAGGCCCTTATGAAGCACAACAATATTAAATTTGCCTGAGACTTCAATATTAACAATGTTAAACTGCACTGATGGTACAGTGGTTGACAATATTCCTTCCAATGCAGGGGACATGGGTTCGATCCCTGGTCAAGGAACTAAGATCCCACATGCTGCAGGGCAACTAAGCCCACACACTGTGAGGGAACTAGAGAGAAGCCTGGGCACTCAGCACAGTCAAAATTAAATTAAAAACATTTTTAAAAACAATATTCACACATTGTAAATCAACAATACTTCAATAAAAATAATCTTAAAAAACATACTTGGCTGTATGTGGAATAGAACATACTCCAAAACATGTAAAATATTTTTTTTAATAAATTTTACCAAAGCTCTATGATCTTGGAAAATGCTGAAAATTAAGAATCCCCTCCCCAACCTCTCATGTTCCACCTTTCACGGTTACTCTAAGGAACCACCCTCCCATTTGACTTAGAGGAGTCCCACAGATAACATGCTCTGATGGTTAATTTTATGTCTCAACTTGACTGGGCCGCAGAGCCCAGATACTTGGTCAAACATTATTGTGGGTGCATCTGGGAGGGTGTTTGTGCATGAACTAACATTTAAATCTGTAGACTGGGTAAAGCAGATTGCCCTTCCTGGTGAGGCTGGGCCTTGTCCAATCAGTTGAAGGCTGACTAGACCAGATAGCTGATGGTCTTCCTACTAAGACAGAATTCCATCTGCCTGAAAGACCATCTGTTTTCTGGCCTGGGGACTTGACCTGAAACCTCACTTCCTCCTATTGATCTCAGTTTGAGCCTGTAGATCTTGAGATTTGCTCATCTTTGTAATCACACAAGCCACCTCCTTATAATAAATAGATATTCCAGGCTACAGATATTTATCTAGAGCTATAGGTAGATCTACAGACAGATACCATATCAAAGTGGATAGACATCTAAACAGATATAGATATACAAATGTAGTATGAAGCGAAAGTGAAAGTGTTAGTCACTCAGTCGTGTCTGACTCTTTCCAACCCCATGAACTGTAGTCCACCAGACTCCTCTGTCCTTGGGGTTTTTCAGGCAAGAATTCTGAAGTGTGTAGCCATTCCCTTCTCCATGGAATCTTCTCGACCCAGGGATTGAACCTGGGTGTCCCACATTGCAGGCAGATTCTTTATCATGTGAACCCCCAGGGAAGCCCAACATATAGTCTGCTGCGGCAAAGTCGCTTCAGTCATGTCCAGCTCTGTGCGACCCCATAGACGGCAGCCCACCAGGCTCCCCCGTCCCTGGGATTCTCCAGGCAAGCACACTGGAGTGGGTTGCCATTTCCTTCTCCAATGCATGAAAGTGAAAAGTGAAAGTGAAGTCGTTCAGTCATTTCCGACTCTTAGTGACCCCATAGACTGCAGCCTACCAGGCTCCTCCGTCCATGGGATTTTCCAGGCAAGAGTACTGGAGTGGGGTGCCACTGCCTTCTCCAAATATATAGTATAGATATGTAATATGTAGATATATTATGGATATGGGCTTCCCTGGTGGCTCCGTCAGGAGAGTATCTGCCTGCAATGCAGGAGATGTCAGCAATGCAGAAGACTCGAGTTTGATTCTTGGGTCAGGAAGATCCTCTGAAGAAGGAAATGGCAACCCAATCCAGTATTCTTGCCTGGGAATTCCCATTAACAGAGGAGCCTGGCTAGAATGTATAGGTATATATAGATATCTATAGTAAGCTTTAGACAGATCTCTAGATATCTCTCAGAGAAGGCAATAGCAACCCACTCCAGTACTCTTGCCTGGCAAATCCCATGGACAGAGGAGCCTGGTAGGCTGCAGTCCATGGGGTCGCTAGGAGTCGGACATGACTGAGCGACTTCACTTTCACTTTTCACTTTCATGCATTGGAGAAGGAAATGGCAACCCACTCCAGTGTTCTTGCCTGGAGAATCCCAAGGACGGGGGAGCCTGGTGGGCTGCCATCTCTGTGGTTGCACAGAGTCGGACACGACTGAAGTGACTTAGCAGCAGCAGCAGCTAGATATCTCTAAGATCTATAGATATCTATATTATATAGATATTATCTATATATTTATAGCTATATGAAAAGTGAAGTGAAAATGTTAGTTGCTCAGTCATGTCCAACTCTCTATGGCCCCATGGACTGTAGCCTGCCAGGCTCCTCTGTTCATGTAATTCTCCAAGCAAGAATACTGGAGTGAGTTACCATTCCCTTCTCCAGGGGATCTTCCCAACCCAAGAATCAAAAATGGATCTCCTACGTTGCAGGCAGATTCTTCACCCTCTGAGCCACCAGAGAAGCTCTTATAGCTGTGTAGAGATAGACAGATAAATATATATATATATATATATATATATAGCAGATAAAGAGAGATGAAACTGTAGATTGATAGAAAGATGATATACAGATAAATAGATAAAGATAATTCCCATTCTTTGCCTCCTAAGTGAGTAGCTGGACTGGGTGTCTCCACTGACCAACTAGAACAAAATGCTTGCCAACCAAACTTTGATTAACTCCTCTCCTTCCTTCAGGTCCCTGAACTTAACCACCAACAGATAACCCACTGAGAACAGGCTGGCTCCAGCGCAAAGCATCCTCTCATCTGGTATTTCATCCTGCCACTCTCTCATCCCCTCCCTACAACTGGTCCTCTCTGCCTTGTTCGTTGTCTACATGAAAAGAGCACCCTCTGGCCTCACTCTTGGGAGGCTTGCAGACTCCACAGTCAGAGCCTTCTCCCCGGGGCGTCATCTTTCTCCACTCCCCTTGCCATAATCCTTTTGAATAAAGGCTCTCCCTACTAAGTCTGGGCTTCCCTGGTGCCTCAGACAGTAAAGAATCTGTCCACAGTGCAGGAGACCCGGGTTCAGTCCGTGGTTCAAAAAGATCCCCAGGAGAAGGAAATGGCAATCCCCAACAGTATTCTTGCCTGAAGAATCCCATGGACAGAGGAACACGGTGGGCTATAGTCCATAGGGTCGCAAAGAGTCGGACACAACTGAGCGACTAGCACTAACTAACTTACTGAGTCCAGAGTTGTTTTTTTTTTACTGACAGCTGCAGGGAAGACTTCAGATTTTTTTCTTCTAGGAGCAATAGGGCCCCATGGAAGGCTTGAGAGCAGGGTCGTGGCACCCTTGGGACAACCAAATGGATTCAGGGAAACCATGAAAATGCTCAAGCTGTAGATCTGGCTGGAGAGTGGACAGATTTAAGCTGCATTTTGGAGGGCGAGTAGGCAGAAGTACGAGAATTAGAGGCAAGTCTCTGGAGGTCTCCAAACCTCCAGCAAGTCAAATTTCAGGGGTTCCACTGTTTGTGGCAAGTACAGCCCAGGAAGGTGGCTTAGAATCAGAAGATAAGAGAAACCTTGAGGCAGGAGAGTACTGGGTAGGAGTGCCCACCAAGGTTGTTCATCAAGGAGGCTTAGAACCACAGAGCATCAGAGCGCACAAGGAAAACTGGCTGCCCAGTGTGCCCTTGCCAGAGCCGGATTCGAACCCAGGTTCCCTGTCTCCCGGATCCGGCTGGTCCCACTGCTCTCCCTTATTTCCGGAGAATCTGAAATGTGAATGATTCCTAGGTTTCACCAGGGAGACAGGAGAGAGACATTCTAGGCAGCAGACCACCAAGCTTCCGTGAGGAAGCTGGAGGTGTTGGGGAAGTGGGGCGGAGCTAGGGGCAGGAAGTGGATAATAATAGCCTCTAGCCCTTCCTACCTGCCAGACTGCTGCGCTTACCGCCCAATGTGAGTCACCGCCTCCACTTGTCTCTCTGAGGTTGGGACTAATTGATATTATCTCCGTTCCACAGAAAAGACTAGGGCCCCGGGAGGGGATGTCAAGATCCCTGAAGCAGTCCAGAGCCGCCTCCTCTCAGCCTGGGACCCCGGGGCTAAGATGGCGTGGTTCCCAGCCATTCCCCCTGACCCTCCTTTACAGCCCCCCACCTAGGCCCCAAGACAGGAAGACAGTGGCCAGGACAGCCCTGCTAGAGGGCGGGGGAGGGGCCGCACCAAACCGCGGACAGGGTTTCTCAGAATTTACAGTAGGATGGGGGGAGGGGACGCCGGGGCTGCCCCCTGGGCCTGCGCAACCACAGGTAGAGTGGGTGCCTGAGAGAAGGGTGATGGGGGTGGGGAGGCCCAGCTCAGACCTTATGAAAAGGGCCTCCTCTCTCCTCCATCCCTCCACCTCACCCCCACATAGTGAGGAGACTTGTGGGGCCCCCTTTACACTAGGCGTTAGCCTGCGTGTGCATGTGTGGTTCATGTCTCCACGGAGGCCCCAGCACACAGGTATACATGCATGTCATGTCACATACGCACACCCAGGCCAGAGTGTGTGAGTGT
The DNA here is from genome assembly GCF_014754425.2 of Oryx dammah. Classification (NCBI taxonomy): domain Eukaryota; kingdom Metazoa; phylum Chordata; class Mammalia; order Artiodactyla; family Bovidae; genus Oryx; species Oryx dammah. The sequence continues at coordinate 92,201,614 of NW_024070189.1, forward strand.
GTGTGTGTGTGTGTGTGTGTGTGTGTGTGTGCACACCACGCACGCGCACATGCCTGCTCAGTGAGTCAACTCAGGTAGACCCAGGCGTTTCACCCCCAGTCACCCAGGCACACCACAAAACCCAAGATAGATAGGCCCCCAAGCTGAGCAGCTGGAGATCGTCCCCTATGAACAGAAACTCCAAAACAGCAGAAGCTAGAGCAGAGTTGAGCCTTGCCCAGATAAGAGCCAGAGACCACAGATGTCTCATTCTGGAAGTCAAGGAGTCCTTCCTGATGACACAAGTGCAGAAAGGCTCCTTGGAGGTCAGAAATGGAGTGATGTCAGCCTACTGATAGGCCTCTTTGCTGCAATCCATCTTGGCTAAGAGATGCGCACACAGGAGGACCCTGCGATACCCTCGATACGGGCTCAGAAAAAGCAAGACGAGAGCCAGAGGAAACCCGGAAGACATGCCCCATAAAAGTGATTCAAACTACCAGGAGGGCGCGACTCTCTCTCCGAGCCCACCCGTGTGTCTATCCACACGTGCTCCTTTTTCCTCCTACAAGCACTTCACTTGTTTCACTACTTTCTGTCTCTGTGTGGAAATTCACTCCTGCACAGCTGACAGGCCAGGTGCCTGGTCACCGGCCAGTGGTCCCCGCGGGTCTAGTGGTTTGGATTCAGTGCTCTCACTGCTGCAGCCGGACTTCAGTCTGCAGCCGGACTTCAGTCTCCAGCCAGAACCGAAACCCCACTTCGAGCCGCTGCAGGCTGAGGCCACCGGAGATCGCCCCCACCCCCATCTCCTTGAGGGCAGCGTGTACAGGTGGGGACCAGACCCGGGGCCATATCCTTCCTTCCACATACCCCCTGCAGGTTGAACCCAGTTCTCTGGCCAATTTCTTTCTTTCCATCCCTCAACTGACCATCAGTCCTCTGTGCAGGGCAGACTCGACGGCATTTTTGTTTTTTAACTTGAGGTGGAATTCACAAAACAAGAAAAATTAACATTTTAAAGTGAATGATTTTGAGGAATTTAATGCATTCACCACCACCTCTATCTCAGTCCAAAACATTTTCATCACCTCCAAAGGAAACCCTCTGCTCAAGAAGTCATCACTCCTGACTCCCCCCTCCCCATCCCCCAGCCTCTGACAACCAACCATCAACCACTATCTGCCTCTGTGGATTGGTCTATTTTGAACATTTCATATAATGGAATCATACAACACGAGGCCTTCAGGGACTGGCTTCTTACACTTATGCTTTCTAGATCTCAGATCAAATGTCACCTCCTCCAAGGGGCCTTCCTGACATCCCCCATCCCCAGACACCTCGGCCCACAGTCCTCAGCAGCATCTGACATAATCTTGACCTTCTGGTTCTCTCGATGGTCCTTCTCCCCAAAGGCACAGGCTCTAAAGGACAAGGATGGGTTTCATCCTCTCTGGAAAGTTGTCAGTGACTGAATGAATGACCCGTGTGACTCTGTCCTTTCCTGTCTCTCTCTGCCCGGTAAAGTAGCCTCAACTTCCTCTTCAATCCTCAGATTCAGTACAACAGTATTTAATCATCCACCTACTGCTTGAGAGGTCCTGTCCTAGATACTGAGCTCCCCCAGGGGAAACAACAGATGGGGTCCCCTTCCCCACAGCACCTTCATCGTCCAGGTGGAGACAGTCTACCTGGTGTCAACTTAAAAACTATTCACAACCTAAAAGTTGAGAGTTATGTTTTATTCAGTGGAAATTTTTAAGACTTTAAACCTGGGAGACAGCATCTCATATGACCCTGAGAGAACTGCTCCTTCAAGGAGGCAGGGGAGGAGACAGGTTATTTTAAAGTTTTGCATTAAAAGATAAGTAGTCTGAACATCAAAAGATAATTGTTAATTAAAGAAAGCCAGATATCCCAAGTTAAGGAATTTAGCACTTTTCTATGTATGGGAAGATGCAAGAGCCTGGGGTCACTGAAATTATTCCTTTCTTAGGCAGCTCAGCTCTCCGGGGCCAGTATCCTTTGTTTTCACGTCTTGAGCTCCCTTGGTCCTCACTGTAGGGAGTGGCTGCAGTCACTGATGGCTGCTGAACATGTTAGTTGCTCAGTCATGTCCAGCTCTCTGCGACCCCATGGGCTATAGCCCACCATGCTCCTCTGTCCATGGAATTCTCCAGGCGAGAATACTGGAGTGGGTAGCCATTTGCTTCTCCAGGGGATCTTCCCAACCCAGGGATGGCTGCTAGATTGTAGGTATTCTTCTCCTTCCTGAGTGCTCTTAGTGCTCACTGGCTCCCCTTGGAGGACTGCAATCGCTGATAAACTGTGACATCCTTGTTTACTGATATGGCATAAAATATTCAATTTCTCACTGCTGACACAGGATTTAACTGCAATCAAAGTTGCTACTAGAAGGATCAACTGTTCCTATCCAACTTGCTTATTCATTCAACAGATATTTATGGAAAACTTACTGTGTGTAGGATTGACATAAATATTAATATCTGCTACTTTACAGTGGGTGTTGAGGGATAGTCTTTCCTAAGAGAGCAGTGTTTGGGACTTCCCTGGTGGTCTAGTGGCTGAGACACTGCACCCCCAAAGCAGGGCGTGGAGGTTCAATTCCTAGTCAGGGAACTAGATCTCCCATGCCATAACTAAGAGTTTGCCTGCTCCAACTAAAGATCTCACATGCTGCAACCAAGACCTGGACAAGCCTAAATAAATAGATAAATAAATAAAATTTTTTTTCAAAAAAGTAATGTTTGAACCAAGAGAGAGTCATTTAAAGACTGAAGGTAAATAAAGCATTATAGGGAGAAGGAATAGAAAGGACAGAGACCTGGGATTTCAAGGAGGAGAAAGTTGGCCATGATACCAGTGCAGTGATGAGGAGAGTGAAATGGCCCATTCGCTGCTGGCTGTTTGAGCTTAGGCAGCATACATTTAACTGCCCCAAGCTTCAGTTTCTCTGTCTGTTCACGAGGATATAATAATGAAGCCTTTTGTAGAAGATGAAACAAAATCCAGTGCACAGGAACCAGCTCAGAACAGGCAGCCAAGAGATGAGCCCACTTGTCCTGGGTGGCTGACTCCAGGGGGTCACAGCCGCTGTCGGGTAGGTGTAAATCTCTGCCTCCTCCAGCCTTTGGTCTTGCAGAGCCAGCCTCCCACTGTTGCCAGCTGGGGCCAATTATCTCCAGCTTATCTCCAGCCCCTCCAATTTACCTGAGCCCCCTCCACCTCAGCTATTCCTGCTCACTACCATGCTGACCTTTCCCCCCAGCCTCAGCAGGTCCTTCATCTTTCTGGCATTCCATCCCTCCCCCCACACCAACACACACACACCTGAAAGCCCACCCTCTCACACTTGCCCTAAATGGGTTTTTGCGGAAGGCAGTTTTACAAAGCAGAAAAGAAAACCACATGAATTTTCCTTCCATGAATCGTCCTCATGGAGCAGCTTTACCTGCTTCATCCCCTCACAGCTCAGAGAGGGTTGGAAACAGGGATAGATGAGCAATTTGGCGGGGGTGCTGAGGGGGACGGCCTGTGGCCACCCGTGGGAAGATGAGGCACAGCAAGGCTGTGGTCAGCCAGCTCTCCTGTGCTTGTGTGGTGGCTTTATTTATTTTCAGTCAGTCTCATACACCACAGGATGGAGTGGGGTGGGAAAGAAGGACAGTTATAGCAGAAATACACTCAGAAACTCCCCGGCACCCCCATCTCACTCAGAGAGGAAACCAGAGTCCTCACCTCGACCCACAGGCCCTGCGTGACCTGCCCCCCATCACTCCCTGTCCCCACCTCCTCCCACTCTCCCCCTCCATCACAGCCTCAGCTGCATGAGCTTCCTCTGTTTCACCAACTCACCCGGCATGGTCCCATCTCCAGACCTTGGCACAGACAGTTCTTTTCGCGGAAGGAGGGTGTCTTCCCCCAGTACATATATAGCTCCCTCAACTCTCTGTTCAAATGTCACCTTCTCAGCAGGGCCTTTCCTGATCTCTAAATTTCAATTTTTATAACTCACCCAATGCTACCTCTCCCAATCCCCTTACCTCTTTGTTCTCCATGACATTTATCACCACGGACTCTATGATACATTTTTTCTTGCTTATTTCTTTTATATGTCTCCCTCACTAGGCTGCTGGCACTACAGAGTCAAGATTGTTCATTGCGCTTTCCTCAGTGCCTGGAACATGGTATCTGATCAGTAAATATTTCCTAAATGAGTAAAGGAATTTTCTAAGTGAATGAATGAATGAACCGTTATGATGACTGAGCTGTTAAGTTTAGCCCCAAGCCCCCTGGTGGCCAAAGCAGAAAGGGAAACAAAATTAGTTACATTCTCTGTGAGGACGAAGGGCTTCCCTGGTGGCTCAGGCGGTAAAGAATCTGCCTGAAAGGCAGGAGACCTAGGGTTGGATCCCTGGGTCGGCAAGATCTCCTGGAGAAGGGGTTGGCAAGCCACTCCAGTATTCTTGCCTGGGAAATCCCATAGCTAGAGGAGCCTGGCAGGCTACAGTCCATGAGGTTGCAAGAGTCGGACATGACTTAGGGACTAAACCACAACCCACCACAAAATGACACACACACATACACAAAGAGATGGGTTAAGCAAAACTTGTAAATATTTATGGGAACATTTAGGAGACTATCTTCATGACCTTGAGGCATGGAAGAATTCTTAAACAAGACAGAAATGTACAACTGTAATAGAAAAGGATACTTTTGGCAACATTTGATTTTAGAACTTGTCTTCAACAAAATCTGCCAGAAAAAAGATGAAAAGATGAGTCAGGCAAGAATGCTGTGATGTTCTTATGTGACAGAGGATGTATATCTGGAATATCTAAAGAGCTCTGAGAAATCAACAAGAAAAATGTAAATATCCCAGCAGAACAGGCAAGTCATAGAAGAGGAAACCCAAGTGGCCAACAGATTTTGGCAAAGATGTTCAGCAGATGAATGCAGGTTAAATTCATTTTACACTCACCAGATTGCCAAAAACCAAACACTTCATAAAAATCATCATATGTCGGCACAACACGGACATCCTCTGTATGCAAGAGTGTGAATTGGTAATACCACTCAGTGGAACACTTTGACAGTGTCAAGGTTGAAGACAAACACCATGCAGGTCTGCAATTTCTCTCCTGGGTATATACCAACAGTAAACTATGGCCCTTGGGCCAATTCTGGCTACACCTGTTTAGGGAAATAAAGTTTTATTGGAACACAGCATTGTCCACTTATTTACATACTGTCTATGGCTGCTTTCATGCTACAATGAAAAGATGGAGTAGATGCAACAGCGGCCATTCCACAAAGTCAAAAATATTCACTCTGTGGCTGCTCTGTACAGGAAGATTTTGCCAACCTCTGCTTTGGGTCACTGCCTCTCAAACTTCAATGTGCATACGGATCTCCTGGGAATCTTGTTAAAACACAGCTTCTGACTCAGCAGTTCAGGGAGGAGCCTGGGACTCTGCATTTCTAACAAGCTCCCAGTGATCCTAATGATCCTAGCTCACGGATCATGACTTGAGTGTCAAAGATCCAGGTAGCACAGGGTTCCGCCAAGATGTATCTGTGAACCCTTGCAGACAAAGCTGAGAAACATGGCCTCAGCAACATTTTCAGCTCATTTTATCTCTGCCCCCAGCAGTTACCAACCAGGTGGGCAGAAACTTTCATTCAACATCTGTTGCACATTCAGTATGAGACAGGCACACCCGAAGCAGGAAGGGAATCTCATGCACTGATAGCCAAAGAAATCTCCCCAGCCTACAAGGATGGGTGGAAGAAGAAACATAACATGTGGTTGCACAGTGTCCTAAAATCTGGTCCCCGATTCAATCATGTTGTTGCAGACATGACCCAAGGGGCCCGTGGATGCCCCAGAGTGGAACATGGCACTGGATAGTTCTTACAGCAGCAACTCCCAGGGAGCCACATGGAAGGCTGCAGCTGCCCACTGGCTGTCCGAGGGCAGAGGCCACACCTATGGCCCCAGAGCCCATCAAATGAGTAACCGACATGTCTTGGGTGAACAGTTTAGACATTTGTGCAAGTTTCCACTTGCAAACACTTCAGTGTGGAATACTTCTTCCCTCATCCAGTTCCTGTTTGACACACAGTAGGAGATCAAAAAAAATTTTATTGAAAAATATATATGTATTTGATGAATGAAGAAACGATTCATATTCAGTCCCAAGAGCAATCATATATAAATGACATTGACAAAAAAATAGTAAAGAGCCAGGTCAGGGTGAAGGGAAACAATTTTGAAGAATGAGAGGACATTTCCCCTGAAGACAGCACTAGTCTGGGGTTGGGAGCGTGAGTGCTTTCTAAAAAGGAAAAGAAGAGAGAGGAGTTAACATCTGTTGAACACTTGTGTATGACGTGCTGCACAGTAGTAAATGAGATTTAATCTTCTCAAACCATCTGAGGTAGGTGTGGTGGTCTCTACTTTGGAGAAGAGGAACCAGAGGCTCCACAGGCCACCTCCAAGTAGAGGGAGGGGTTGGGGAAGGGGTCTGAGTGGTCTCCTGTGGTAAGAATAGGATCAGAGGTAGAAGTTTGCAAGCAGTGGGTTCTGGCTCTAGAAAAGGAATGGTAATGGGGCTTTGAAGGGACTGAGTTCTCTGTCCCTAGAGGAATTCAGGTAGAGACTAGATAACCACTCATCACTAGATTCTCAGAGCCCCTCCTGATGTTGAAATTCTATGACCTGTTTTAGGCAGATCCTTCTCTGGGCTTTTAAAACTGGAGCTGGAAGGTTAAAAAGGACTTGAATGATCCAAGGGCCACCAACCCCCATTCCCCTGAGTACATGGGGTGTGTGTGAATGAGCTGGGCTCAGACATTTCAGACACACCAGGTGAGTGGACTCACCAAGAGGAAGCACCAAGCTACCCACATCTCCCAGAGATGGTATGCTATGCCCCAACTTCCTTCTTCTGTCTGCTTGTTAGCATTTTTTAACATTTCTAGGGCCAAACCTGCATTTAAGGCCTCTGTGCATGATCAGCCACAACTATGTGGCATCTCTGTGTTGAGAGCCAACTTCTCTGCACCCCCAGTCTAACTTTTTCCAATAGTGGGCTCTGGCTAAGAAGGGAACAAGCTAGAGCTGCCACCTCCAGGCAGCCCTCCTTCCTGCTTCCTCAGGATCTTCTTGGGAGATGTAAGTCTCCAAGCCCAGGATGTGTTCTGGGGCTGAGAGGTCTTCTAGGGTACAAGCAGCCAAAGAGAGAGAGAAGACTAACATACACACCCTTAGACACTGAGGGTCTGTTCTGGAGGCTCGGGCTGTGACTCAGTGCACAGAGGAAGCCACCTGAACTGAGTAAGTCTGACCTCCACACCACATGGTAAGTACACACACCCGGCCCGGCAAGAAGTGAGGGGTCAGACATCCTAAAATTTTACCTCCTCCTTCAGTATGGCCCTCAGTATGTCTGTTCCTAGTCCCCACCATCCCCCTAGAATAGGAACCCCAAAGCCAGGAAGGTGTTCTCATGCTTGTTACTAAGCTGGGCACTATGAATTGTAAATAAGTGAGTGAGAGAATGAATGAATGATCAACTGAGCATATGAATGAGTGATTAATATATAAAAGAATTGATGAATGGATAGACATAAAGGTAGGTAGATGAATGGATGAATGGATAGGTGTGTAGATTCAGAGTAAAGTGGTTGGGTGGACGGATCAATAGATCTAAGGATGGATAGATGGAAGGAAGGGAGGGAGAAAGGGAGAATGGGTGGGTGAGTTGATGCGATTAGATGGCTGAGTGTTTAGATGAATGAATAGACAGATAGAAGGATGAAAGGAAGGAAAGATGGATGGATGGAAGGAAGGAAAGATGGATGGATAGACAGATGGACAAATGCATAGATGGGTGGATAGATGCATGGGTGGGTGGGTATATGGATAGGTTGATGCATGAATGAAAGGTAGGATGGATGGGTGGGTGGATGGATGATGGACAAATGCATAGATGGGTGGATGGATGAGTGGACAGATGGACACGTGCAAGGATCGGTGAATGGATGAATGGATGGGAGGGCAGACAGAAGGATAGATAGATGGATGGATGGATGGATGGATAAATGGAAAGAGGAAGAAAAAGTGACTACCAAAAACATTTCAGGCAGAATAGGAACCATGGTATGACCCAAGATCCCACAGACTCTCTTCTTAAAAATCTGGTCTGGACACTAAAAAGTGGATTCTACCCCCAGCCTTGCCCAGTTTTTGGAGCTGGGTCAAAGCCAGGCCACTCATACTCCCAGACAAACCCATGATCAGTCCCCACTACAGCCTTGCAGGCCTGGCCTTGCCCAGGGGAAGCTTTCAGATGGGGGTCCCGCCACCCTCCCAGCCGCAAGGTACTCTGCTGGAAGCTCGGGACTTGATTCGCAATTTGTGGGGCAGGGAGGCCTGAGCCAGATCCTCCCGGGGATGGCTCTCAGGGACCGGGCAGGCCACTCTGGGAGGCAACCCCATGGGATCCACACCGGGTGTCAGCAACACGTCGGAGGACCCTGAGGCCCGGCACGCAGTGGGTATGGGTGACCACAGCCCCCAGCAGGACCTGAGCTCTGGTCTGGGGCCCCCATGCCTATCCAGGAGGTGACAGCTGAAGAAGGCAGCAGGCAGGGCCGCCTGCAAGGCCATGTCCACTCTTTTTGAGGCAGGGTCCTGGAGGGCCCTGGGGGGAGTGGCCAGGCTAGTCCACCTGTGAGCCACTAGGCAGCGCCAGCATCCTGGAACCCCAGCGTCCAAGGAACATGGTCTCAAGAGGCAACCGTGGGAGCCAGGTAGAGTCAGGGTCTGATCAGCCCTGGGACTGGAGTCCCCAGGCCAGGGAGAATCCCATAGCAGAGTAGGCAGGGTCCGGGTACCCCCCGTGGCGGGCAGGAGGCCAAAGCGATGCTTGAGCGCCCGCAGCTCAGCCCTAAGCAAAGCGTTCTCCTCAAGCAGGGCGGCCAGCCGGCCCTCTAGGGCCGCGTCATTGAGACGGCGCTTCTCGCGGGATCTCTTGGCCGCCTCGTTGTTCTTCCTGCGCTTCTCCCAGTAAACCGTGTCCTTCTTCTCTTCCGGCATAAACTCCCGCTGCCGGCGCACGGCCCGACCTCGGACCCGCGCTCCCGGCAGAGTTTTGCGGTGACCCTGGGGTACATCCGGGAGGACCAAGAGACCCACATCCATGGTCGCCTGGGAGCCCTGGGGGAGGAAAGACGAATTCTTGGACTGGAAGCAGGAAACTGCCCTGAATAACTCCTCCCTCTAATTTATCCTGTATCTCCACCATCCCCAGGGGAGGGGCCCAGGAAAGAGTGGAAACTGGGCTAGAGAGCTGGGTGGGGGCAGAAAGAAGTGTAGCAGAAAGAGTGGAGAGCTGATGGGATGGTTTGATGTCTGAGAGAGAAGTGGGTGAGGCTGCCAGAGAGAGGATGGATTTCTGGCTTAAAAGGAAGCCACTGGAGTCAGAGAGAGTAGGTTGGGTACCATATCCTCAGGAAGACAGAGGCTCTTTCCCAGGAGTTCTTACCACTGAGGAGGTCTTACCACTGAGGAGGTCAGCACACAAGCCAAGGGCTCAGTTCAATCTGAGCTCCAGGGTAGGATTCTTGGAGACCCAGAGAGACACCGGAGGAAAGCCAAACCTAGAAAAAGAGAATATGTGTCGGTGGAGTTAAACTGAGCTAAGGTGGGGTCAGAAGATAAGCCACTACTCACCTGAAAAGTGCCAAGGTTGTACACCAAGATCTCCATCTGCAGCCAGAGGTTTCCACCTGCCCATCCACCCTACTTATACATATTCATAAGGTCTTCTATTCGCCCACTCCGTCATACACCCTTCACCGACCTACCTAGCCAACTCCCATTCCATCCATTCATCCCTTCATCTACCAACCACCATCTATTTATCCATCCATCCCGGTCCCATCACTTCATGGCAAATAGAAGAGGGGGGAGTGGAAACAGTGATGGATTATTATTTTCTTGGGCTCCAAAATCACTGTGGATGGTGACTGCAGTTATGAAATTTAAAAATGCTTGCTCCTTGTAAGGAAAGCTATGACAAAACTTCACAACGTGTTAAAAAGCAGAGAAATCACTTTGCCTGCAAAAGTCTGTATAGTCAGAGCTATGGTTTTCCCAGTAGTCATGTACAGATGTGAGAGCTGGACCATAAAGAAGACTGAGTGCCAAAGAATGGATGCTTTCGAATTGTGGTGCTGGAGAAGATGAGAGTCCCGTGGACTGCAGGGAGATCAAACCAGTCAATCCTGAAGGAAATCAGTCCTGAATATTCTGAGCCTGGAGCTCCAATACTTGGGCCACCTGATGAGAAGAGCCGACTCATTGAAAAAGACCCTAATGCTAGGACAGATTGAAGGCAAAAGAAGAAGGAGGTGGTAGAGGATGAGATGGTTAGATAGCATCACTGACTCCATGGACATGAATTCCATCTCCATGGATATGAATTTGAGCAAACTCCAGGACATGGTGAAGGACACCCATCCATCCCCCATTTGATGGTACAATCCTCTGTCTATTCTCTGCCCACTTGCTCATCCATCTGTCAGTTCGTTCACTGTTAGCTTTATCTTTAAAATAACATTGTGCCTCCAGGAAAAATAAAAATTAGACAAATTGGACCTCAAGAAAATGTTTAAATTTTGCACAACAAAGCACACTATCCACAGAATAAAAAGGCAACCCACAGAATAGGAGAAAATATTTGCAAATCATAAAGCTGATATAATTTGCAGGTTACATAGGTATTTGTATCCAGAGTATATAGGAAACTCCTAAAACTCAACAACAACAAACACCAAACAACTCAATTCAAAAATGAACAAAGGACTTGAGCAGACACTTCTCCAAAAAAGCTATATAAATGGTCAAAAAGCACATGAAAAGATACACAGTATCACTAATCATTAGGGAAATGAAAATCAAAACCACAATGAGATACCACCTCACACCTCCTCAGATGACTACTATCAAAACAGCAGAAAGTAGCAAGGGTTGGGCAGGATGTGGAGAAACAGGAACTTTTATGAGCTGCTTCTGGGAATGTAAAATGGTGTAGCCATTGTGGAAAACAGTATGATGGTTCCTCAAAAAAAAATTAAAAATAGAATTACCACATGATCCAGCAATTCCACTTCTGGCTGCTGCTGCTGCTGCTGCTAAGTCGCTTCAGTCGTGTCCGACTCTGTGCGACCCCAGAGACAGCAGCCCACCAGGCTCCCCCGTCCCTGGGATTCTCCAGGCAAGAACACTGGAGTGGGTTGCCATTTCCTTCTCCAGTGCATGAAAGTGAAAAGTGAAAGTGAAGTCGCTCAGTCATGTCTGACTCTTCGACACCCCATGGACTGCAGCCTTCCAGGCTCCTCCGTCTATGGGATTTTCCAGGCAAGAGTACTGGAGTGGGGTGCCATTGCCTTCTCCACACTTCTGGCTATACCTGCTAAATCACTTCAGTCGTGTCTGACTCCTTGTGACCCTGTGGACTGTAGCCCACCAGGCTCCTCAGTCCATGGGATTCTCCAGGCAAGAATACTGGAGTGGGTTACCATACCCTTCTCCAGGGGATCTTCCCAACCCCAGGGATCGAACCACCCTCGTCTCTTCCATCTCCTACATTGGCAGGTGGGTTCTTTACCACTAGCACCACCTGGGAAGCCCACCGGGTATATACCTAAAAGAACTGAAAGCAGGGTCTCAAAGAAACATTTGTACACCCGTGTTCATAGCAGCATCATTCATAATAGCCAAACGGGGGAAGCAACCCAAGTGTCCATCAACAGATGAACGGATGGGCAGTCCATCCATACAGCAGAATATTGTCCAGCCCTTAAAAGGAAGGAAATTCTTAAAAGGAGACCCTGCTTTCAACTCTTTGGGGTATATACCCAGTGTATAAGGCTTCTCGGGTGATGCCAGTGGTACATGCCTGCTAACGCAGGAGACGTAAGAGATGTATTATCCATCCCTAGGAGTGGATTGGCAACCCACTCCAGTATTTTTGCCTGGAGAATCCCGTAGACAGAGGAGCCTGGAGGGCTACAGTCCGTAAGGTCACAAAGAGTAGGACACGACTCCAGTGACTTCGCACACACACGTATGTGTAACCAGTGTACTTAGTTGTACACCTGAAACTGACACAACGTTGCAAATCAACTATACTACAATAAAAAGAATTTGTGTAGAAAAAGGAAGAAAATTCTGACACATGCTTCAATGTGGATGCAATTTAAAGGCATGCTCACTGAAATAACCCACTGACTAAAAAATAAATTCTCCTTTCGTATGGTTCCACTTATTGGAGGGACTTAAGGTAGTCAAGAACGGTAGCCCATCAGGCTCCTCTGTCCATGGGATTCTCCAGGCAAGAACACTGCTGTGGGGCCCCATGCCCTCCTCCAGGGGATCTTCCCAACCTACGGATTGAACTTGGGTCTCTTTCACGGCAGGCCGATTCTTTACCATCTGAGCCACCAGGGAAGCCCTGAGTAGTCAAAGCCACAAAGACAGAAAGTATTGATAAAACGTGGTCGTTGCTGGGGCTGAGGGAAAGACATGAGTTAGTGTTTAATGGATATTGAATTTCAGTTTTAGAAGATGAGAAGTTATGAAGATGGATGGTGGTGATGGCTGCACAATCCATGTCATGTGGACATATTTAATACCACTGAACTGTGTGCTTAAAAATGGTTAAGGTGATAAATTTTATGATATGTGTATTTTACCACCCTAAGAATATTGTAATAATAATAATTTTGTGCCTTTACTAAGGGCTAGGCGTCTTTCCATCCATATATTCATTTACTGGTCCCATTCACCAGCCTTCTGTTCCTCCATTCTCGCATCCATCTAACACATCCTTCCTATGTGCCAGTCATCCTTCCACAAATCCATTCATTCATCCATATATCCCTTCATGAGTCCACCCATCCATCCAACTAATAAGAAAGCAATTGATAAGAACTTCCCACATGACTAGTGTTGAAGAACCAGGATGTTAAGAATAGGAGCAGGGGACTTCCCTAGTGGTCCAGTGGTTTAGAATCTACCTTGCAATGCAGGGGATGCAGGTTGGATCCTCGGTCAGGGAACTAAGATCCCCACATCCCCTGGAGCAACTACTGAGCCCACACGTTCTGGAGCCCAAGTGCCACAACTGGAGATCCCACATGACTCAACAAAGGTCCTACATGTCACCATAGAGACCAGATGCAATCAAATGCAAAAAAAAATATTAAAGAAGAGGAGCAGATGGGGACTTCCCTGGTAGCTCAGCAGTAAAGAATCCACCTGCAGTGCAGGAGACATGAGTTCGATTCCTGGGCCAGGAAGATCCCCTGGAAGAGGAAATGGTAACCCTCTCCAATATTCTTGCCTGGAGACTCCCATGGACTGAGGAGCCTTGTGGGCCACAGTTCATGGAGTGTAAAACACAGCTACGGGACTAGGCACAAGGAGCAGACAGAAGAAGCAGAGTCATTAGATTCCCAGCCCCTGGAGTGGAGCTCAGAAAAGACGCCCCGGGACCCCCCACGGATGGGGAACCACCTCTTTTACCATAGCTCATTCTCCCATGTCGGTTTTCCTGAACATTCTGATACAAAGATCTGGTCTCTACTGAACCCCTGGCTTCCCTGCACCTAGGATGTCATCACCTTCTGTGATTCTGATGCAAAACAGGATGAGAGGAAAACCAGGGCAAGGTATGAGAGTTCTGACTCAGGATGGGCTCAAGGGAAAAGTGGACATTAAAGGCTGACAATTTTGTTCCAAAAAACCACTGAATAACCTCCATGAGGACAGCATGTGCCTTTTTCTTTTTTTGGTCTACCATTGTATTCCTGTGCCTGACATTGGGCTCATAGATAGTAGTGGGTAAATAAACATTTGTTGAATGAGTGAATAGACACATAAATGAATAAAAACAGAATCTTGTTCACACATAGAGAATGTTTGGCCCTCCTGCTGAACCGCCAGTCTAAAACTGTGAAACCCACTTCATCAGCCTCCTTGCTTTGGCCACCAGGAAACTCAGCACTGGGTTTTGAGATGAACTGTAGTGGCTTTCTTGAGTTGGGAATGCAGTTTTTCTCCTCTAATGTTATTGTTTGAAGTTAGTCTTTTATTCTGTGCTCTTGGCCATGTTTGAAAAAGCATGGAGGCATAAACAGTCAAATAACAACACTCCTAGGAATTCTGACCATAATCCTAGACCCACATTTTGCAGAAGTTTATTCTCAAGAATCCCAGTGGCCCAGCTTCCCTGATGGCTCAGTGGTAAAGAATCAGCCTGCCAATGCAGGAGACAACGGGTTCAATCTCTGGTCCAAGAAGATCCCACATGTCCCAGAGCAACTGAGCCCATGCACCATAACTATTGAGCCTGTGCTATAGAGTCTGGGAGCTGAGATGCAGCTACTAAGCCCACTCACCCTAGAGCCCGTACTCTGCAACAAGAGAAGCCACTGAAATGAGAAGACCAAGCACAGTAACTAGACAGTAGACTCCACTCACCACAACTAGAGCAAACCCCATGCAGCAACCAAGATACAGCACAGCCAAAAATAAGTAAAATTATTTTTTTAAAAAAAGAATCCCAGTGGCAACAGTGTTCTGCCAAAAACAAGAGATACAAATATATTTGAAAAATATTGCATTCCTTGTTCTTATATGAAAATCACAAACACATGGGAATCATTAAAGGCTCTGATGAGTCCTGCAAAAAGGTTTAACTGGTGTTTGACTTGGAAGTTCTCAAATGTATTTGCCCATGAAATATTAACTTCACAAAACACCTTGGGATATATATTTATTCATACACTGATACAACACTGTGCCAGGTTCTAAGGTGGTTACTGGGCCGGCAGAGGAAAACTGAACAGTCTCCCTGCCCTCACAAAGCCAGGAGATGACGGGTGTCTCCCTGGGACCAGCGTCTGGAGAGCACTATTCTGGCTCTGGGACAGAGGATGGGGGTCAGCTGGGCTGGAAAGAGAGGAAGACAGCCTAAGGGTCATCTAAGCCCAAGTCAAAGCCAGCGGATGCCCAGGGAAGGAGGCAGTGCGTGGGCTGGTGGTCAGTTAGAGGAGGAACCGGAGGCTCTCACGCTAAGCCCACGAGGCCGACAGGGTTCAGCCTCACTGTGCGGCTCCCTGCCTGAGTCCCCTCCTCTCTGTGGCTTGGCCAGAGGCCCCCCTAACCACCACCCCAACACCTCCACAGGAACCCAGAGGGAGATGGGGCAGTAGATAGCTCAGCTGCCTGAGTTTATTTAGAGAATACACAGCGAGCGCTGGGCTGGGCCTTCCTGTGGTCGTGGAGGAGGCGCTGGTGGGGGCGGGCAAGTCAGGGGACACTTCCCATGAATCGGCCAGTGAGGGGAAGAGGAAACCGGAAAATCTCCCTCAGAGACGGCCCAGCACAGCTCCACCCCAGCCCCATCACCCTCCACTGACTGTCTGACTGGTGGCAGTCAAGGCTCTTCTCAGTTCCCCCAAGTGACGGGGAACTCATTCACTAAAGTCAGCCGCTGCGAGGCTGGGTGACTTCTCATAGTCAAGAAGGTCTTTCTGACAAATGCCATATGGTGTCACTGCTATGTGGAATCTAAGATAGGACCCTTCTCTACAAAATGGAAACAGACTCACAGACACAGAGAGCAGACTTGTGGTTGCCAAGGCAGAGGGGGTGGGGGAGGGAAGGATTGAGAATTTGGGATTACCAGTTGCAAATTACTATATATGGGATGGATAAACAGATCCTGCTCTAGGGGCTTCCCTCGTGGTTCAGTGGTAAACATGGGTTCAATCCCAGGTATGGGAAGATGCCACATGCTGCAAAGCACCCATGCTCCAAAGCACCCATGCTCCACAGCTACTGAGCCTGTGCTCTAGACTCTGGGAGCCACAGCTACTGAGCCCATGCACCATAGAGTGTGCACTGCAACAAGAGAAGCCACAGCAATGAGAAGCCTTTACACCAGAACTAGAGAGTAGCCCCTGGAGAAGGCAATGGCGCCCCACTCAAGCACTCTTGCCTGGAAAATCCCACGGACGGAGGAGCCTAGCAGGCTGCAGTCCATGGGGTCACTAAGAGTCAGACACGACTGAGCGACTTCACTTTCACTTTTCACTTTCATGCATTGGAGAAGGAAATTTGCAACCCACTCCAGTGTTTTTGCCTGGAGAATCCCAGGGACGGCGGAGCCTGGTGAACTGCCATCTCTGGGGTCACACAGAGTGGGACAGGACTGAAGCGGCTTAGCAGCAGCAGCAGCAGCAGAGAGTAGCCCCTGCTTGCCTCAACTAGATAAAAGCCCATGCAGCAACAAAGACTCAGCACAGCCAAAAATAAAAATAGATAAATTTAAAAAAAAATTTTTTTTTAAGATCCTACTGTGCTTGCCTGGTGGCTCAGATGGTAAAGAGTCTGCCTGCAATGCAGGAAACCTGGGTTCAATTCCTGAGTCAGGAAGGTCCCCTGGAGGAAGGCAAGGCAGTCCACTCCAGTATTCTTGCCTGGAGAATTCCATGGACAGAAAAGCCTGGTGCACTATCGTCCATGGGGGTTGCATAGAGTCAGACATGACTGAGTGACTATCACTTTCACTTTTCACTGTATACCACAGGGAACTATATTCAGTAGCCTGTAAAAAAAATCATAATGGAAAAGAATATGAAAAAAAATTTATGTGTATAATTGAGTCATTTTGCTGTAGAGCATAAATTAAACACTGGAGAAGGAAATGGCAACACACTCCAGTATTCTTGCCTGGAAAATCCCATGGACAAAAGAGCCTGGCAGGCTATAGTGCATGGGTTCGCAAGAGTTGGACATGACTGAGCGAGTAAACCAGCACCATAAATTAAACACAACATGGTAAATCAATTATACTTCAATAAATTTTGTTTTAAAAAAAGAAGATAAAGAAGGAGAAGGGGAAGAAGAAAGAGGAGGAAGGGGAGGGGAAGGAGGAAGGGGAGAATGAGGAGGAGGCGGAGGTCTTCCTGGTACAGAACAAAATCCACCTTCACTAGACGTTTTTCCCGTTAGAATGTGTTCTCTGTGTGAGTGATCGAGAAACTTCTCTCTCTGGCCCCTGAGGATTTGATGAATTGACATTCACATTCCTCTATTCCTATTCCAGTCTCTAAGGAAAGTGGTAATATTCACTGAGCACCTACTGGCCTATGCATGCCAGGCATATGCAATGTCTTACTCTGCACTCACCAGCACTCAAAGAGAAACGCTCAGTTATTATCCTCATTTGGCAGATGAAAAACCGCTGAGAGACTCAGTGACTTACCTGAGTCAGTCAACAGACACGAGAGCCCACACTTTAACAGATCAGCTGAATCCTCCCGGCTTTTCCCCTACTTCTTCCACTGAGGACAGAGTTTTGAGTTTGGTTAGCACCTCTGAAGCATAGAGGTCAGCGTCCACAGAAGAAAAAGGGGTCCAGGTACCGAATAGCTGGCAATGGGCAGGGCTGAGATGAACATCCAGGCTGTCAGAATGATGCACAGATGGACAGAGTAAAGAGCTTCAGCCAGTTGTGCCTGGGTTCAGATTTTCCCTCCCAGCTGAGTGTGTGGGGGCAAGTCCTGTCACCCCTCTGAGCTTCCAATGCCTCATTTAAAATGAAGGTAATGGTGGTACCTGCTTCATTGGTTCTATAAAGAATGAGATCATACATGTGAAGAGCCAGTACAGAACATTACAAAATGAGCCACAGGGCTGGGTTTTATTTGATGGTGGTGGTAGGGTCAGAATCCTCTCCCACTAAGCTTCTGCAGCCAGACCCTAATGGTTACCTGTGTTGAAAACACCCACACAAAATGGAAACAGACTCACCGACCTAGAGGACAGACTCTGTGGTTGCCAAGGAGGAGGAGGTGGGGGAAGGAAGGATTGAGAGTTTGGGATTAGCAGACGCAAACTATTATATATGGAATGGATAAACTTACGGTCCATCCAACACAATGGTTTCAGTTTATAGATGATGACACTGGACTTCCATTCAAGATGGCAGACCAAGTACCCACAGAGACCCCCCTTGTTCCTCCTCCAAACACTTGGACAGAGAAGCGCCAACGTGAACCAGAGATCAAAGCAGAGATGCCCAGTGACAAGGGTGCCCCCACCCACAGAAATGTAGGGCCCCCTAATATATGATGTCAAAGACCCACATTCTCAGAAGACTCAGAGGATGGGGGAAGAGATCCTGAAGATATGAGGAATTCACAACCACTTCATGAAGTTGCCACAAACTCCCCAACTGGAAGAATTTACATCTGCAGAAATAGAGATAATCAGTGCAATCTTCAAAGAGTTTTACATGAATAGATAAAGTGATTCAAAAAGATAAAGGAGGGAATACTAACCATAAGACCAAAACAGGAGGTTATAAAACAAAAGGAAGTAGATATTTTAAAAGAATGAATTGCTCAGCTATGAAAAATATAGTTAGTAAGGAAAAAAAAAAAAAAAAACTCAAGACATGGGTTGCCCAGTAGAAGCAGAAACCGAGATCCAGATTTGGGGAACAGACTTACCAAGGTCAGATGGAATTTTAGTGGCCAAAATGTAACTAGTACTCAGAGCTCAGCTTTGAAAAGCCCAGAACTGGAGTCTAGCTCAGGACCTGAGCCCTGAGGCCATCTACGACTCTCCAAGAGTGTTCTATGGCTCCCCTCTCTCTCGTCTGTTATTCTTTCCTTTCCCTGTATTATAAGGTTGCAACTGAGCTGAACTTCAAAGTTCCTTCCTGATGAGAAGCAGGGCTTCCATTCTCTGACTAACAGCCCTCTCCTCCCAAATTAGAATTTAATTAAACAGAATCTTAATGTCAGAAGAGGAATAGTCAGTATTGGCCATGGGATGCTGGTCTCTGAGCCTCTGATTCCTCATCCATAAAATGGGTTCACTTCGCCAACAAAGATCCATCTAGTCAAAGCTATTATTTTTCCAGTAGTCACGTACAGATGTGCAAGTTGGACCATAAAGAAGGCTGGTCACCAAAGCATTGATTTTTTCAAATTGTGGTGCTGAAGAAGACTCTTGAGAGTCCCGTGGACTGCAAGGAGATCAAACCAGTCAATCCTAAAGGAAATCAACCCTGAACATTCATTGGAAGGACTGATGTTGAAGCTGAAGCTCCAGTACTTTGGCTACCTGATGGCGACGAGCTGACTCATTGGAAAAGACCCTGATGCTGGGGGAAATTGAGCACAGAAGAGGGTAACAGAGAGTGAGATGGTTGGATGGCATCATCGACTCAATGGACATGAATTTGAGGAAACTCCAGGAGATGGTGTGGGACAGGGAAGGCTGGCATCCTGCAGTCCTTGGGGTCTCAAAGAGTTGAACAGGACTTAGCAACTGAACAACAACAATAAAAATGGGTTCAAGGGACCCTATCACGTGCAGATGTTTTGAGAATTAAATAGTAAGTTGTGTGTACAAGACACCTGGCCTGTCCAGATGGTCTCACACAGAACACCTTCCTGGAGCTGAGCAAACTCCTTCCTTGAGCCCAAAGACATCCCAGGTAAGAACAAACTACAGTCATTTGGGGTCTCAACCACCAAGACAGGAGAGAGAAAAAAAAGTTTGAAAGGAAAATTTTAAAGATGAGGGGAAAAAAGATGAATCAAAGAAGAGAGAGTAAGCCCATAAATTCCCCACCCATGTGGCCAAAAGGAGCCCACAAGCTTTCCCCTTGTTCCGTGCTAAGTGGGGAGCTACAAATGACCACAAACTCTCCAGTGGGTGTAAGGCTTCTTAACACTTAACGGCAAGAGGTGGCATTCATGTGGGTGATGCACCTCTAGAAAAATGGTTTGCCCCCATCCTTTATAAGAGGAATACTCATTTGTTTTCATTTACACAATGAGATACTGTTTTTTTCCAACTGAAATTGGCAAAGATGTTAAAAAACGATAAAACCCAATGCTAGCAAGGATGCGGTGAGATGGGCACTTCTATATCTAGAAGGTGGAGGTGTCAATTGCTTCCTGGCAAAACAATTAGGCAATATGAAACACAGTTAGGCTTAAACCCTGTCTGAGGAATAAAAGTGCCCCTTTCTTCCCACCTGGATCACTGCTTCAAGCATCTCCCTATTTTGCCCTCAGTAGCCCCAATATCCCTCCTCAAATACACCATTCCAGCCAGTTAGAACCTCTTTCATTTACTGAAAAGATGTTCTCTCATCTCTACATGCTGTTTCTTCTGCCTGAAACATCCTTTCTCTTCCCTCACCAATTCCCTGGCCAAATCTTATTCATCCTTCAGAACTGAGCCTAGATGTTGCCTCATACAGTAAGCCCACAAGACTGATCCCTCTTATCTAGACCAGGAGCATCTTCTGGCTCCCTGTACCCGGGGCTTTCACCATCACCTCCACAGGGATCACTCTTGAGTCTGCCTCCCCATAACCACCAATCTCCAGAATTTGCCGTCCTTCAGTTGCCAAGTTGTGTCTGACTCTTTTGTGAACCCATGGACTGTAGCCCACCATGCTCCTCTGTTCATGGGATTTCCCAGGCAAGAATACTGGAGTGGGTTGCCATTTCTTTCTCCAGGGAGCTTCCCTACCCAGGGATTGAACCTGTATCTCCAGCACTGGCAGGCAGATTCTTTACCACTGAGCCACCAGGGAAAATCCAATCTCCAGAACAGACGTTCAGTAAATGCAGGAGGAGTGAAATATTTGGAGAAGCGGTGTGCTCTGTGTAGTCCCGGAAGGCAGAGAAAGGACCACAGAGAGGGAGAAATTTTTCTAAAAATTCCAGCAGAGGCTATCTCGAGTGATAATGAGCTGCCTGTCACAAGAGCTACGAAATTGAGGGGGTCAGAAACTGCTTCTCTCAGTCCCTCTCTCTGACGTCTCCACCCTTCCCTGCCCAGATTCAGGGCCCCGGGGGTGCCTTCCTCCCCAATCTGTTCATGTGACTCTCCTCTGACTCAGAAGGTGACCCAGGGAAGAGAGAGGACTCACAGGGGCTGTTCCCACGGCCCTAGCTCAGCCCAACCCATTCCACCGAAGAGTCGCAAGAGGCTACATCCTCACACGGTTCAAGGCGCCGAATAGCGGGCCGCGCACTCTCGCTCTGAGAGAACCCTACTTCACAGAAGCTCCGGCGAAACCTACCTCTAAAACTGAGAACCCTGTGCGGGAACTCAGATTTCAAGGCGAAAAATGCAAGGCACTCTGGTCTGCGGCCAGCCCTCCCCTCTGCCCTCCCGGGGCGCAGGGAGTGGCCGGAAGCCGTTGGTACCTCTGTGCCCAGCCCACAAGCCCAGCTGGAGTCCCCGGAGCCAAGAACTGGCAGGAAAGGGGCGGGGAGGAGGGGGAGGGGTGTCAGGAGCCAGGCCATGGGTTCGATCCTTGAGGTGGCACGGCACATATCCTGACTTGACACAAATTCCTGGTCTTCGCCAAGCCTGTCTTTTAACCTGTCAAACGGGTACAAGGTTGGTGCCTGGTTGGTAAGTAATCCAGGTACACACTTTGTCCCAAACGGTAGTGGGTGTTGCTTGTCAATGCCAAGAGCTTCAGGGAGGCACCCAGGGCCCACGGGGAGGGGTGGTCTGATCCAAGGGCATGTTGGCTGCCTGTGAGTGACAGCCCAATGGAAATTCACCTCCTGCAAGTCACATGGAAAAAAATCCATCTCCAGTACCTAAAGCATTCCACCCCTGGCCAGACAATTCCCTCAGGCTCTGCCTCCCCATCTCTCCAGCCCAAACCAGAACAACGCCCAAAACAAGAGGAACCCCAGCTTCTCAGTGCCTGGCAGGCTGGGGCCTGGCTGCCGGGCAGAAGCTCGAGGCGCCCTCCCCAGCCCAGAGGTGGTGTCACTGGGAGGGGCTGAGGGCACCTGGCCTCAGTCACCACTCACACCATGTCCAACCAACACCAGGACCCAGCCCGCCCCTGGTCCCACTCAAGTCTCCTGCCAGGAGGAGACTCCAGTCTCTCTTCCAGGCAGCCAAGTCTGCAAATGACTCTGCAGGTGGCCAGACCCCATCCAGGCCCACCGGGGCCTACACACACCTACACTGAGCCTAGTAGCTCTGGCTCCCCTGGCTCACCCTGCTCTAGCCGCACAGGCATCCTCACTTGTTCCCCCAACACACCAGGCCTGGTTCTGCCTCAGGGCCTTTGCACAGGCTGTTCCCTCTGCCTGAAATGCTGATCCTCCAGATACACACGTGGCCCCTCCCTCACCTCCTAATAGGTCTCCGTTCCTCAGCGAGATCTGCCCTGACCCCCCAGGCTAAACTGCCCCCCACACCCCCATTCATTTTCCCTCTTGCTTTGCATTTCTTGGATGAACTTTTTGTTGTTGTTCACTCACTCAGTCATGTGCAACTCTTTGCAACCCCATGGACTGCAGCACACCAGGCTTCCCTGTCCTTCATCTCCCAGAGCTTGCTCAGACTCTTGTCCACTGAGTCGGTGATGCCTTCCAACCATCTCATCCTCTGTCATCCCCTTCTACTGCCTTCAATCTTTCCCAGCATCAAGGTCTTTTATCACTCCCTTATTATTACTTTTTTTTTTTTTTGGCCTGCCATGCAGTATGTGGGATCTTAGTTCCCCAACCAGGGATCAAATCTGAATCCCCTGCATCTTGCCTTGGAAGCATGGGGTCTCAGCCACTGGATCACCCAGGAAGTATCTCCCTTACTTTTTCATTACTGACTTATTTGCTTAGTGTCTCTCGGTTTCTAGAATGCCAGCCCCTGGGCACCCTTCTCTGTCCCCACAACAGCACCTGGCATGCAGTATGTGCCAAATAACTACTCATATAGCTATTTATTGAGTGAATGAACCAACGTGAACAATCGTGTTTCATTCTCATAGCTTCCCTGGAAGTCAGGTTCTCCCTTTTTTTCCACAGAGGCTCAGAGAGGTACAGCGTCTTGCCCAGGGTCACACAGCAGGTCATAGGTGATCTGGACCCTGGAGTCCACTCTCTGGAGCCTAACATACAGCTGGAGGTGGGGCATGGGAGGTCTCAAGATGCCTTGAGGCTGTTACCCAGCTCCTGGCTCAGGATTCAGTGTCTGTGGAGACCCAGAGCCTCAGTCTCCCTGCTGAGCCAAGCCTGGGAGCGTAATGAGAGTAGCAGCTTCCAGCCCTGGGAGGCCTGCCCTCCAGGCCAGAGGCACCGCTCCTCCGCCATCTCTGCAGCTGCCCTTAAAGCAGAGACACCCCACTTTCCCAGCCCCCACCCAGAGCTGGATACTCTGTGGTTGCCAGGGACAGGCTGGAGCTGTCCCTAGGGACCTTGACACAAGCAGTGACTGGACCCTGTGACTTCTCTGGGTTCCCCAAACCCTCACTGGCATCAACAGGGGCCCTCTTTGGGTGCCCAAACCTGCCTGTGCTAAGCATTTTACAGTCACTATCTGTTGGAGCAATCTCTTTCACCACACAAATCAGATTATGCCACTTTCCAGTGAAAAACCCTCAACAGATCAAGACCAAAGCTCCCACGCCCCACCCAGGGGACCCTGCGCAGTCTAGAGGGAGCTGGTCCCCTCTAAGCTCCCACCACACCGGCCTTCTGACCTCTCCAACTCATCACAGGGTCTTTGCACATGCGGCCCTTCGGCCCGGACCACTCTTCCTTGGTTCTCCTCGTTGCCCTGTTCTCATCCTAGGATTGCAGCCTCTCTGAGAAGCCCTTGCTGACCTCCCAGGATAGTTCATGTGCCCCTGCTCTGCACCTACTAAAACAAGATGTTTCTTCCCCTTAGCATTCATTACGTTCACTTGTATAATTCACTGACTCACATCTCTCTTTCTCCTTCGAGACCAGGGTCTGGGTTTCTTCTCCCCAGTGTTTTCCCACCCCTGGGCCAGGCACATAGTAGGCGCTTGATAAAAAACTTGGCGAATGAATGAGTGCATGTACTGAATCCTGGCATCTCTCCCAGGCTCCCATTCTACAGGTGAGGAGACCAAGGCTTGATCACCTGAGGCAGTACCAGGACTCCTGACTTCTCTTCTGCAGAGCCTGCCCCACCCCCAACCCCACAGCATCCTCTCGCTTCCCACTCCTGCTTTAGGACAGTGGTTCTAAACCCAGGGAATGTTTGTCAATGTCTGCAGACATTTGTGGTTGTCATCACAAGGGGAGGGTGTCTCTGGCATCTAAGGGTAGAAGCCAGAGATGCTGAACGTACTGTAATACACAGGACAGAAGACTCTCCAGCACCAGTGTCAATAGTGTGTGTGGAGAAACCCTGCTTTAAGGGAGGTGCCCACATCCAAGCCTGATTTATTAAGACCAGGTAGGTCTGGGACTTCCCTGGTGGTCCAGTGGTTGAGAATCCACCTGCCAACTCAGGGGACACAGGTTCAACTCCTGGTGTGAGAAGATCCCACGTGCGTTAGAAGCCACAACTACTGAAGCCCAGGCATCTGGAGCCCGTGCTCTACAACAAGAGAAGCCGCCACAAGGAGAAGTCTGCACACCACAGTGAAGAGCAGCCCTTGCTCGCCACAACTAG
Organism: Oryx dammah; assembly: GCF_014754425.2. Classification (NCBI taxonomy): domain Eukaryota; kingdom Metazoa; phylum Chordata; class Mammalia; order Artiodactyla; family Bovidae; genus Oryx; species Oryx dammah. The sequence goes on from NW_024070189.1 coordinate 92,226,182, forward strand.
AGAAAGCCCGCACACAGCAACAAGGGCCCAAGGCAACCAGAAGTTAACTAGTTAATTTTAAAAAAAGACCAGGTCTGGTCCCAGGGGCTATTTTATTGGGTCAGAAGTGGCACTGGTCTGGTTGGAACCCCGTGCTGTGCTAAGTCGCTTCAGTTGTATCCAACTCTGCGACCCTCTGGACTGTAGCCCACCAGGCTCCTCTGTCCATGGGATTCTCTGAGCAAGAATACTGGAGTGGGTTGCTGCGCCCTCCTCCAGGGGATCTTCCCAACCCAGGGATCAAACCCATGGTTCTTACTGTCTTCTGCATTAGCTGCTGCTGCTGCTAAGTCACTTCAGTCATGTCCGACTCTGTGTGACCCCATAGACGGCAGCCCACCAGGCTCCCCCGTCCCTGGGGTTCTCCAGGCAATAACACTGGAGTGGGTTGCCATTTCCTTCTCCAATGGGTTCTTTTCCACTAGCACCACCTGGGAAGCCTAGGTCCCCAAGCTAGAGCTCACCTGGCCCCAGCTTCCCAGGTGGCTCAAGTGATAAAGAATCTACCTGCCGATGCAAGAGACACAGGTTCAATCCCTGGGTCAGGAAGATCCCCTGGAGGAGGAAGTGGCAACCCACTCCAGTATTCTTGCCTGAAACATCCCATGAACAGAGGAGCCTTGCAGCCTACAGTCCATGGGGGTCGCAAACAGTTGGCTACAGCTGAACACATCACAGTGGAGCTAGTGATAAAGAACCCACCTGCTAATGCAGGTTAGACGTAAAAGACAGAGGTTCGATCCCTGGCTCGGGAAGATCCCCTAGAGGAGGAAATGGCAACCCACTCCAGTATTCTTGCCTGGAGAATCCCATGGACAGAGGAACCTGGCAGGCTGCAGTCTCTAGCGTCGCACAGAGTCAGACACAACTAAAGTGGCTTAGCGTGAGCATACAACAGCATGCACATGCAGCCAGCTTTGTGTATCAAAAGACACTATCCACAGAGTAAACAGGCGACTCACAAATGGGAAAAAACATGTGCAAATCATATATCTGATGAAGGATTAATATCCAGAATATATAGAGAGCTATGATTCAACAACACTCGATTTAAAAAATGAACAAAGAGCTTGAAAAGACATTTCTCCCAAAAAAGATACATGAATGTTCAATAAGCACAGGAAAAGATTCTCAACATCAATCATTGTTAGGGAAATGCACAGTAAAACCACAATGAAGTCCTGAAACTAACACAACTTTGGAAATCAACTATACACCAATAAAATTTAAAACAGGAGAAACCACAATGAGATACCACTTCATACCCATTAGGCTTCTTTCAAAAGTCAGAAAATAATAAGTTGGCTAGGGTGTGGAGAAACTGGAACCCTTGTACCTTGTCGGTGGGAATGCAAAATGGTGCAGCCATTGTGGAAAACAGTCTGGCAGTTCCTCAAAAAATTAAACGTAGAATTACCATATGATCCAGCAATTCCACCTCCGGGTATATATCAAACAGAATTGAAAGCAGAGTCTGGAAGAGATAGTTGTACACCATGCCCATAGCACCATTATTCACAATATCTAAAAGGTAGGAACTACCCAAGTGTCTACTGATAGATGAATGAAAGCGTGAAATGGGATCCATACATACAATGGAATATTATTCAGCCTTGAAAAAGGAAGGAGATTCTAACACCTGCAAAACGTGGATAAACCTTGAGGACATGATGCTCAGTGAAAGAAGACAGACACAGAAGGACAGATGGTCTGATTCCATTTACAGGAGGTGCCTAAAAGAGTCAGATTCATAGAGACGGAAAGTGGACTGGAGACAGGGGCTGGGGGAGGAGACCTTTTATATGGTGAAAAGAGTTCTGAAGATGGATGAAGTTTATGGGACAAAGCTTGCCCCGGGGCGGAAGAAGGTCTCTGAGACATAAACCTCCAGCCCATTTGCTCCAGATGAACATGTGACTCCACACTCTGTGTCCACCATTAGCCCCCAGGCACCCACTGTGGCCAGGTGGTAGCCACATCATCAAGTGTGTGGATCAGTGTGGACTGCGGTGGGACACAGAAAGAAGAGGAGAAAGAGATGGACAGAGGAAGCAGAGAGGGAAGGAGAGACAGGGCAAGTCAGAGCTGATGGCCACCAACCCACACTCCACACACCCACACTCCACAGACCCCAGCAAACAGCCACCCATATCTGCAAGCCTCCCATATCCATCCTCCACGGCCTCCTGAACCTCATCGCCAACAGGCCAGAGCCCAGAGACCCTCAAATCCTTACAATAACTGGCTCCCCACGGTTATTACCTAGTCAGACCCCACAGCACACCAACCCTGAGCACAAATACCCACAGGTCTGCACTGAAGCTGGAGCCGCTTACACCAGGTCCCAGAAACACAACTGACGCTCCCCTACAGCTAGACCCCTTACAAGACCACCCAACAGCAGACCCTCCCTGGTCCCTGAAGCAGCCTCTTCTGAGACCTCAACCCCCCCACCCAGTCTCCCGGCCACCCACCCCCATCCCCAGGGGGCTGCAGCCTCCCTTAAGGACCACGTTCTTGGGTCCTTTATAGATATGCACCGAGCCTGTGTTTTTTCATCCCGTTAGAGCTGACCAGGCTACAGCTAGCCAGACGTCAGCCATCAGCAGTTGCACCATGTGGGGGACAGAGACTGGGTTTTGGGGCGTCGGCAACACCCACCGAAGGAGCAGAGACACACAACAGGAGGTCAGGAGCCCTGTGATGGGAGAAGCGGCAAGAAGCGAGGAGAAAGGTGGGCTTCGGGGAAAGACGGCTGCAAAGTGGCCCCCAAAACGAATGTCAGCCTCATTCAGGGTCTGAAGCCTGATGCCCCCACACCCAGCTCAAGGGGCCTGGTCCTGGCGCCACCTGCACCAGGCAGCCCTCCCAGCCCGTTCACCAGGACAGCACCCTCCACCTTTGCTCCCCATCATGGGCAACATGGGCAGAGGAGGCAGAAACTAAGAAGGGAGAGGAAGGGGACCCTAAGATGGGGGGAAGCCTGTTCTTCCCCGCCCCCACCGCTGGAGAGTGGGGATTGGATGGGACAGAAGGGACAGAGGCAGAGAGAGAGACAAGCAGGGCAGGGTCACTCAGAGAGAAACGCGAAAAGCCACAGACCCTCAGATCCAGAGACCCAGAAAGAGAAAGAGAGAGCGTGCTAAGACGGGGAGAGAGACACATGACGTGCCGGCTCCAGGTAGGAAAGCTGTCAGAGGGAGAAATCTCAGCAAGAAAGGACCTTGTCGAGAGAGGGGCTGAGATGCCAGGGGGAGGTGGTCCCGGTGTGGGTTCCCGAGCCCCCCGGCCCCGCCCCCGCCACCAACCCGGTCCCGGGACGTTCACCAGCCTGGCTAGGCCGCTACCTGCCTGCGAGGATCACCTCCGGGTCGCAGCATCCGCGGCGAGTCTCCCGTGAGCCACATCGGCCGCGTGGGGCCTCAGACTCCTCCGCGGAGGAGTCAACCAGGGCTTCCGTAGAGGCGACACCCGGCCCCCGCCTGTAGTTCGTGGCTTTCCCTGCAGGGCTGTGCTCCCCCACACACCTGGTGTTTGCCCAGAGAGCAGGTGCTGTGGGCTGGCTCAGGCTGGGGTTGGGGGCAGGGGTATCAGCAGGGAGCAACAGCCCCACCAGAAGGGCACATGGGGAAGAGGCACCCGCTGATCTAGCCGCTGGGCACCAAGGCTGGGGAGAGTATCGGGCTAAGCAAAGTTATGGCCTCTCACTTTCAGCCCTGAAGACTCTTCTAAGTTAGATCAAGGGGCACTTGATCTACCCGTAGGGACACTCTCCTGCTCAAGCACCTTCTGTGGCTCCCCAGTGCCTGCAGATCTCCTGATTCCTCCCTTTGGACGTAATTTATCTATCCAGGCTTCCCATCAGAAGAAACTGAGGCACGGAACACCAGGAGAAAGTGGGTCTAGAGACTTCCCTGGCAGTCCAGTTGGTAACACATTGCTTCAAATGAAGGGGATGCAGGTTCAATGCCTGGTTGGGGAGCTAAGATCCCACATGACTCACAGCCCCAAAAAGAGAGAGAGAGAGAGAATATAAACAACGGAAGCAGTATTGTTCTGCATTGAAAATGGTCCACATTAAAAAAAATTTTTTCTTTTAAGGGAGTGGGAGGGGGCCTTCCCAGGTGGTAGTCCAGTGATTAAGAATCCACCTTGAAGTGCAGGGGATGTGGGTTCAATCCGTGGTCGGGGAACTAAGATCCCACATGCCACAGAGCAACTGAGCCTGGGTGCCACAACTAGGACCCGATGTAACCTAATTCATTAATTGTGTGCTTAGTCGCTCAGTCATGCCCAACTCTTTGCGACCCCATGGACTGTAGCCCACCAGACTCCTCTCTCTATGGAATTCTCCAGGCAAAAATACTAGAATGGGTTCCCATTCCCTTCTCCAGGGGATCTTCCTGACCCAAGGATGGAACCTGGGTCTCCTGCATTGCAGGCAGATTCTTTACCATCTGAACCACCCAGGAAGCCCCCAATTAATTAATTAATTAATTTTTAAAAAGATAGAAAGTAGGTCTAATCTTTTCAGTATGAGTTTTCTGAGTGAGCATCAATAAGCAAGAATAAAAAAACATTCCAGGAAGGGGAAATAGCTGAGCAAAGGCTCAGAGGTAAGGATCAGCAACTATACATTCAGAGAGTCAGTTGCTTGACTCTCTGAATCAATCCCAGAATTGCTTGTGGGAAAGATCTCGTACGTGGCCTCTGGAGGGGCATGAACAGACTGAAGAGGCAGGATGGGGACCTGGAGGGGGCGAAGAATCTGAGGCTTCCTCTGCATTCCCTGTGTGTGCGTGTGTGTGTTAGTCGCTCAGTCACGTCCAACTCTGACACCCCAAGGACTGTAGCCCGCCAGGTTTCTCCATCCTTGGGATTCTCCAGGCAAGAATACTGGAGTGGGTTGCCATGCCCTACTCCAGGGCATCTTCCCTACCCAGGGATCGAACCCGGGTCTCTTATATTGCAGACGCATTGTTTACCATCTGAGCTACCAGTGAAGCCCCTCTCCACCCTCTGTAGGAGCCCCAAACCCGGCGTGGTAAGGCAGAATCATTCTGCTGTGGAATTGAGCAAGCCTTGATTTGAAAACAGCGACGCCTGGTGGGAGAAGTGTGAAACTGCACCCTTATTCATGAGTTCCTTCACAGACGTTTATTGCAAGCCCAGAGGCCTTGGAATGAAAACTGACATTTTCCAGTCCTGTGGCCACTGCTGATTTTCCCAAATTTGCTGGCATATGGGGTGTAGCACTTTAGCAGCAGCATCTTTTAGGATTTGAGGAAGCTCAGCTGAAATTCCACTAGCTTTGTTCATAGTAATGCTTCCTAAGACCTACTTGGCTTTGCACTCCAGGATGTCTGGCTCTAGGTGAGTGTCCACACCTTTGTAATTTTCCAAGTCATTAAGATATTTTCCGTTCAGTTCTTCTGTGTATTCTTGCCACCTCTTCTTAATCTCTTCCGCTTCTGTTAGGTCCTTCCTGTCCTTTATTGTGCCCATCTTTGCCCTTGGTACCTCCAATTTTATTGAAGAGGTCTCTAGTCTTTCCCATTCTATTGTTTTCCTCTTTTTCTTTGCATTGGTCACTTAAGAAGGCTTTTTTTACATCTCCTTGCTATTCTTTGGAAATCTGCATTCAAATGGATAAATCTTTTCCTTTCTCCTCTGCCTTTCACTTCTCTTCTTTTCTCAGCTATTTGTAAGGCCTCCTCAGACAACCACTTTGCCTTCTAGCATTTCTTTTTCTTAGGGGTAGTTTTGGTCACCACCTTCTGTAAATGTTATGAACCCCCATCCATAGTTCTTCAAGCACACCGTCTACCAGATCTAGTCCCTTGAATCTATTAGTCACTTCCAGTGTATAATCATAAGGGATTTGATTTAGATCATACCTGAATGGCCTAGTAGTTTTCCCTACTTTCTTCAATTTAAGCCTGAATTTTGCAAAAACGAGCTGATGATCTGAGCAACAGTCAGCTTCAGGTCTTGTTCTTGCTGACTGTATAGAGCTTTTCCATCTTTGGCTGCAAAGAATATAATCAGTCTTATTTCAGTATTGACCATCTGGCGATGTCCATGCTTAGAGTCATTTCTTGTGTTGTTGGAAGAGGGTGTTTGCTATGACCACTGTGTTCTCTGTTAGCCTTTGCCCTGCTTCATTCTGTACTCCAAAGCCAAACTTGCCTGTTACTCCAGGTAGCTCTTGACTTCCTACTTTTGAATTCCAGTCCCCTATGATGAAAGTGAGCGAAATTAAAAAAGTGAAGTCTCTTAGCCATGTCTGACTCTTTGCAACCCCATGGAGTATAGCCTACCAGGCTCCTCCGTCTATGGGATTCTCCAGGCAAGAATACTGGAGTGGGTTGTCATTTCCTGTGATGAAAAGGACATCTTTTATTTGGGGTATTAGTTCCAGGAGGTCTTTTAGGTCTTCACAGAATTATTTAACTTTAGCTTCTTCAGCATTAGAGGTTGGGGCATAGACTAGGATTACTGTGATGTTGAATGGTTTGCCTTGGAAACAGAGATCATCCTGTTGTTTTTGAGATGACAATGAGGGCTGTTCCATTTCTTCTAAGGGATTCTTGCCCACAGTAGTAGATATAATGGCTATCTGTACTAAATTTGCCTACTCCCATCCATTTTAGTTCACTGATTCCTAAAGTGTTGATGTTCACTCTTGCTATCTCTTGCTTGACCACATCCAATTTACGTTGATTCATGGACCTAACATTCCAGGTTCCTATGCAATATTGTTCTTTACAGCATCGGACTTTACTTTCACCACCAGACATATCCACAGCTGGGCATCATTTCCACTTTGGCTCAGGCTCTTCACTCATTCAGGAGCTGTTTCTTTGCTCTTCCCCAGTAGTATATTGGACACCTACCAACCTAGGGGGCTCATCTTTCAGTGTCATATCTTTTTGCTTTTTCATACTGAAAAGAGATGGAAATACCAGACCACCTTACCTGTCTCCTGAGAAACCTATATACAGAACAAGAAGCAACATTTAGAACTGGAGATGAAACAAGACTGGTTCAAAACTGGGAAAGGAGTATATCAAGGGTGTATATTGTCACCTTGTTTATTTAACTTCTATGCAGAGTACATCATGCGAAATACCAGGCTGGATGAAGCCCAAGCTGGAATCAAGGTTGCCCAAGAGAAATATCAACAACCTCAGATATGCAGATGAAGTGAAAGTGAAAGTGAAAGTGAAGTTGCTCAATCGTGTCAACTCTGCAACCGTAGTGACTATAGCCCGCCAGGCTCCTCAATCCATGGGATTTTCCAGGCAAGAATACTGGAGTGGATTGCCATTTCCTTCTGCAGGGGATCTTCCCAACCCAGGGATCAAACTCAGGTCTCCCACATTGTGGACAGACTATTTACCATCTGAGCCACCAGGGAATCCCTCAGATATGCAGATGATACCACTTTAATGGCAAAAAGTAAAGAACTAAAGAGCCTCCTCATAAGGGTGAAAAAGGAGAGTGAAAAAGCTGGCTTAAAACTCAATATTCGAAAAACAAAGATCATGGCACCTGGTCCCATCACTTCATGGCAAATAGATTGGGGAAAACAGTGACAGATATTATTTTCTTGGGCTCTAAAATTACTGTGGATGGTGACTGCAACCATGAAATTAAAAGCTGCTTGATCCTTGGAAGAAAAACTGTGACAAACCTAGATAGCATAATAAAAAGTAGAGACATCACTTTGCTGACAAAGGTCTGTATAGTCAAGCTATGTTGTTTTCCTGTAGTCATGTACAGATGCAAGAATTCAACCATAAAGAAGGCTGAGCATCAAAGAATTAATGCTTTCAAACTGTGGCACTGGAGAAGACTCTTGAGAGTCCCTTGAGCAGCAAGGAGATCAAACCAGTCAATCCCAAAGGAAATCAACCCTGAATATTCATTGGAATGACTGTTGCTGAAGCTGAGGCTCCAATACTTTGGCCACCTGATGCGAAGAACTGACTCATCAGAAAAGACCCTGATGCTGGGAAAGACTGAAGGTAGGAGGAGAAGGGGACGACAGAGGATAAGATGGTTGGATAGCGTCATTGACTCGATGGACATGGGTTTGAGCAAACTCAGGGAGATAGCGGAGAAGGCAATGGCACCCCACTCCAGTACTCTTGCCTGGAAAATCCCATGGACAGAGGAGCCTGGAAGGCTGTAGTCCATGGGGTCGCTGAGGGTCGGACCCAACTGAGCGACTTCACTTTTACTTTTCACTTTCACGCATTGGAGAAGGAAATGGTAACCCACTCCAGTGTTCTTGCCTGGAGAATCCCAAGGACGGGGGAGCCTAGTGGGCTGCCATCTCTGGGGTCGCACAGAGTCGGACATGACTGAAGTGACTTAGCAGCAGCAGCAGCAGCAGGGAGATAGAGAAGGACAGGCAAGTCTGACATGTTGCAGTCCATGGGGTCAAAAAGGGTCAGACACAACTTAGCAACTGAACAACAACAGCAGTCTTCCTTGTGTATTAATTTTTTTTCAAAGTTATGAATTGTTATAAATATTGTTGTTCAGTAAGTGAAGCTAAATGATATAATGTTCAAACAGACTCTCTTTGGAAGGAAACACACAAGCTCCTGAAAGTGCAACCACTGACTGTCTTATAATGACCACACAAAGACTTCAGTGTTGTCAACAGGTTAAGTTTCAGTGCCAGAAAATCTACTTCTTCCTTCATATAACCATTCAGTTCTATTCAGGTCAGTCGCTTAGTCATGTCTGACTCTCTGCAACCCCATGGACTGCAGCATGCCAGGCCTCCCTGTCCATCACCAACTCCTGGAGTTTAATCAAACTCATGTCCATTGAGTCAGTGATGCCATCCAACCATCTCATCCTCTGTCGTCCCCTTCTCCTCCCACCTTCAATCTTTCCCAGCACCAGGGTCTTTTCAAATGAATCAATTCTTCGCATCAAGTGACCAAAGTATTAGAGTTTCAGCTTCAACATCAGTCCTTCCAGTGAATATTCAGGACTGATTTCCTTTAGGATGGACTGGTTGGATCTCCTTGCAGTCCAAGAGACTCTCAAGAGTCTCCTCCAACACCCAGTTCAAAAGCATCAATTCTTCAGTGCTCAGCTTTCTTTATAGTCCAACTCTCACATCCATACATGACTAGTGGAAAAACCATAACTTTGACTAGACAGACCTTTGTTGCCAAAGTAATGTCTCTGCTTTTTAATATGCTGTCTAGGTTAGTCATAACTTTTCTTCCAAGGAGTAAGTGTCGTTTAATTTCATGGCTACAGTCACCATCTGCAGTGATTTTGGACCCCCTCAAAAATAAAGTCTGTCACTGTTTCCATTGTTTCCCCATCTGTTTGCCATGAAGTGATGGGACCAGATGCCATGATCTTAGTTTTCTGAATGTTGAGCTTTAAGCCAACTTTTTCACTCTCCTCTTTCATTTTCATCAAGAGGCCCTTTAGCTCCTCTTCGCTTTCTGCCATCAGGGTGGTGTCATCTGCATATCTGAGGTTATTGATATTTCTCCCAGCAATCTTGATTCCAGCTTATGCTTCCTCCAGCCCAGCGTTTCTCATGATGTACTCTGCATATAAGTTAAATAAGCAGGGTGACAATATACAGCCTTGACGTACTCGTTTCCCTACTTGGAACCAGTTTGTTGTTCCATGTCCAGTTCTAACTGTTGCTTCCTGACCTGGGTACAGGTTTCTCAAGAGGCAGGTTGAGTGGTCTGGTATTTCCTTTTCTTTAAGAATTTTCCGCAGTTTGTGGTGATCCACACAGTCAAAGGCTTTGGCATAGTCAATAAAGCAGAAATAGATGTTTTTCTGGAACTCTCTTGCTTTTTCAATAACCCAGCAGATGTTGGCAGTTTGATCTCTCTGGTTCCTCTGCCTTTTCTAAAACCAGCTTAAACATCTGGAAGTGCACGATTCACATACTATTGAAGCCTGGCTTGGAGAATTTTGAGCATTGATTTACTAGCATGTGAGATGAGTGCAATTGTATGGTAGTTTGAGCATTCTTTGGCATTGCCTTTCTTTGGGATTGGAATGAAAACTGACCTTTTCCAGTCCTGTGGCCACTGCTGAGTTTTCCAAATTTGCTGGCATATTGAGTGCAGCACTTTCACAGCATCATCATCATCATTCTTGAAATAGTTCAGCTGGAATTCCATCACCTCCACTAGCTTTGTTCATAGTGATGCCTCCTAAGGCCCACTTGACTTTGCATTCCAGGATGTCTGGCTCAAGGTGAGTGATCACACCATCATGATTATCTGGGTCATGAAGATCTTTTTGTACAGTTCTTCTGTGTATTCTTGCCACCTCTTCTTAATATTTTCTGCTTCTATTAGGTCTATACAATTTCTATCCTTTATTGTGCCCATCTTTGCATGAAATGTTCCCTTGGTATCTCTAATTTTCTTGAAGAGATCGCTAGACTTTCCTATTCTATTGTTTTCCTCTAATTCTTTGCACTGATCACTGAGGAAGGCTTGCTATTCTTTGGAACTCTGCATTCAAATGCATATATCTTTCCTTTTCTCCTTTGCCTTTTGCTTCTGTTCTATTCACAGCTATTTGTAAGGCCTCCTCAGACAACCATTTTGCCTTTTTGCATTTTTTTCTTGGCGATGGTTTTGATCCTTGTTTCCTGTGCAATTATCATGAACCTCCATCCATAGTTCATCAGGCACTCTGTCTATCAGATCTAATCCCTTGAATCTATTTCTCACTTCCACTGTATAATCATAAGGGATTTGATTTAGGTCATACCTGAATGGTTTAGTGGTTTTCCCTACTTACTTCAATTTAACCACTAGGTGGCAGGAATTCTTTATCTGACCCAAACTTCACTTAAACTAGAAGTACAGGCTGAGGAATCAATTTGTACATTTACTTCAAAATGAAAAATACTATTATCTTTATCTTGCAAATCATTATCTCAATTTTGCAGATGAGAAAACCAAGGCCTAAGGAAATTACATCTCTTGCTGATAAGGGATGGAGCCAGGGCTTGCATCCAGGCGGACTCTGCAATTAATAATTACATTGGACTGACACACCGAGCTCTATCAGACTTTCTGTGTAACCCTGAGTAAGGTTGCTATCTCTTGTGCCTCTGGTTCATTTCATGTAAAATGAGAGAACCAAACTAAAATCAAAAGTTCCCAACCTGGAATGAACAATCATGATGACATACAACTGTCCAAGAGACACAGATGTGGATGCCAAGGGGGAAAAATGGGGGTGATATGGGTTGGGAGACTGGGCTTGACATACATGCATTGCTGATACTGTGTATAAAATAGATAACTAATGAGAACCTACTGCATAGCTCAGGCAACTCTACCCAGTGCTCTGCAGTAACCAAAATGGGAAGAGAATCCAAAAACAAGGGGATATATGTATGCATAGAGTTGATTCACTTTGCTATATAGTGGGACCTAATATGGACCTCACAGGTGGTACTAGAGGCAAAGTACCTGCCTGCCAGTGCAGGAGACGTGAGAGGTGGGCTCCACCTCTGGGAGTAGAGTGGCGACCCACTCCAATATTCTTGCCTGGAAAATCCCATGGACAAAGGATCCTGGAGGGCTACAGTTCATAGAGTCGCAAAGAGTTGGACATGCCTGATGCGACTGAGGGCACACACACGGAAACTAACACAACACTGAAAGGCAACTATACTCCATATATGTATGGCCAAGTCTCTTCATTATTCACCTGAAATTATCACAATATTGTTAATCAGTTGTATCCCAATACAAAATGTTTTTGGTGTTTAAAAAATATATATTTTAAAAACTAAAAAATAAAGCAACTATACTCCAATTAAAAATTTTTTTTAATTTTGAAGTAAATATATTTGGAGGTGGGGGGAGCTGAGGGTCAATGGAATGGAGGTGGTCTTTCAATTCAATTAGATTTCCAAATACGTCTGTGATCCAGAGAAGGTTCAGAAACACCGCATGATATCCTCTTCAATTCTTATTCCAGGTGTCAGCTTCCTATTCGAGTTGATACCAAATGCTACAATTACAACTGTGCAGAAACCAAGCAAACCTTACAGAGGGCACTCTCAGGGACAATGTGGTCTGGCCCACGACACAGCAGCTCTGAGCGGTGGTCACGGCCAGGCATGACCCTGGTCTTAATTTCAGCCCTGAGTAGACGCTTCTTTCTAACACACCCTCTATTCTTATCTTGGACCTTAACCAGTTCTGGGCTTGTCCCCTGTGTCATGATGGGGGCAGGGGTTCAGCGAGGGGGTTTGTTCTCACCCTGCCCCATGCAAGGTTCTGTTGCTACAGCTTTAGCCTCTGAGCCCTACGTCCGTACCCACACCCAGAACGAGCCGTTAGTGATGACCCCGTGGTGCACGCAGAGTCGCTGTAGGCCACCAGGCTCCTCCGTCCATGGGCTTCTCCAGGCAGGAATACCGGAGTGGGTTGCCATGCCCTCCCCCAGGGGATCTTCCTGACCCAGGGGTGGAGTCCACAGCTCTCACATCTCCTGCACTGGCAGGCGGGCTCTTCACCACTAGCGCCATCCAGCAAGCCCCAGCGACGATCACAAGAGCTACCACCAAAGAGCCTACAGCAGATTCCGTCTGAAGCAGCCCTTGCCTAATCTTCCAGGAGTCTGAAGTGAAGTAAAGTGAAAGTCACTCAGTCATGTCCGACCCTGTGCGACCCCATAGACGGCAGCCCACCAGGCTCGCCCGTCCCTGGGATTCTCCAGGCAAGCACACTGGAGTGGGTTGCCATTTCCTTCTCCAATGCATGAAGTGAAAAGTGGAAGTGAAGTCGCTCAGTCGTGTCCAACTCTTCTCGACCCCACGGACTGCAACCTGCCAGGCTTCTCCGTCCATGGGATTTTCCAGGCAAGAGTACTGGAGTGGGTTGCCATTGCCTTCTCCGCCATGGACTATACCGTCCACGGAATTCTCCAGTCCAGAATACTGGAGTGGATAGCCTTTCCCTTCTCCAGGGGATCTTCCCAACCCAGGGATCAAACCCAGGTCTCCCGCCTCGCAGGCAGATTCTTTACCAGCTGAGCCACAAGAATACTGGAGTGGGTAGCCTATCCCTTCTCCAACAGATCTTCCCGACCCAGGAATCAAACCAGGATCTCCTGCATTGCAGGTGGATTCTTTACCAACTGAGCTAGCAGTCCTGGAGTCTGACTCATTGTAAATGTTTCTGGTGGCTTGATGTTTCCCCGGAATAAGCTGCTATCTCTCACAGCTGCTCACCGCCCACCCTCACCCCCACCTCCACCAGCCTCCTCTCTGTTCTGTGCCTGCTCCTATCTGCCCCTGCCTTGACTTCCGACAGCCAACTTTGGTCTTCCTACCTGCCTCAGGATCTTTACACCAACCTGACATCAAAAGCACCTACAGCTGTTCACAGCCGCTGGCCTTAGGTGTCCTCCGCGAGATTCCCCCTCTGCCATGACAGCCCAGTTCACTGTAAGTTGCTCACAAACTCAGCTGTGTGGTGCGAGAAGCGTGCAGACTTTTCCTCTGGGCGGTGGAATTTTTGCCGAGCAGTGTCTTACCAGAAACTCAAACCCTGCAAAAGTCTTTGGGATGGCAGGATCCCAGGGAGAGCATCCCATCTTGCAGGGGAAGGGGTGGGGCACCCACAGGCAATCAGGTAAGTATGCAGAGATCCCACGTGGGTGGTCTGTGAGAAATCATGAAAACAGAACTGGTTCCCCTAAAGTGTTGGCCCCTGGGAAGGTGGGTTCCATGGGGCAGAAACTCGGGCCAAGAAGCAAGCAGGAGAACACAGGCCCTGAGAATTTGCAGAAATCTACGGGCAGGCTCCCCGCAGGTTGTGGGACTGAAGCAGGCACCAAATCTCTGAGGCCTGAGTAACCCTGGCTGACATCTGGGTAACAGCTGTTATACAAGAGAGCCGGTCCCAGCCAGAGAGCAATAACCCCAGCAGGGCTTTCAAACACCCAGTACGGTGTGTGTGTTTTTTTTGTTTTGTTTTTTATAGGTTTAGAGAGATTCTTTCACAACTACAAACTCACTAGGAGCCATTCAGCTCAGCTGCAGGGTAGACACACCCCGAGACACACATGTCCACCACATATAACGATAATCTAATGTTTCACATGTGGGCCGCATGCATCAGATTCTGCACTATCTCTTTACAATTAGTAATTTATGCAATTCTTTTTTTTTTTTTAAGGAACCATTTTTTTAAATATGTTTCTTTATTTGACTGAGCCGGGTCTTCGTTGCAGCACCTGGGGTCTTCAGTCTTCACTGGGGCATGCAAAGTCTTAGTTACAGCAGTTGGGATCCAGTTCCCTGACCAGCAATCAGACTCAGAGTCCCCTACATTGGGAGCAAGGAGTCTTAGCTGCCACTGGCTCATCAGGGAAGTCCTTCATTCATGCAATTCTTTCTTTAATATTTTAGTTTTTTCTTAATTTTATTACTTTGGGCTGTGCTGGACCTTCATTGCTGGACACGGACTCTCTCTAGTTGGGGTGAAGGGTGAGGGCTACTCTTGCTTGCAGTGTGCAGACTTCACATTGCAGTGGATTTTCTTGCTGCAGAGCATGGGCTCTGGGCTTCCCATGTGGCTCAGTGGGTAAAGAATCCACCTGCAATGCAAAAGACACGGGTTCAGTCCCTGGGTTGGGAAGATCCCCTGGAGAAGGTCATGGCAACCCACTCCAGTATTCTTGCCTGGAGAATCCCACAGACAGAGGAGCCTGGTGGGCTACGGTCCACACGGTTGCAAAAGAGTCGGACACGACTGACCCTACACACATGGGCTCAGGTGCACCAGCTTCAGCAGCTGCAGCACACAGGCCCATAGCTTGCTGGCTTAGTTGCTCCACGGCACGTGGAACCCTCCCAGACCAGGGTTCGAACCCATGTCCCCTGCAATGGCAGGAGATTCTGAACCACTGAACACCAGGGAAGATTCTAATTCACATAATTTTTATAACAACTCCTTAGAGTCAATGCTGTCATCATCCCCATAGCAGGCAGGGGACTTGCTTCCACATGCTTCCAGGGTGAAAGCCCAGGCCCCTCTTCCTTACCCGTAGAGACTGGCATGACCTGCCAAGTCCCCTCCCTGCCCTCACCTCCTCGCACTTCCCTTGTCACAGAGCTAACTCCTGCCTCAGGTCCATTACACATGCTTCTCCCTCTGCCGAGGGGCTTTCCAGTGGGTAAAGAATTCATCAGCCAATGCAAGAGACATGAATTTGATCCCTGGCCGGAAAGATCCCCTGGAGGAGAGAGGAGGGCCTAGATGCCTCCACTGGTCCCCACACCCCACTCCCTGGAGCCATTCATTCCTTAGATGAATGCATGTTGAATTCTTTTTTGATTTTCCCTTTTTTAAAAAAATCTTAATTGGTGGGTAATTACTTTACAATATTGTGATGCTTTTTGCATACATCAACATGAATTGGCAATAGGCATACAAGTGTCCTCTCGCCTCTGAACTCCCCTTCCACCCCTATTCCCTGCCCCCTCCCTCCAGGTGTCACAGAGCACCAGCTTTGGGTGCCCTGGTCATACATCAAACTGTTGAGTTCTTGTGTTTTAGACCAGGTGTCGAGGATAGGGGATGAAGAAGCAATCATAGTCTCTGCCCTCTTGAAGATAACACTCCAGGGGAGGGACAGGAGTGCAATGAACATGGAAGAGACAAAAATCATAATGACAGGTTAAGGTAGGCACCACCAAAGAAAGAAACAAGGATCAGTGCAAAGGAAGACAGGTGGCTGTAGCCCAGTGTCATCTTCTCTGAGGATGGTAGAGCTCACAGTTTAAAAAGCCAGAGGTGGGCCTTCCCTGGTGGTCCAGTGGCTAAGAATCCGCCTGTCAATGCAGAGGACACAGGTTCAATCCCTGGTGGGGGAACTAAGATCCCACAGGAAGGGGGCAGGAGGTTGAGACGGGTCTAGGGGGAGTGGGAGGGTGGGGGCAACTAGGACCACGCCCCACAATTACTGAGCGCACACGCCCTAGAGCTTGTATTCCACAAGAGAAGCCACCACAGTGAGAAGCCAGACCAGCGCAACTAGAGAAAGCCAGCATGCAGCAACGAAGGCCCAGTGCAACCAAACACTAGAAAAATAAACAGCTAAAGGAGCTTCCTTTAAAATAAAATAAGAAGGAATGAAATGATGATACACCAAGACCAGCAGTGAATCTCCAATGCGTTCTGCCAAGGAAACCAAGCCAGACTCAAAAGGCTGTGTATTGTATGATTCTGTGTGTACAGTATTCTGGAAAAGGCAAACTGTAGTAACAGAGCTCAGACCAGTGGTTGCCAGAGGCTGTGTATGGGGCCGTATTCTGCATCTTGACTGAGGTGGTGTTTTTGCAACTGTTGTTCTGCTTCTAAGCTATGTCCAACTCTTTGCTACCGCATGGACTTCAGCACGCCAGGCTCCCCTGTCCTTCACTATCTCCCAGAGTTTGCACAAATTCATGTCCATTGAGTCAAGGCTGCTATCCAACCATCTCATCCTCTGCCACCCCCTTCTCCTCCTGCCCTCAATCTTTCCCAGCATCAGAGTCTTTTCCAGTGAGTCAGCTCTTCGTATCAGGTGGCCAAAGTATTGGAGCTTCAGCTTCAGCAACAGTCCTTCCAACGAATATTCGGGGTTAATTTCTTTTGGGATTGACCGATTTGATTTCCTTGGTGTCTAAGGGACTCTCAAGAGTTTTTCCCAGCACCACAATTTGAAAGCATAAATTCTTCAGCGCTCAGCCTTCTTTTATGGTCCAACTCTCACATCCGTACATGACTACAGGAAAAACCATAGCTTTGACTATATGGACCTTTGTCAGCAAAGTGATGTCTCTGCTTTTTAATACACTATCTAGGTTTGTCATAGCTTTTCTTCCAAGGAGCAAGTGCCTTTTAATTTCATGGCTGCAGTCACCATCCACAGTGATTTTGGAGACCAAGAATATAGAATCTGCCACTGTTTCCACTTTTTCCCCATCTATTTGCCATGGTACAACTCTCTGTATTTGCCAAATATCAGAACTATATACTAAAATGGATGGATTTTACTGTGTGTAAGTTATTCTTTACTTTTTATTCATGAAAGGGTGGGGGGGTGGGGGAAGAGCCAACAGGCAAGACACACTATGCAGGGAAATAATGGTTGAACAGGATGGGAAAGGCTGTCTGTACTCCACAGACCCACTTCCTCTCCCCCATCCCCTTGTCCAGCTCACAGTCTATTCCTGATCAGACCCTGTGACCTTGACTGGTTGTGCTTACGCTTAGTCGCTCAGTCGTGTCTGACTCTTTGCGACCCCATGGACTGTAACCCACCAAGATCCTCTGTCCATGGGATTTTTCAAGCAGGAATACAGGAGTGGGTTGCCATTTTCCTCCTCCAGGGGATCTTCACGACCCAGGGATCGAACCTGTTTCCTGTGTCTCCTGAATTCCAGGTGGATTCTTTACCCCCTGAGCCATCGGGAAAGCCCTCCAGCTAAATGGCTAGGGCCATCCCCTCTCCCTGCTCATTCTCCTTGGCCTTCTTGTTGCTAAGTCCCATGGATGCTGGTGAATACTCTCTCCTGCTTGAGACTCAAAGCTCTCTAGGGTCCTTATGCACCTTCTCCAGCTTGCCTCCTCCATCATTGACAGCTCCTGTTGTGTCTCCTCCCCCAACTCCTCAACATACACACCACCCCCCGACCTGGGCCATCCTGTTTGTGGCTTCACAAATTACCAACATACCAACCATACCCAGGTCCTCCACACCCCATCCTAGTGTCTCCTGAGTTTAATTTGTACTGACATCACCTCCTTAGTTGTCCATGACATATTTCTATTAATACGACCTGGGATCCAGATTTGACTCACATTGTGCCTTGTGGTTGGCCGAACTCCAAGCCTGTTTCCCACCTAATCTGTGCTTTGAAGTTTCAAGATAATGTTTGCCAACTCTTCCCTGAACTTTCCTTGCTCAAAAACCTCTCATGGGATTAAAGACCTACAGTTAAGAGTTAAAACGATAAAACTCTTAGAAGAAAATATTGGGGGGATTCTTAGTAACATTGTGAGAAACCATGATGTTGAATTTGGCAACTGTTTCACCTATCAATGTGCCTGCTCAGTTGCTGAGTCCTGTCCAACCCTTTGTGATCCGCATCAGGTTCCTCTGCCTATGTGACTTTCCAGGCAAGAATACTGGAGTGGGTTGCCATACCCTTCTCCAGGGGATATTCCCAATGCAGGGATCGAACCCTGGTCTCCCGCACCGCCTGCATTGGCAGGTGAATTCTATACCACTGAGCCACCTGGGAACCCCAGTGTGTCAAAATATGACATTAAAAGCACAGGTAACAAAAGGCAAAAGTAGATAACTTGAACTTCATCAAAACTGAGAACTTTTGTGCGTCAAAAAACACAAGAAAGAAAAAAGACAACCTACAAAATGTGAGAAAATATTTCCACATCATATACCTGATACGGAATTAACATCCAGGATATATAATGAACTCTCCCAACTTGACAACAATAACAAAAATTCAAAACTGGTCAGAGAACTTGAAGAGACATTTCTCCAAAGAGGGTCAAAAAGCACATGAAGAGATGTGTAACAGCATTAGTCGCTGCTGCTGCTAAGTCGCTTCAGTCGTGTCCGACTCTTAGCGACCCCGTGGACTGCAGCCTACCAGGCTCCTCTGTCCATGGGATTTTCCAGGCAAGAGTACTGGAGTGGGGTGCCACTGCCTCCTCCGGTGTTAGTCATTACGGAAATGCAAATCAAAACCACAGCAGAATACAACCTCACATCTACTAAGATGGCAATTAAAAAGAGAGAGAGAGAGAAAGCAAGTATTGATGATAACGTGAAAGAGGAGAGTGAAAAAGCTACCTTAAAACTCAACTAAGATCATGGCATCCAGTCCCATCACTTCATGGCAAATAGATGGGGAAACAATGGAAACAGTAACAGACTTTATTTGTGGGGGCTCCAAAATCACTGAAGATGGTGACTGCAGCCATGAAATCAAAAGACGCTTGCTCCTTGGAGGAAAAACTATGACCAACCTAGACAGCATATTAAAAACCAGAGACATTACTTTGGCAACAAAGGTCTGTCTAGTTAAAACTATGGTTTTACCAGTAGTCATGTATGGATGTGAGAGTTGTACCATAAAGAAAGCTGAGTGCCAAAGAATTGATGCTTTTGAACTATGGTGTTAGAGAAGACTCTTGAGAGTCCCTTGGACTGCAAGGAGATCAAACTAGTCAATCCACAAGGAAATCAGTCCTGAATATTCATTGGAAGGACTGATGCTGTAGCTGAAGCTCCAATACTTTGGCCACCTGATGCGAAGAACTGACTTCTTAGAAAAGACCATGATGCTGGGAAAGATTGAAGGCAGGAGAAGGGGATGACAGAGGATGAGATGGTTGGATGCCATCACCGACTCTATGGACATGAATTTGAGCAAGCTCTGGGAGTTGGTGATGGACAGGGAAGCCTGCTGTGCTACAGTCCATGGGTCACAAAGAGTCAGACACAACTGAGAGACTGAACTGACTGACTGATGTGAATGTGGAGAAACTAAAACCCTCACACATTGCTGCTGAGAATGAAAAATGGAAAACTATGGAAAACAGTTTGGTGGTTCTTCAAAGAACTAAACTGAGAGTTACCCTGCTGCTGCTGCTAAGTCGCGTCGGTTGTGTCCGACTCTGTGCGACCCCATAGACGGAAGCCCACCAGATTCCCCTGTCCCTGGGATTCTCCAGGCAAAAACACTGGAGTGGGTTGCCATTTCCTTCTCCAATGCATGAAAGTGAAAAGTGAAAGGGAAGTTGCTCAGTCGTGTCCAACTCTTCACAACCCCATGGACTGCAGCCCACCAGGCTCCTCCATCCATGAAATTTTCCAGGCAAGAGCACTGGAGTGGGGTGCCATCGCCTTCTCCGAGAGTTACCCTATGACCCAGTAATTCTACTCTCAAGTATATACCTAAAGGAATAGAAAGCAGGAACTCAAAAAAAAAAAACAAAAAAACTGGGGACTTGCCTGGTGTTCCAATGGTTAAGATGTTATCACTGCAGGGGGTATGGGTTTGATCCCTGGTCAGGGAACTAAGATCCCTCATGCTGTACATGACTGTGCATAGAAGCATAACTCACAGTAATCAAAAGGTGAAACAACCCAAGTGTCCTTCAACAGATGACTGGGTAAATAAAGTGTGGGCCATCCATACAATGGAATAGTATTCAGCTTCCAGAAAGAATGAAATTCTGACACATACTACATCACGGTTAAACGCTGTAAATATGTAAAGTGGAAGAAGCCAGACATAAAGAACAAATATTATATGATTCCTGGTGCTAGTGGTAAAGAATCTGCCAGTGCAGGAGATGCAAGAGATGAACATTGATCCCTGGGTCAGGACGATCCCTTGGAGTATTCTGGGCTTTCCTAGTGGCTCAGATGGTAAAGAATCTGCCTGCAATGCAGGAGACCCGGGTTCCATCCCTGGGTCGGGAAGATCCCCTGAAGAAGGAAATGGCAACCCCCTCCAGTATTCTTGCCTGAGAAATCCCATGGACAGAGGAGCCTGGCAGGCTACATTCCATGGGGTTGCAAAGAGGCAGACACGACTGAGTGGCTAATACACACACCACTTACACATGAGGCCCCTAGAAGCGTCAGGTTCACAAAGATAGAAAGTAGGATGGGGGGACCGGGGGTGGGGGAGGGGATGAGGAATCAGGGTTTAATGGAGACAGTTTGAGTCTGGGACGATGAGAAAGTCCTGGGACCGTATGGTGGGGATGGTTGCTTGGCACTGAAAATGTGCATAACACCAGTGAATTGCACACTTAAAATAGTTACGATGGTAAATGTTAAGTTAAAATTGTTAAATGCAATTTTACCACAATTTCAATTTTTTTTTATTCCCTGGAGGTCCAGTGATTGAGATTCTGCCTTCTAAGGCAAGGGGCACTGGTTCAACCCCTGGTTGGGAAACTAAGGTCCCACCTGCCTCAGTGTGCAGCCAAAAGAAAAACCTTTTTTTAAGAGCCTGCCGTGACTCCTTCTTATCACTTCATTGACTCTTAAACACCTCAACCCTCTGCTCCAGCCAGCTCCTCGCCTTCCCTCTAACACCCGCTCCCCACACCTTTGCCCACGCGGTGCCCCCCGCCCCGCCCCCTCTCTGTCTTCCCAGATCAACCAGCCCTGCCTTGCAAACTCACAGACCTGCTCCCTCCTGGGAAATGAGGGCAAGGCAGCGAGGTGGGGGCTTGTCCCAGGATCTGACAGGGGGTAGTAGCGACACTGGTGTCGGGGCAGCAAGTTGAAGCAGGAAACCATCCTTGGTGTATAGTTAGGCTGCTTCCCAGGACGGCCGCAGGTGCAACTTGAGAAGCCAGAGGTGGAGAAGGCAGAGGCAGGGGCAGGGGCAGATCCTCCGAGCCCTAGCAAGGGCCCCCAGGTCAAGGCATCCCGGAAACCAAGCATTCTCTCTGCATCCTGAACTGTGTCCCAGCATCTGTCTCACTGGCAATAACAGCGATGACAGTAATCATAACGACAGCCCCGGGGCAGCCAGCTCTGCGTCTGCCTCCACTTCCCTGTACCTTCCTGGATGGCGCTCCTCGGGGCCACCCAGGGGCGAGACCTGGAGTGGCTGAGTCCCCGGGGTCCCCACAGCCAGAGATGGTGGGAGACGCCAGAGTGGGTGGGCAGAAGAAGGCGGAAGGTGGGAGGTGAAATGGGGTGGGCGGGGGGCTGACCTGCCAGAGGGGCAGCAGAAGGGGGCCGGGCACAGGTCTAGAGGCTGGACCGAGGGGGAACCAGGCCAGCAGGGCGTGTTTACTTTCTGTGGCCTCCCACTGCCACCCGGGACTGGGGGCCTGCAGGGGACCAGATGTTTCTCTCCTGAGCTAATCTCTGGGCTTCATCCCAGGGGACTCTGCCGGTTTCCCAGAAGACACGCCCACCTGGAGAACCCTCCGACACCCAGAGCCATGAGCCGGTTCGCAATCTTGCCTCTCCGCCCCGCCCCCCAGGAGCCGGTTCCACGCCAGAAGTCCAGCCCCCAGTCCTGCCTGGGCTGACCCCGTCCAGCCTCGTCCTGAGCTCCTAATTTGGCTGCCCAGAGTTTGCAACCCCGCCGGGCCACCCCAGAGAGAGCTGCGGGATGCCAGCCTTGTTCTCAGGTCCTGGGAAGAAGAGGAGGGGGAGGAAAACTTTGATGCTCGGCCAGAGCCTGTGCCTGAAATTCCACCATTCAAGTTTCCCCTTTGGGTTAAAGCAGTTGTTTCCTTTACCTATTTCAGAGAAAAACCCTCCAGTCCCTCCCAGAAATGCTTCCGAGGGGGGAAAAAATGCCAAGGGGGGCACATAGGTTGTGGAAAGCTGTGAGTGAATGAAAGGCTCTGAGAAAACCTGTGTGGAATGGCCCCATTTAGCTCTGCTAATCACCACACTTGGCTCCAGTTCCACAAAACATGCTCTGGACGTCCACAGCCCCAATTAAATGCCCATTGTGACAGCCCAGAGGGGCGGAGAGCCATCAAACTGCAGAGAGAGGAGGTCAGTTAGACTGGATCTGGAGGGAGGGAACGTGGGGAGCAAAAGCCCCGAGAGCTGCCCTCAGTGAGAGACCAGAAACGGCCCCAGGGTGCAGGAGAGGGGGCTCAGCCCTCCTGCCCCCTCCTGGGTCCTGGCTCCAGCCCCCGGCTCTCTGATCAAGCCCTCAGTCCTGCGCCTGAGAGCTCAGATTCCCCCAGTGCCTCCTGCTGTCCCTACACCCACGTGGCCATGGCGGGGGCCACGCTGCTATCCAAGGCATGCCAGGCGTTGTCAGTGACCCAGACGCCATGAGGGCACATTATAAAAACCTATGACAGCAGTTAGACTTTAACGAACACCCTCATCTCTTATTCCTGACCCCAGGACAGACAGGTATGGATTTGAATTGTGAATGGAACGTGATCGATTAGGGAAGAGTTAGCAGCTGTGTGATCCTGGGGCAACAAATTAAATCAGTTGTCAGACCTCAACTGGAAAATGGGGCCAGCAAATGAGTCCATCACTGGATGGGGACGAGGGCTCTGTGAGATTCGGAATCTGCTCTTGTGCTATTTCACCCTTCTGTGGAGTCTCCTGTCCCTTCTCTACCCACAGCCCTCCAGGGCTCCCACCTCCCTTGGGGTAAAAGCCCAAGTCGTTTCCCTCCTTCCTCTCTCCACCTCACTCACTCGTGCTCCAGACAACTGTGGTAGTTGTTCAGTCATGTCCAACTCTTGTGACCCATGGACTCTAGCCCACCAGGCTCTTCTGCCCATAGATTTCCCAGGCAAGAATACTGGAGTCGGTGGCCATTCCCTTTTCCAGGGGATCTTCCCGACCCAGAAATCGAACCCCAGTCTCCTGCATTGCAGGCAAATTCTTTACCATCTGAGCCACACATTGGCCTCTTAATGAACCCAGAACAAGTCAGGCACATAGTCCAGCCTCACGGCATTTGTACCAGCTGTTACCTCTGCCTAGAACACTCTTGCCCCGGATCTCCCACACTTCCATCAGGTCCTGTTCAAATGTCACCTCCTCCAGGAAGCCATCCATGATGTCCCACACTGAAATAGCCCCTGGACTAGGTTGGATAGTTGTTGTTGGTGTTATTTAATTGCTCAGTTGTGTCTGACTCTTTGCTACCCCGTGGACTGCAGCACACCAGGCTTCCCTGTCCTTCACTCTCCGGCAGTTTCCTCAAATTCATGTCCATTGAGTCGATGATGCCATCCAACCGTCTCATCCTCTGTCGCTCCCTTCTCCTCTTAAACGTGTGGCTTCTAATTCAGGCCTGGAGGAGGCCAGACTCCCACTGATGGCCAAGACAGGAGGTTTTGCCAAGAGAAAGAGGTAGTAGATGGCCAGACTGGCTGGATGGGGGACAGACAGGCCAGAGGGTGGTCAGGCATGTGGTTCTAGGAGTCTAGACAGAATCCTAGATGAGCAGGAAGGCCATCCCAGCCATTCAAGACACTCACACTGTCACACACTAGCCTTTCTGAGCCTCCGGGTCCCTCTCTGATAATGGTTGTTGATGGAAGTGCCAGTGGGGCAGGATTTTAAATGTTCACTAATGACTGTCTGATGATAGGGGTTTTCCAGTTATCGAGGCTCTTCCTTCATTTCAGTAACAGCTAGGAAGATACCCTGGAGAAGGAAATGGCAATCCACTCTAGTATTCTTTCCTGAGAAATTCCATGGACAGAGGAGCCTGGTGGGCTACAGTCTGTGGGGTCGCAGAGTCAGACACACGACTGAGTGATTAAATCACCACCGTCGCTACTGGGTCCTGTTCTAAGTGGTAAGAGGATGGCGACTCAGCTGGATAAGCCAGGGGGCAGGATGGAAGTCCAGGACAAGAAAGGAGGCTGCATTTGAAGTTTACATGAAAGTGACAAAGTGCTTGAGTTGGATCACCCCCCACCAGCTCTGAGGGTGGCAGAGGAGGACAGCTGAGACTTCTGCGTCCCAGGAGAAGAGGGGAAACTGAGGCCAGCCCGCAAATCAACACGCTAGGATCAAGAGTGGTGTCCTCACATGCATGCACGCTAAGTTGCTTCCGTTGTGTCTGACTCTTTGCGACCCCATGGCCTGTCACCCTCCAGGCTCCTCTGTCCATGAGATTTTCCAGGCAAGGATACTGAAGTGGGTTGCCATTTCCTTCTCCAGGGCATCTTCCCAATCCAGGGATCGGACTGGCAATTCTTAGATCTCCTGCATTGGCAGGTGGATTCTTTGCTACTAGCAGAGGGGCAAGGGATCTGTGTTGGGGAGGAGGGCGTGCTGGGAAGGCAGTGGGAGGGAAAACCTCCAGGGCTCATTGGAAACTGAGGGGGAACGTGGGAGGGGTGTGTCACCTTTCCAGGGCAGACTTTGGGGGTTTGGAGTTGGTTTTTTTTTTTTCCTGCAGCTTTTTAAAAGTATGACAGTGCTTTTTAAAAAATAATTTTATTTATTTATCTATTTACTTTTGGCTGTGCTAGGTCTTCATTGCTGTGCAAGCTTTTCTCTAGCTGTAGAGAGCAGGGGCTACTCTCCAGCTGTGCTAGTTGTGGTCCTCAGGCTTCTCACTGAGGTGGCGTCTCGTTTCGGAGCACAGGCTCCAGGGTGCACAGACTTCACTAGTTGTGACTCTGAGGATCTAGAGCACAGGGTCAACAGTGATGCCAGTGATGCTTAGTTGCTATGTGGCATGTGGGATCTTCCTACCAGGGACTGAACCTATGTCCCCTGCATTGGTAGGCAGATTACCACTGAGCCCCCAGGGAATCCCTCCCCCAGCTTTACTGAGATAGAACTGACATGTAACGTTATGTAAGTTTAAGGTCTACAACTGCAACAATGTGATACAATTCTATGACATTAGCTAACACTTCCACCACAATACATGATTACCATTTCTTTCTTGCAGTGAGAACACTGATGGTCTACTCCCTTAGCAACTTTCAAGTACTCAGTACAGAGTTACCTGCTGTCATCATACTGTCCATTATTACATCCCCAGGGCTTATTCATCTTCTAATCAGAAGTTACCCCCTCTAACCAACATCTCCCCCTTTCCCCAAGCCCCAGCCCCTGGCAACCACTATTTTACTTCAAATCCACGCAGAAGTGAGACTGTACAGTATTTGTCTTTCTCTATCTGACTTTTGGGGAGGAGTTTGAGTAAATATTCACTCCAGACACAGGAGGGTTCCAACATTCCCTATCCTCTCCCTCCCCAAGCTCTGCGCTTGCCGTGTCCTCAGCCTGAACTCTCTTACACAGATCTCTTATTGAATGTGGTCTCCAGGACTTCCCAGTGGTCAAGAATCGGCCTTCCAATGCAGGGGACATGGGTTCAATCCCCAGTCAGGGAACTAAGATCCCACATGCCATGGTGCAATTAGAAAGAAGCCTGCATGCTGCAGAGAAGATCCTGCATGCCATAATTAAGACCTGACACAGCCAAAAAGATACTTTAAAAAAGAAGAAGGAAAAAAAATCAACTTTCAATTTAAAATATATATGAATATGTATGGCTGAGTCCGTTTGCTGTTCACTTGAAACTATCACAACGTTGTGTGTTAACTGGCTATACCTCAATACAAAATAAAAAGGTTTAAAAAGTAAATCTGTATTTTAAAAGAATTGTAGTTTCCTCTGGAAAGCCTTTCCTGACCCTCCAACTTAGGACCTGCTGCTGCTGCTGCTAAGTAGCTTCAGTCGTGTCTGGCTCTGTGCAACCCCATAGATGGCAACCCACCAGGCTCCCCCATCCTTGGGATTTTCCAGGCAAGAGTACTGGAGTGGGGTGCCATCACCTTCTCTGAACTTAGGAGCAGATGGTCCTTTTGTCAGTTTCAGCTGACCTTGAGCAGGTGCGATTTGTCTCACCATTTAAGGGGATACCAACCATGTGGCTGGGAAAAATATCTGGCAGGCGAGCTACAGATGGGGGTTCCAGACACCCTAATCCTGTTAGGGGAAGCACACTGATTAAAACCATCCACCCTGGCCAGGCACCATAGTAACCATTTGCATAAGTTCACAGGAGGTCCCGGTAAGAAACACGGAACTAATAAGCCTCCACCAACCGGAAGAGTTCAGGAAAGGTCAAAAAGAGACACCACATGTCTGACCACCTCCCAGAATCCTCTCTGGTATCCACCTTGGCTGAACAAGGCGTGCACCACCAGGAAGGACTCTGAGTCACAATGATTGGCTAAAGACAACCCAGAAACTAATCCCATCACCATAAAACCCGAGACTTCAAGCCACGTGGCAGAGCTGTTCTCCTGGGTTCCCTTACCCTGCTTCTCTCCACCCGGTGCCCTTTCCCAACAAAATCTCTTGGTTTGTCAGCATATGTGTCTCCTCAGACAATTCATTTCTGAGTGTTAGACAAGAGCCCAGTTTCGGGCCCTGGAAGGGGTCCCCCTTCCGGCAACAATCCCACTCTTCAATCTTGAAGCTCACTTGCCTTCCCTCTAGATGCTGCTGCTGCTAAGCCGCTTCAGTCGTGTCCAACTCTGTGCGACCCCATAGTCGGCAGCCACCAGGATTCCCCATCCCTGGGATTCTCCAGGCAAGAACACTGGAGTGGGTTGCCATTTCCTTCTCCAACGCATGAAAGTGAAAAGTGAAAGTGAAGTCACTCAGTCGTGTCCGACTCCTAGCGACCCCGTGGACTGCAGCCCACCAGACTCTTCCGTCCATGGGATTTTCCAGGCAAGAGCACTGGAATGGGGTGCCACTGCCTTCTCTGCCTTCCCTCTAGGATGTCAGGTAACTGGTGATTTGTACCTTGGTTCTATTTTGGTTCTGCCACTCCTCAATGAGCAACCTTGAGCAAGATACTCAGCCTCTCCGTAGCTCAGTTTTCTCAGTTGGGAAATGGCTAGGATAATAGTGCCCCCTCCCCTGGGCTGATGTGAAGTTAAAACGATGCTTCAGCATCGCAGGCATCATCATTATTTTCCTCTCTCTTCCTGGTTCCTACAGTCCAACGGCAACAACGAGGATCCACTGCGCCCTCCTGTGGCAGCACTGAAGTACTGCACCCCTCCAGGCCCAACTCATTACATCACTCCGGATTCGAAAGGTTGCAAGTTACCAAAAAAAAAATATTTTAAATCAGTCCAAGCTGGTTTAAATCAAAAGATGATGTACTGCCCATAACAACCTCTGCACTTGCTGTGCCCTCTTCCAAGAATGCCCTCGCTCCCCGCCCCCACTTCCTCCTCTTTAACATTCAAACCACAATGTCAATGCCACCTCCACAGGGAGCCGTTTGCCAGCTCCCTGTTTAGTCAGTACTAAGCACCAACTCTGGGCCAGATCCTGTTCCAGGCACGAGGGATACTGCTGTGGACCACACAAATGAAGATTCCATCCTCAGAGCTGACATTCTGATGAGAAAGATTGAGAATCAACAAATACAAGTATTCCATAGAGTATGTCAGGCGGTGACTCACGCTGAGAGTAAAATGTCAGGAAATGGGAGAGGAGGAGCGGAGGGAGGCTGTAATCTTGACGCGAGAGGGGGCACAGCGCAGATCTCACTGAGGGGGCTACCCCTGAGATTAGACTTGAAGAATAAGATGCAGTGGGCATTCCAAGCATGTGGTGGTTGTCCAGTCACAAAGTCCTGTCTGACTCTTTGCAGCTCCGTGAACTGCAGCACACCAAGGCTTCTCTGTCCTTCACTATCTTCCAGTTTGTTCCCAGCATAGAGAACAAAGAGAATAATAAGTGCAAAGGCCCTGAGGCAGGTCAGTTACCTTTGGGGGATGGAGATTGTCATTGCTGCTGGCTGTGTCCACAGTACCTAGAACAGCACCTAGCACAAAATAGTGCTTAATAAAGATTCCATGAATGGAAGCCCAGCTAGGGGTTTCAGGAACAGCTGGTTCAGGGCTGAAATGAGGGCCCTGAGGCTATTACCCTCCTCTACCTGGTAGCCCCAGTCATTGTTTGTTTGTTTTTAGTTGAAGCATAGTTGATTTAGGCTTCCCCGGTGGCTCAGGGGTAACGAATCTGCCTGCCAATGCAGGAGACCCAGGTTCAATCCCAGGGTCTGGAAGATCCCCTGGAGAAGGAAATGGCAACCCACTCCAGTATTCTTGCCTGGAGACTCCTATGGTCAGAGGAGATGGGTGGGCTACAGTCCATGGGGTTGCAAAGAGTCAGACATGACTCAGTGACTCAGTAACAACAACATAGTCAATTTACAGTATTGTGTTAATTTCTGCTATTCAGCAAAGCAATTCAGTTATACACACATACATTCTTTTTCATATTCTTTTCCATTATGGTTTAACACAGGATATTGAATATAGTTTCCTGTGCTGTACAGTAGGACCTTGTTGTTTATCAATCCTATACATAACAGTTTGAATCTAGGAATCCCAAACCCCAATCCTTCCCTCCCCCACCCCCTTCTCCCTTGGCAGCCACAAGCCTGTTGGCTTCAGTCTTCGAAGACGTCTCTCCCATTGTCTAAGATGGGGCTGTTGTTCAGTCGCCAAGTCATGTCCGATTCTCTGCAACCCCATGGACTACAATACGCCAGGCCTCCCTGTCCCTCACAGTCTCTCGGAGTTTGCCCAAGTTCATGTCCATTGAGTTCATGTTGCCTAAGATGGGGACTCAGTTTCAAATGCTACAAAAGTCTGTTTCCCAGGATTCCATGCAAAAGCCCTGACATAGCTTATTAAGGGTGGTTTGCGTGCCCATCCTCCCATCAGTCCAGGAACCCAGGAGATGGGATGTGGGTGTGGCTTACAGCCAAGTTACACGCCCTACCCAGACCACACCTAGTGGGGAGAAGGAGCACCCAGAGGACATGTGGGCCTGTGGCATGTATGCAAAGAGCCAGTTTCCCAGATAATTATGAGGTTTTACAGCTAGTAAGTGGCTGAGCCTGGGAGCTCTCCCGGCTGAAAGCAGCTCAGAAATTCTCAGTGCTGTCTGGTGGCCACCCATCAGCAGACTAAGGGCCTGTGGCTGGACCAGACTGGGCTGAAAGGAGGAGCTAGAAGCATCAGGGCAAACAGAAAACAAAGGCAGCCACCCTCCACCTCGGATGGAGAAAGAGGTAAACAGAAGGCAGCTCAGGGCGAGCTCCCAACAGGCCCACGAGGGGAACAGAGGGTCAGGCTGGCAGAGGCAAAGAGGGCTCATTTAGACTTGCTGCTCCCTGCCGCGAGTGGGTAGCAAACAGGAGGATGGGCTGCCCCTCCCCTCTGGCAGGGTGGGTGGGGGTGGGGGGACAGGATGGGATGGAGGTGGAAGGTCAACTTGGTGGGAGCTCCAAGAAGACTGTGGTATTTACAGAGCACCTACTGTATGCAGGGGCCCTGATATGCCATTCCAAGTTCAAG
Organism: Oryx dammah; assembly: GCF_014754425.2. Classification (NCBI taxonomy): domain Eukaryota; kingdom Metazoa; phylum Chordata; class Mammalia; order Artiodactyla; family Bovidae; genus Oryx; species Oryx dammah. The sequence continues at coordinate 92,256,166 of NW_024070189.1, forward strand.
GCCAAAACAAGCTTACTATGGAGAGAAACCCTCCCCCAGCGGCCCTGTAAAGGCTACTACCGGCCCCCTCAGCCACCCAGGGATGAGGAAGCTGAGGAGGCCAAAGGCAAGGCCAGCCCAGCCTCTGCAAAGCTCCCTGGGGGCCAGGCCTGGAAAATACCTGGAATGGTGAGGTCTAGGGGTCACCGCCTCGTCCTGTCCGGGAGCTTCAGCCTCCTGGACGGGCGCCCAGAAGCCTGAGGGGGAGCCCGCCACGTAGGGTTTGAATCCCAACCTTGCTCTGACCTTCCAGGTCACCCCTGTTCATGCATTAGCTCATCTATGGCACACTGACCCAGGGGTATCCAAAACCCATAGGACCCCTCCTCTCAGAGAGCCTTCACTCTCCCCCCACTGTCTGCCCTCAGTTTCCTCTTCTGTGAAATGGGCCCAGTCAGGCCACGCCCAGGCTTAGGGCTGGTCAAACTCCCAGAGGGGAGAGCTGGGAGGGTGGGAGCAGGTTGAGATGGATCCAGCCTCCCTGGGCACTGTGCCTGGCACACGGGAGGCGCCCAATAAATGCTTGCTTGAGCGAGGAGGAGCCTTCAATAAATAACAGCTGTTGTGGACGCTGTGGATGCTAGCGAGGGAGTGGGCCCTCCCCTTCCCCTCGCTGCTCCCCCTTCCCTGCCTCTGATCCCCCCACCCGATTTTGCCTCCTCCCCCTTGCCCCGCCTCTTTCCCTTCCATCTCCCCTCCCCCACCAGCCCGCTGCTCCCCTTTCCCCGTTTCCCTTACCCCTACCCAATTCTCCCTCCCTCCCGATACCCAGACCCTAGTCTTCCTCCCCTCCCCCACTCCTCCGCCCCACTCCGCTCGCAGCCCCGGCCCACTGTCCCCGCCCCCACCGTGTCAACCCCCCCTTCCCCCACCCTTCCCCCACCCTTCCCCCGCCGCCCCCCCTCTCGGCGGGGCGCCGGTCCGGGCGGGGCCGCCCGAGCTCCCGGGGCCCTGGCTCGGGTCCAGCCCGCGGCCCAGGCCGGGCGGCGGCGGGCGGGGTCCTGGCGGCGCGCGGTTTGGGGGTTTTTTATAACCCTGGCAGGCGGCTCAGGAAGTGCCGTCCCCGCGCCCCCTCCCCCGGCCACGCCGCCGCGCTCGCTCCCTCCCTTCCTGCGCGCGGGCCGGCGAGACCGCGGCGGGACAGCAGGCGGAGGCCCGGGCGGGCGGCCGGCCGCGGGTAACGGAGCGGGCGGGGCGCGGCGGGCCGGGGGGCTGCGGGCGACCCTGTGCGTCCGCGTCGCAGCCCGGGGGTGGCCCTGGGCCGCGGGACGGGGGACGTCGGGCCGTGGGGGCCGCAGCGGTGTGTGATGTCCCTGAGCGTGTGCGACACGCAGCGCGCCCCTGAGGTCCTGGGAGCCCCTGTCTGGGTTTGTTTGCTCCGTGTGTGCGTGTGTGTGTGTGAGTGGATGTGAATATCCACGTCTGTATAAATGCCGTGTGTCCGCGCCTGTGTGCCTACGTGAAAATCTGAATGTCTGGCTGTGTTTGAACTTGGGTGTAATGTGTGATGTGGGTGTTGTGTGTCTGCGGAAGTGTGAGTGTAAGCCAATGTGTGCACGGAGTTCAGTGTCTCCTGGGTAAGTGTCCCGATGAATGTGTATTTGCACACATCTGCCGGCGTGTCTCCCTGTGTGTGTCAGGGTGTAAGGAGTGTGTAAATGCCTGTGGGTACATACATCTGGTGGGTCTCAAGGTTTGCAGGACTGTGTGAGTGTGTTCCTGGTCGGTTCTGAGTGTGTACGTGTCTGTGCACGTAGGCCCGGGTGTGTGTCTGTCTGTGGGGTGTGTGTGTGAATGAGTGTGTATGCACATAGATCTGGGGAGTGTGTGGTTGTGTCTCGGGTGTTGGGATGTGTGAGTGTGTACTGAGTAGGGGTGTCTTGTAGGTCTGGGGTGTCTGGTGGTTGGTCCTCCTGCTGCACAGGTACGATCACCCTCAAGTCTCTGTATGTGTGTGTGTGTGTCATTGGCAGTGTGTGTGTGTGTCTGGGTGTGGGAGGGGCGCCGCCCACTTCCCCTGAGTTGGTGACTGGGGCCTCGGAGGTCTGTCTCTGGTGTCTCCAGCCAGAGGCTCAGGGCCTTTAATTAGTGGCTGGCTGCATACCCACCGGGTGCCTGGGTGCCGGCCTCCTCCCGGGCTGGGCCTTTGTCTGCTCTCCTCTCCAGGCAGGGACTCCTGCCTGGCCTCTGCCCCGGGGCAGCCTCCATCTCGGCCTTGGCCTCACTAGGAGGCTCTGTGGCCCTGGCCCCCAGCTCGGCCCTGGAGTCTGGGCGTAGAGCAGCGGGGGTCCCCCCAGGATCCCCAGGATGGGATGGAGTCTCCGTAGAGGCGGTTTCCGTCCGGCATTTCCTCCCCCAGCCTCCAGCGAGCTGGCACCCTCCCCCACGCCGGCCACCTCCCTCCTGCCTTCCAGAAGGAGGAGCTGGGGGGAAGGCCAGGCCTGGGTACACACACACACACACACACAAACACACTCCTGCAGCCGCGCAGGGTCACATGGGCAGACACCACACACAAAGTCACTCAGTCGCAGACAAGTGATCATCCCCCAGATGCAGGCTGGGGGAGACCCCCTGCTGACCTCCTGTTGCCCCCACCCCTAGAGGATCAGGATCAGGAATCCTCTACCTGTCCCCAGGCCTCCTCTTTTCCCTGCTCCGGAGCAGCCAATCTGTTCATGCCCCCCACAGGCTGTCCCCCTATTGCAGATGCTGGCCTCCCCCTGGTAGACACTTCATACCTGTACCCTCCTCCAGGTTCCTCCCACCCCACACCCCACCCCACCCATCACCTGTGCTGGGTCCTCTACCCTCTCCACTACACCCCCTTGAGCTGGAAGCACCGGAGGCCGGTGAGGTTGTTGGGGAGAGGGGCCCAGCTTCAGAGGAACGAGATGAGGACTGTACCAGGCCTAGCAGTGCTAGGAGGAGGAGGAGGGGAGAGACAGGACTGGGGGGAGGCCAAGTGGCTCCAGCCTCATTTGCAGTGAGAATGCTTCCACCTGGACATGGCAAGGTGGTTAAGGCAGGAAGGGGCTCAGGGGACCCACACACAGGGAGGGCTTGAATCCCAGAGCTAGTCAGGGATGGAGTAGGAGAGGAGATGGGGGTGAGGTGGGAGAAGGGGACAGAAGTGGGGGAGGAGGGAACTTTTGGGGAACGAGGGTTAGGAACCAAGGGAGGATGAAAGCCAAAAGGAGGTTGACCAGGGCTGGGGAGAAGGTGTCCTCAGTGACCCCTGAACTGCAGCCCCAGCTCCGCTCTCCTCACTGCCCCTTCCCACCCTGTCCAGGCTCCCAGAAGAGGCACTGAGGCCCAGAGGGACCCGCACACAAGGATTCGACACCGCGCCACCAACTGAAGCCCCCATAAGGTAAACAAGAGGGGGGAAAAGAAACCCCTGGGGTAAACATCAGCCTGTCTGAAAAGAGCAACACAAAGGCTGAGAGTGAGCTCCCCATCACTGGGTTGGGGGGCTCTAATCAGAAGAGAGGGAGAGGTCAGCTTCTAAGTCAGCATCTATCTGGCTTCATCCCTCAGGAGCTGAACTGCCCTGTTTGGGGATCAACTCTCAGACTTGGCCAGGCTGCAAAGAAAACAAGACAGTGTGTGATTAAGGGGGAAATTGCACAGAGGAGGAGGAGGAGGGCGGAGACAGGAGGGGGTGGAGGGCTTGGCACGGGCGGTGGCCCAGAGCGGTGTCTGTGGCAGGCTGGCCCAGGGTAGATGCTGGAGAAACAGACCTGCCCCGCAGGCCTGGAGCTTCGAGGAAGAATCGGAAATGAGAGGAAGCGGGACTAAGGGCCAGGCTAGGGTAGGGTGGAGGAGAGGTCACGGGAACAGAGACCAGGATGCAGGGGCGGGTGAGTGGTGCTACCCGTGGCAGAGACTCCCAAGGCAGGACCCCTCACCCAAGGTGGGAGGGGCACTCACGCACTGGCCTTGGGTCATCTCTGGGTTGAAAATGCACGCTGACCAACCTTCACGTGTCCCAGGCCAGTCCCCTCTCCCCTTGTGGTCCTCCTGAGCTGGCCCTCAGGGTCGTGGGTCCGCACCAAGCTCCTCCCTGCCCCTGGGACCTTTGCCCCTGCTGCTCCTCCACCTGGCACACCCTCTCCTGTCTCTTCATCCTCCCACTTCCACTTCCAAGCCTCTCGGTTATTTCTCATAAAGAGCATGCCCTGATCTGAATCATGTGTCTCTTCATTTACTGGTCTGTCATCTTGCTCCTGGGAGACTGAGTCCCATGGGTTGAGGGGGGAGTAGGGCAGGGACTGTATTCACATTATCCATGGACTGTACCCCACCAGGCTCCGCTGTCCATGAGATTCCCCAGGCAAGAATACTGAAGTGGGCTGCCATGCCCTTCTCCAGGGGATCTTCCCAACCCAGGATTGAACCTGTGTCTCCTGCATTGCAGGCAGATTCTTTACCGCCTGAGCCACCAGGGAAGCCTATATTATGTACAGTCACCACCTGATGAATGAATCCTAAGGGTTATCGTGGAGATGAATGTGCTTGGCCAGTAGCCAGCACATAGTAGGTGCTCGTGGAGTCAAGATCCTCGGCTGTCCTAAGATGATGAGGGGGATGCTGGGGGCGTGGGGGGAAAGGGAGGGAGTTTACTGAGCTAGAGATGCGTTCAGTCTTCAAACCTGGAGTGGGGAGAGGGTTGGCTACAGGTGCCCTTGTCCACCTGGCAAGGGACCTTGGCACTGCTCCAGCCGGCAGTAGGGCCAGGCCCCTCCCCAACCTAGCTCCCCACCCTTTCGCCTCCCAGGAGCCCGGTGATGCTGCCCAGGCTGTGAACAGGGAAGGCAGCGCTGCGTGGGCTGCCAGCAGCCGGGGCTGGGGAGAGACATGTGGACACGTCGCCTCTATGGCTCCCGCCTGCCAGATCCTCCACTGGGCCCTCGCCCTGGGGCTGGGCCTCGCATTCGAGGTCACACACGCCTTCCGGTCTCAAGGTAGGCCCAACCCAGGGTGGGGGGTGGCGGTGGGAACTGAACGGGGATCATGGGGGGTGGGGAGGCCCTGGGGTCAGTGAGGCCAGAGTCTTGCCGCCAGTGACCCAGATTCAGGGGCCACTGAAGCCAGCCTCACTCACCCTGCAGCCAAGCAGGCAGGACACAGGGCTCCTTCCCGGGGCCGACCCCAGGCCTCTGACCCTCACCCATAGATGAGTTCCTGTCCAGTCTAGACAGCTATGAGATCGCCTTCCCCACCCGAGTGGATCACAACGGGGCGCTGCTGGCCTTCTCACCTCCGGCCCCCCGGAGGCAGCGTCGGGGCACGGGACCTCAAGCAGAGTCCCATCTCTTCTACAAGGTGGCCGCACCCAGCACCCACTTCCTGCTAAACCTGACCCACAGCCCTCGCCTCCTGGCGGGGCACGTGTCCGTGGAGTACTGGACTCGAGAAGGCCTGGCCTGGCAGAGGGCCGCCCGGCCCCACTGCCTCTACGCGGGCCACCTGCAGGGCCAGGCCAGCAGCTCCCACGTGGCCATCAGCACCTGCGGGGGCCTGGTGAGTGGAGGGTTCTGGGAGATAGGGCGGAACGCCTACAAGCTTGGGAGTTAAGAAAACACTTATATGGGTCACAGAAGGAATCACAGTGACAGGGGTTTTTTTTTTAATTCCAATTTTTTTTTTCCCTCTCTTTCTTCCTTTCTGTCTTTATTCAGCTGTGCCAGGTCTTAGTTGCAGCACACAGTTTCTTTAGTCTTCATCATGCATGCTGGATCTCTAGTGGCAGCATGTAAACTCTTAGTTGTTCCACGTGGGATCTAGTTTCCTGATCAGGGATCAAACCAGGGTCCCCTGCCTTGGAAACGCAGGGTTTTAGCTACTGGACCACCAGGGAAGTCCCCCTCAGTGAGAGTTGTTGAAACATTTTGAGCCAACCAAGAGGATTAGCTATTTTAAGATGCAGCTAAAGCAGTACTTAGAAGAAAATGTGTAGCCTTAGGTCAGGCTGAAAATTAATGAGCTGAACACCCATCTGAAGAAACTAAAAAGGCAGTAGCAATGTAAAGCAAGTAAAATAGAAGGAATGAAATCATAATGACAGAGATAGGGCCCCAGGGGTCCTGGAAACCGGAACCTGACCAAACCTTCTATCCCATTTTCCCAACCCCCAGCACGGCCTGATTGTGGCAGATGAAGAAGAATACTTAATCGAGCCCTTGCAAGGGGGGCCCAAGGGGCACCGGGGACCGGAAGAGAGTGGCCCCCACGTGGTATATAAGCGTTCCTCTCTGCGTCACCCTCACCTGGACACAGCCTGTGGAGTGAGAGGTACAGCTGTCTGTCTGGGGCTGGGCAGAGGTCCTGCACAATACCTGTGCGTCAAGATAGAGGTGCATGCCGGCGTCCCTCCACCTGGAAGGTCAGCTGCATGCAGGGAGCAATGCAGATGGTCAGCAGGGCAGTAGGCAGCGGGACAGCCCAACTGTCACTTCCAGAGTCGAATGGCCCAACAGTGAGTGAGAAAGGCAGCCAGATAGCCAGCCAGGTGCTGTAAAACCATCCATCTGTGGGATTATCATCTGATCAGACAGTTAAGCAGCGGGATAGTTGTAGCAGATACTGGAGAAGTTGCACATTGGAAAATGTCAGGAGAACTTAACCACCGTTTGGAAGATCAGATTTACAACCAGATGTGCAGGGGGACAGTTATAACATCAGATATTTAGGGGATGGGAAAGAAAGTAAAGTATTAGTTGCTCAGTCATGTCCAGCTCATTGCAACCCCATGGACTATAGCCTGCCAAGCTGCTCAGTCCGTGGAATTCTCCAGGCAAGAATACTGGAGTGGGTAGCCTTTCCCATCTCCAGGGGAATCTTCCCGACCCAGGGATCGAACCCAGGTCTTCTACATTGCAGGCAGATTCTTTACCATCTGTGTTACCAGGGAAGCCCCAAGAATACTGGAGTATGTAGCCATTCCCTTTTCCAGGGGATCTTCCGGAACCAGAGATTGAACCCAAGTCTCCCACATTGTGGGCAGATTCTTTACTGTCTTGAACCTCTGGGGGAGCCAGCTGGACAATAAAGATTCACCAGGATAGTCATAGAGCTAAAAAAAATCATCTCTGTCCAGTGAAAATACAGAACCACTGGAATGTTTTTAGTTGCATATCTGAGTCTCAAAGTAGCATATCGTGGCAGACACACAACCACAGTGGGTTGTACTAACAGAAAAGTGGTGTCACAGTTGGATGACCAGTGAGACAGCTGGTCAGAAAAGACTGTCAGGCAGGGGAATTATTCTACAGCCAGACAGTTGGGCTGCAGGGTGAGTAAAAAGTTGCCCAGTCAGAAGGCCAGGGAGCTGTCCCAGCACACAGTTCTGGCAGTAGAGCAGGCTGCTACACACCTCTATTTGGGCAGTAGAATTGTCAGAAAGCTGCATGGTCTTGTTGGCTGTCGTGGGATGCTGGGGTGGCTGTTCGACCAATGAGTTTGGCAGTGGGGCAGACTCACCATTGTAGAACCAAGAGCAAAAGAATGAGGTGTTTGACAGCCAGATGAACCGTCAGACAGGGACTTGGACAGCTAGAGCAAGCAGCAGAATGACGAGAAATTGCCCATCCAGATGAGAAACCATGGAAGGGGCGGCCGTGGTGGCTGCGCACCCTGAAACCGCCACCTGCCCGGCCCCTCGGGAATGAAACAGAGCGTGGCCAGCCAGGCCTGAAGCGCTCCGTCAGCCGAGAGCGATACGTGGAGACCTTGGTGGTGGCTGACAAGATGATGGTGGCCTACCACGGGCGCCGGGACGTGGAACAGTACGTGCTGGCCATCATGAACATTGTAAGTGCCTCCCCCTCCCTGGACATGGACCCCCAAAAATGTGGAGCCCACCTCCAGAGTCAGGAAAAGGGCTGTCACCATCCCCCCATCACTGATCAAATGCCAGTGAAACAGAATGGGAAGGGGACAGGGTGAGTCAGAAAAAAAGCCTGTTAATGACAAGTAGCCTAGCACAGTAGTTGGGAGCATGAACTCAGGAGCTAGCCAACCTGGCCTTAAATCTCAGCTTTGCCAATCTTGGACTGTGTGCCCTTGGGCAAGCTACTTTGCCTCTCTGCCTTGGTTTACCCACCTGTAAAATGGGTTTAATAATTGTACCAACTTCATAAGGCTACGTGGATGCAGTGAATTGCTAAAATGCTCACAGATGCACCTAACTCATAGTACTTACCCTATAATTGTTTGTTGTATAAAATTAAACAGGCAGCTTGCAGGTACTTGTTGAGGTTAGCAGTACATTTATGGGCGTGCATCTCTCTGCATGCAAGGCTCACCCGAGCACCTTCCTGTAAATTCATACAAGGCGAGCTGGCTGACTCACACTCAGAGTCGGCACCCATCTTGGATCTTGATCAAGACTCTGGACCTTTCTGAGCCTCAGTTCCTGCCTCTGTAAAATGGGATTATAATAGTACCTGTCACAAAACTATGGTGGGAGGGAAGACAGCTAGACAGCTTGGCACGTAGTCAGGGTTTGATGAGTGATGCTGTTGTTCCACTGAAGCAAAAAGGGAAGAGAGAAAGTTTAGCACAGACAGATGACCTATTATGTAGACATAATATCATGCCTAACCCCACTGTTTTCTGCCCAGGCTCTGCCTCCCTTCCTTGGGCTTCCAAGTTTCCTCAAACCTGCCAGGGTTTCTGGGGAGTTTCCACACGGGATGGTGATGGCTCAGGGCTTCAGGTCATTGCACAGAGTGGCCTCCATCATCCACCTCCCCTCTGACCACTCCCTCCTTCTCTCTGACCACTGTCTCCAGAGCTTCCAGCCTCCACACATCCACTTTCCAGTGGTGATGCTCAAATTGGTGCCTTCAGACAGTATGGAATGAGGCCAGATGTGCACATCTTTCAGGCCTCCTCTGGGCAGAGGCAGCTGTTGGGCGGGCATTGAGGATGGAGGACAAGCCGACAGGCTGAGCTGGGGGCTTGAGTCGAAAAGGCAAACACTAGCAGGCAGGCTTAGCCAGACTGGGGTTCCACTTTCAGCACCCACCAGCTGTGCGTCCTGACCTCTCTGAGCATCGGGTGGCTTACCTGTAAAATGGGAATGCTAATACCTGCTCCTGTGAAGACCTGGGCGGCAGGCATAGCCTGAGCCCCAGCACACAGTAGGCGCTTGATCGATACAAGCTGTTGTCCTCGTTTCTCTTTTTGTTTCCTATTCTGGGCCCCTCTTAAGACTCGGTCTCTCTTGTTTCTTGGAGGTCAGGTTGCCAAACTTTTCCAGGACTCGAGTCTGGGAAACATCGTTAATATCCTGGTCACACGCCTCATCCTGCTCACGGAGGACCAGGTGCGGGGGAGGGGGAGGTTCCGCCACCTTCCACCACCACAGAACTCAGCACTGCCTGCGTTGCCCCCTGGGTGGCTGGTACCTGCGTACCTCACTCTGTCCATCCTCAGCCCACCCTGGAGATTACCCACCACGCCGGGAAGTCCCTGGACAGCTTTTGTAAGTGGCAGAAGTCCATCGTGAACCGCAGCGGCCATGGCAATGCCATTCCGGAGAACGGCGTGGCCAACCATGACACGGCAGTGCTCATCACGCGGTGAGGGGCGAGGAAGGCTCCGGGGGGCCCTTCTGGGGGGGGCGCTGGGGGAGGAGCGAATGGTCCTGGGGACTGCCCAGGTCCAAGCAGAGGTCACTTCTGCTGGGAGATGGGAGAGACCAGGACTGTCCAGTCGCCCTGTCGGGGAGCCAGGGAAGGGGAGGGGCTGCTGGGAGGCTGAGAATGTGGGGAGGCAGGTGGGGGTCTCTCTGGGCACTGACGCAGCCTTCACTCTGTCCTTTGTTCAGTCAGCCACTCATGCACCCCAGCATCTCCAAGGCTGGCTGGGAGAAGAGCATGAGGTTTCAGTTCAGGGGCAGGACTCAACCGTGAGAGGGGCCGGGTGTGGGGGAGGGCGGCCCTTAGGGAGGCAGCCCAGCCTCCTGACTCCCTCGTCTCCTCCCACAGCTATGACATCTGCATCTACAAGAACAAACCGTGCGGCACACTAGGTACCCGGGTCCCCTGGGTTTCAGGCACCTCTGAAGGCAGTGGGCTGGGTGACCCTGGCCCGGTGGGGGTGGGGACCTGGCAGAGTGGACAGAGCCGACAGACACAGCCCTGAGCCCCCAGCCCCACCCCACCCCCACGCCCATTCCCCAGGCCTGGCCCCTGTGGGCGGCATGTGCGAGCGAGAGAGAAGCTGTAGCATTAACGAAGATATCGGCCTGGCCACGGCGTTCACCATCGCCCACGAGATCGGACACACGTGAGGCCGGGCTCACGGGAGGCGGCGGGCAGGAGGAGTGGGGAGTGGCGCCCACCACCTGGTGGAGCTGCTCGCTGCCCCGTCCCCAGGTTTGGCATGAACCACGACGGCGTGGGCAACAGCTGCGGGGCCCGTGGCCAGGACCCAGCGAAGCTCATGGCGGCTCACATCACCGTGAAGACCAACCCATTCGCGTGGTCCTCCTGCAGCCGTGACTACATCACCAGCTTTCTGGAGTGAGGATCTGCCCGCCTGCCTGCCCGCCCTGCCCAGGGTCTCACACTCATGTTTGGGGGAGAGGGGCTGCCTCTGAGGAGGGTGATATGCTCAGGGATGCTCCCCAGGGGCCCCTGTGTGCTTGGCCTGCAGCCCTCCAGTGTGACAGCTGCGCTCTTCCCTCCACAGCTCGGGCCTGGGGCTCTGCCTGAACAACCGGCCCCCCAGACAAGACTTTGTGTACCCAACTGTGGCCCCTGGCCAGGCCTACGACGCAGATGAGCAGTGCCGCTTCCAGCATGGAGTCAAATCGCGTCAGTGTAAATACGGGGTAGAGAGAGCCTTCCTGCTTTCCTTCCTGGGAGGGGAGGGGGCCTGCCACCACCAGGGTCAGGGGTGGGGTGGGGACAGGGGGTGGGAATGGGAGAGCTGGGAAGGGATGTGAGCCTCAGTGGCGGGTTCGGGGACAGAGATGGATGGGAGGGTTATACAAATGTCACACGCAATCTCAGTGCTCAAGGACAAGAATGGGATCCCCTTGTTTCTCCAGACCCCTGTTTTGGGGGCTGAGCTAGGGAGAACCTGGGGGGTACCCCTTCTGTTGCAGCAGGACCAAAGTCCCAAGATCCCTAACAGGGCCATTTTTAACCAAACATCCAGACTTGGTGGAAATAGTTTCCCAGGGGATGAACCATCTTCCCCACTTGGCAAAAAAATGGGACAGAGGCTTCCAGGGACACCCTGTCTTCATTCCCTGCATCCTCCGCTGACTGGTTCACAAGATCTCTTGGCCCCAGTCCTTAGCTGGACAAGCTCTGAGCCTCCTGATCACGCCCCACTCTTTCTTGAGGCTTAGGCTCAGCTCCTGAAGCCCCATCCACCCAAAGAGAAGCAAGCTGGGGGTGCCCTCCCAGCTCCTTCCAGGAAACTGGTGCCCACTGGCTTCCCTGTTCAGCCACCAGGGACCCCCGGCTCATCTAGGGCCTGCCCCTCCCCTGCCCCGCTTCCCCAATTCCCTAAACATGCTCCCCAACTCGTTACAGCCTCACCCCAAATAGCCCAGCCACAGCCCTTCACATCTTTAAGACTCGAAAAGATCAGTTTGAATGTCCAAGCTGAGACCATGTCAGCTCAAAACAGGGAGCAGGGAGGTGTTAAAAGGCCTCACTTTATTCTAGTGCAAGACAGGGAAAGAAACCCTCAATCCATTAAATCTTTTTAAAGATTTAGTTTATTTACTTATTTAGTTATTGTTGGCCGTGCAAGATCTTTGTTGCCGCGTGCAAGCTTTCTCTAGTTGCAGAACACGGGGGCTACTCTTCGGTGCAGTGTGTGAGCTTTTGGTTCCAGTGGCTTCTCTCGTTGCTGAGCACAGGCTCTAGGCTCCTGGGCTTCAGTAGCTGTGGTTCCCAGGCTCTAGAATGGTGGCTCAGTAGTTGTTGCACATGGGTTTAGCTGCCACATGGGATCTTCCCGGACCAGAGATCAAACCCATGTCTCCTGCACTGGCAGGCAGATTCTCAACCACTGTACCACCAGGGAAGCCCCTTGATCCATTTATATTTAACCCACTCTTGCCACCTAAGTCTACCCAACTTGGCTCCCTCTAGTGAATTCCTAAAGAATTCAGAAGCCACTTGAGCCTCTGCTATGTCCCAGGTGTCCTAACTGTGACAGTGGTGGCAGACACTTACTGAATGCCCACTACAGGTCCAGCATGCCATACCTCTCATCTCAGTTAAACTCCTGACAATCCTAACAGCCACACATTGCAGGGGGAGGCACTGAGGAATAGGGAGAATGCCTTACCCAAAGTCACAGTTAGAGAACATGGCGGAGCTGGGGTTTAAGTCAAGCTTTTTTTCTGAATCCAAATTTTATAATGAGGTAGGGAGGTGGAGGAAGTGCCAGATTATCAAGCATGGACCATTGCTGGTTGTATGTTGAACAGACTTTTCCTTTTATTTTTCCAAGGAACATCTTCTGGGCCCTCCTGGCAAAGGGATAAATAACTGACTACATATAACTCAGTTAATACGTGTAAAGAGCTGGGCCTGAGGCATGGTCTGGAGGTAGTTGTGGCCTTTATTACTCCGTAACAAGGTGTTTGTGCAAGCCCTTGCGTATTGAGTCTGTCGTCCCGTGCCTCTCAGCCATATGTAGGCAAGGCCCATCTTACAGGCAAGGCCCAGAGGAGGGAATGTGTTACAAATTGGTGGGGGAGTTAAAGTCTCCCAGAGTTAAATGAGACCCAGGACTCATTTCTTACCATGGCACCTCCTTGTGGAAAAGAGGATGAGCAGGGCTGGACTAGGCATTTCTCTTGAGAGGTGTCAGAAGTGGGATCTGTCATATCCTAACAAATGGCCAGGAGAATATAACCCAAGAGGTGTTTTGGGTTTTGTTTTGTTTTGTTTTGTTTTTTAGTAATTTTATTTAATTATTTATTTTTTGGCTGTGCTGGGTCTTCATTGCTGTGCGGGGTTTTCTGTAGTTGCAGCGAGCAGGAGCTATTCTTTGTTGCAGTGCCCAGGATTCTCACTGAAGGAGCTTCTCTTGTTGTAGAGCACAGGCTCTAGGGTGAATGGGCTTCAGTGATTGCTGCACACGGGCTCAGAAGTTGCAGCTCCCGGGAACAATAGTTGGGGCGCACTGGCTTAGTTGTCCCAAGGCATGTTGGATCTTCCCAGACTAGGGATCGAACCCATGACTTCTGCATTGGCAGGCAGATTCTTTACCACTGAGCCACCAGAGAAGCCCCAGGCTGAGTCTTTAGATGAGAAGTATCCTCTGAGGGAGCAAGTTTGAGGACCACCTTGTAAGCTTCTCATAGGTGTGCAGTTGTCTCTCAGAGGCTGACACAGGAAACGTCCCTTCCTACAGCCATTGATGGGTCCAATCCCAAATCTTCAAAGCTTGGGAGGATCAGGTTCAAAGAGAAGATTACATGTGACTGTAAAATGAGGCAAGAAGGATTTCCACGTCTCAGAGGCAAGACTTTGGGAAATGAACAGGATGTAGGCTAGAAGGTCATACCTGAACCCAGTAAGGCTTGTCCAGGGATATTAATTAACCTGGGCCTAAAAGGTCAGAATGGCTCCCTGGGACTGATCCAGCTTCCTGCCATGGACAGGACCTGCTGCCAGAGTCTTTGTGTTGTGTGTTTAGTCGCTCAGTCATGTCCAACTCTTTGTGACCCTTTGGACTGTAGCCCACCAGGCTCCTCTGTCCATGGGATTTTTCAGGCAAGAGTACCAGAGTGGGTTGCTGAGGTTGCAACCAGAGTGGTTGCAAGTAAGACTCAGGAAGAAGATGGGCTGATTTTTCACTGGGAAAACTAGAGCAGCTTTCCACACAGACCCAGCCTGGCCTTATCCCCTCTCAACCTTTCATAGATTAAAACTTTGCGGAGCTTCCCCAGTTTAGGTTGGGGAAACAATAAGAACCACCTGCTGGGGGAATAAAAAGTTAGAGGCAGGGCCCTTGACCTGAGCCATCATCAAGCCTGGAGTTTTCAGAACCACAGCTCTTGAGGTGGGCTGCTTTGCCCACTCTAAAAAGAAATCCAGCATCCTTCCTCCTTATTCCTCAGCTGGTCCCAAGTTTCCAGAATGGGAAGTGCCAGGAGTTGAACTATCGAGAAGATCCCCTGGGGAAAGAAATGGCAACCCACTCCAGTATTCTTGTCCAGAAATCCCATGGATAGAAGGGCCTGCGTGCTAAGTCACTTCAGTTGTGTCCAACTATTTGTGAACCTGTGGACTGCAGCCTGCCAGGCTCCTCTGCCCATGGGATTCTCCAGGCAAGAATACTGGAGTGGATTGCCATGCCCTCCTCCAGGGGATCTTACCAACCCAGGGATCGATCCTGTGTCTCTCACATCTAACCTGCATTGGCAGCCAGGGTTTTTACCACTAGTGCCATCTGGGAAGCCCAATCCATGGGCTTGGGCTACAATCCATGGGGTCGCAAGGGTGGGACAGGACTTAGCTTCTAAAGAAGGGGCTGAACTACAGAGGGATTAGATCGTAGACCCAGCGATCGATTAAAGTTCTGGGATAGAATCCAGATTGCCTCCTTAGTAGCTATCTGACCTCTAGCAAGTGACCCTATCTCTCTGATCCTTGGTTTTCCCACAGTAAAATGGGGAATATAGTGTCTAAGGGAGTTTGAGGGTCTCCTAGGTGTTTGATAGGACTTCCCGTGTAGCTCAGCTGGTAAATAATCTGCCTGCAATGAGGGAGACCTGGGTTTGATCCCTGGGTTGAGAAGATCCTCTGGAGAAGGGAAAGGCTACCCACTCCAATATTCTGGCCTGGAGAATTCCATGGACTGTATGTATAGTCCATAGGGTCGTGAAGAGTCGACCCGACTGAGCGACTTTCACTTTCACTAGGTGTTTGATAAGTGCTGCTTATAGCCCGAGAAGAGGTCCCTTCCTATACCCTGCCAGTGGTTGCAAAAAGAAACCCAGGAAAGGAAGGCTGGAAACCCACTGAGCGGGTCTCCTGGGTTCTCCCAAGGAAGGTGGGAGGGAGGGTCCGAGCCTGAGCGGGCACCTTGGCCCGCAGGAGGTCTGCAGCGAGTTGTGGTGTCTGAGCAAGAGCAACCGGTGCATCACCAACAGCATCCCGGCCGCCGAGGGCACGTTGTGCCAAACACACACCATCGACAAGGGGGTGAGCCTCGACCGGCCTGGGCCACCGCCGGGGCCCTCCATCGGCTTTGGCCACGCCCACTGCCTGCAGGTCCCGCCCCCTTCCGAGGCCACACCCCTCCCAGGCTACGCCCTGCATGCTTGGCTCAATACTACCTCCGCCCACTGCTGGGAACTGTGCTTAGGCCACGCCCCCATGTTACCCTGTACTATCCGGGTCTACGGACCCCACCTCCATCGTTCCCCTTTCGCCCCTTCCCCGGAGGGCTTAGAGCTCCGGCTGTGGGGCTGGGGAGGGTGTGGGAATGCTCGCCAAGGCCTCGAGACTGCAGAGTCCGACTCACCCCCGCCTCATCATCCCGCCCGCAGTGGTGCTACAAGCGGGTCTGCGTCCCCTTCGGGTCGCGGCCAGAGGGCGTGGACGGTGCCTGGGGCCCGTGGACCCCGTGGGGTGACTGCAGCCGGACGTGCGGCGGCGGCGTGTCCTCCTCCAGCCGACACTGCGACAGCCCCAGGTCAGCCCTCAGGCCCTTCTGCCAGGAGAGGCTGGCAGCCCCTGCCCCCTATTCCCCATGCCCCATTTCTCTCCTGTCCGCCCCCGCTTCCAGGCCGACCATCGGGGGCAAGTACTGCCTGGGCGAGAGACGGAGGCACCGCTCCTGCAACACCGAGGCGAGTACCCCCAGGACCTCAAGCTGTGTCCCTCTGACACGAGGAAAGAAAGGCATAAGTCAGTTTCTAATGAGCTCTGACCGGGTGGCCACCATCTCCTTTGGAACCTGCAGCGGCCACCCACTCCTTTCCGGGCCCTCCCTACACCTGTCCTGGGTCCCAGCTCCTTCCAGCTCACACATTTGCAATAGATGCGTCTCCCACCTGGAAATAACTGCTTGGCCCTGATAACCCTCTCCAGCCACAACGGGCCCCTTCCTTTACTGCCCAATTCTGCTCCCCACCAAAGCCCCACCCCTGCCCCAAAGCTTACCCTGTGCTCCTTGCCAATTCAGTGGCCAAGTTTTCACTGCATTCCTTTCTGACCAGGGACCACTGTCTCTTGTCCAAAACTCCCAGCCACAAGTCCCACACACTCATGAAGAGTGTGCTTGACTCCTTTCTAGGCCCGCTCTCTCAAGAAAGACTCCATGGTCTGAAACCAGAAACCCAGGTGTCATTCTTAGCTTGCCCACAAACTCGAATGAGTTACCTACTCCCATTGCAGAGGCACCTGTCCCTTGGGCCTCCTCCCTGGCTTCCCTGCCTCCAGTCTCAGAGCATGAGTTCTCCAGCCCTGGGGCCTCTGCCCTAACTACATCCCCCCACACTCCATACCTGGCCTCCTGACTTCTTCCTTCTGGTGCCCCCAGGACTGTCCCCCAGGCTCCCAGGACTTCAGGGAAATGCAGTGCTCTGAATTTGACAGCGTCCCCTTTCGTGGAAAATTCTACACATGGAAGACTTACCGGGGAGGTGAGCGGGGCACTGAGAATGTCGTGAGGTGGAGGGGGCAGCTGCAGGTGGAGGCAGGATCGTGGGTTTTGTTTTGAGCAGCCCCTCTCCCAAGGAACCAGAGTGCCCATGAGTGCCTGAACTAAACAGTGGGGACCCCCACTTCCTCTGTGCAGCCTGCCTATCCTCGTTGGGTCTGGGGTCTGGCCTTTGGTCTAATGGGGCTGTGCCCCCCAGGGGGCGTGAAGGCCTGCTCTCTCACATGCCTAGCAGAAGGCTTCAACTTCTACACGGAGAGGGCTGCAGCTGTGGTGGACGGGACTCCCTGCCGCCCGGACACAGTGGACATTTGTGTCAGCGGCGAGTGCAAGGTGGAGGGGACTCCCAGACAGAGGGCAGGGGAGGCGGGTGGCTGGAGGTGGGAGGCGGCTCCCTGACTCCCCCTGCACCACCACTGCCCTCCCCAGCATGTAGGTTGCGACCGTGTCCTGGGCTCCGACCTACGAGAGGACAAGTGCCGAGTGTGCGGGGGTGACGGGAGTGCCTGCGAGACCATTGAGGGGGTCTTCAGCCCAGCCTTGCTTGGGACTGGTGAGAGACCCCAGCTTCCCTCCCACACTCCCCCATTTGGCAGCTGGGGGCACAGCTCACCCCAAAAGATTGAGGAGTAGTGCCCCAGGTCACAGTCAGGAGCTAGCTTGGGCTCTGGTGCCTAAACCTTCACACTGAAAGCATCCTGGAGGTGGGCACCTAAATCCCTCCCACGCCCCATGGGAGGGTCTCACGCCGTCCAGAGGAGCCAGAAGCACGACTCTCCAGGGGGCCTGACGGGCTGTCTGTGCTAGACCACAAAGCTTACTAGGGGCAAGGTAGCTGCAGGGTGTGGTGAACTCGAGGGCTTCCAGCCTTGGGCTGAAGGAAGGAGACCCCAGGGAGTGTTTCGGGGGCGGTGAGAGTGGGAAAGTGTTTAGGGCCCAAACAGGCACTGAAGGCCAAGTGTGGCTTCCAGGGTACCATGTGGGGGTCCAGGCAGGAAAACTAGTATGCATGGGGGATGCAAGTGGGCAAGGATAGAGGGTCCACAGGGGCCCAATATCATCCAGGTCGTAAGTGATGGAGCCCACTGCAACCTGACTCTGACTGCTAAAACCATCAAGTCACCGTATGTGGCTCAGGAACCCCATGGTACCCCCTTCCTGCTGCTTGTCTTAGGGTGGGGGTGGGTTGGACCATTTTAGTGGTTTGAGAGGTAAGAAAGTTGGAGTTCAAATCCCAGCTGAACCACTTTCTATCTATAAAGCCTGGGCAAGCTGTTTCATCTCTTTGAGCCTCAGCTTTGTCATCTGTAAAGTGGGTATGATGACATGTCTACTTCACAGAGCCAGAGACACAGTGGGCCTCTCTGTCAGCGCTTAGCACAGTAATGGTTAACTGCTGTCATCAGGGACCAGGAGTGGGGGGTGGGGTGGGCAGGCAGGTACAGGGACAGACCAAGCCTGTGACACCTGAACTCCCCGTCCAGGGTATGAGGAAGTCGTCTGGATCCCCAAAGGCTCCGTCCACATTTTCATCCAGGACTTGAACCTTTCCCTCAGTCACCTAGGTGAGCCAGAGGTGGGGGAATGAGGACTGAGGGTTAGCGGGGGTATCACTGTGGCTGGAGTTCTGACCTCTCTGCTATTCCCCCAGCCCTGAAGGGAGACCAGGAGTCCCTGCTGCTGGAGGGGCTGCCTGGGACCCCCCAGCCCCACCGCCTGCCCCTGGCCGGAACCACCTTTCAGCTCCGACAAGGGCCGGATCAGACCCAGAGCCTAGAAGCCCTGGGACCCATTAATGCATCTCTCATCGTCATGGTAACGGCAGGGCTGGGAGCATGGTGCAGGAAGACGTTAGCATCCTTTTGGGACCTCAAACTTGGCTTCTATTTAATTCTCCCCCGCCCCCCCATCCCCCACCGCTGCGACCCCAGGTACTGACCCAAACTGAACTGCCTGCCCTCCGCTACCGCTTCAATGCACCCATTGCCCGTGATGCACTGCCTCCCTATTCCTGGCACTACGCACCCTGGACCAAGTGCTCAGCCCAGTGTGCAGGCGGTGAGACCCAGGAGTGGGATGGGATGGGGCAGGTTCTGGTCACCAGGCTGACCTTCTGGGCCAGGCAGGGCTGAGCGGGCCTGTCACCCGCCCCCAGGCAGCCAGGTGCAGGCTGTAGAGTGCCGAAATCAGCTGGACAGCTCCGCCGTGGCCCCCCACCACTGCAGCGCCCACAGCAAGCTGCCCAAGAGGCAGCGTGCCTGCAACACGGAGCCCTGCCCACCTGAGTGAGTGCCGGCGGGGTTGCAGGGCCTGGGCGACAAGCTCCTGGGATCAGAGGAGTCAAGGCTCCCTAAGGTGCAGACAGGGGTGTCCCAGAGTCAGACTCAGAGCAGCGGTGCTCCCTGATTTGCTCCCTGCCCCCAGGGCGGGTCCAGAGTAAAGATGTTCTGAGTTTGGTGTGTGGGGTGGCGGGCGCAGCAGGCATTCGGGTGCCAGTTTCCATAGGATGCCGGTTGTCAGCCAGGAGGACCTGCCAGTGCCCGGAGGTCAGGGTGCTGCCCTGCCTCCTGTCTCAGACCGCCCCTCCCCCCACAGCTGGGTGGTAGGGAACTGGTCGCGCTGCAGCCGCAGTTGTGATGCAGGCGTGCGTAGCCGCTCCGTCGTGTGCCAGCGCCGCGTGTCGGCGGCCGAGGAGAAGGCGCTGGACGACAGCGCTTGCCCGCAGCCGCGCCCCCCAGTACTGGAAGCCTGCCACGGCCCTGCCTGCCCTCCGGAGTGGGCCGCCCTCGACTGGTCAGAGGTCAGCCGCCGCTTCCCGCCCGCAACCCACCCACTACTCCCTAGGCAGAACACGGAGGGGCTGGGGTGGCCCCACGTCGGGCGCCGCCCCACCAGGCGCCTCCCCACTCCCGCTGGCCCTAGTGGGCCCCCCGTGATTGGTCCAAAGTTGACTATACCGTCCTCCGTTCCCACTGAATCAGCATCCTTGTTCAAGTGGGGAGCAGGGCGCCCACTGAGCATGAAACGCCCCCTCCCAACTGCAGTGCACCCCCAGCTGCGGGCCGGGCCTCCGCCACCGCGTGGTCCTCTGTAAGAGTGCAGATCACCGCGCCACGCTGCCCCCCGCGCATTGCCAGCCCGCGGCCAAGCCACCAGCCACCATGCGCTGCAACCTGCGCCGCTGCCCTCCGGCCCGCTGGGTGGCTGGCGAGTGGGGCGAGGTAGGCGCGTGCACCCTGCCGAGCGGGGACCCAGGGTAGGGGCGACAGGGCGGGCGGCGGTGCCGGGCTTACGCTCATCGGCGACTCCCCACAGTGCTCTGCGCAGTGCGGCTTCGGGCAGCAGCAGCGCCCCGTGCGCTGTTCCAGCCACACCGGGCAGCCCTCGCGCGAGTGTGCCGAGGCCCTGCGGCCACCCGCCACACAGCAGTGCGAGGCCAAGTGTGACAGCGCGCCCCCGGGGGACGGCTTGGAAGGTTTGTGGGGCTGGGGGGCCGAGGGGCACTGGGAGGGCCCTGTCCAGAGGATGCCATAGACAGGAGAGCTGAGGGTCCTGACCTTGTCCCTAGAGTGCCTCCAAACACTGACATCCCTTTCTCTGTCACCTCCAGACCATCTTTCATCATCTCCTGCCTGCCTACATGTATTGGGTACCACTGTGTGCCAGGCGTTGTAGGAACCTGATTTTTCTGGGGGCCCAAACTCAGGTCATTCCTTCAACCACCTCCTTGAGTCTAATCCTCCCTGTTCATCTCCACCTATGACATTTGCAGTTGTTCACTCACTAAGTTGTGTCTGACTCTTTGCGACCCCATGGAAAAACTGCCCTCCACTCTTCCCCAATGTGAGCTTCTCTTGTGGTTCAGACTAGCAGAGAATCCGCCTGCAATGCAGCAAACCCAGGTTCGATCCCTGGGTGGAGAAGATCCCCTGGAGAAGGCAATGGCAACCTACTCCAGTATTCTTGCCTAGAAAACTCCATGGACAGAGGAGCCTGGCAGGCTACAGTCCACAGGGTCACAAAGAGTTGGATAAGACAGCGACTAACCCTTTCACTTCCCCAGTAGCATATTGAATACCTTATGATCTGGGGCAGGGGGCTCATTTCCCGTGTCCTCTTTTTGCCTTTTCAAATTGTTCATGGGGTTCTCACAGCAAGAATACTGGAGTGGGTTGCCATTTCCTCCTCTAATGGACCACGTTTTGTCATAACTCTTCACTATGACCTGTCTGTCTTGGGTGGCTCTGCACAGCATAGCTCATAACTTCATTGTTATGCAAACCCCTTCACCATGACAAGGCTGTGATCCATGAAAGGGGTCTGCTACATTATCTGCCTGATGTTATCTTTCAATCAGTTTCTCAGCCTCAGGCACTATTGATGTTTGGGGCCAGATGGTTCCTTGTCTTGGGGGCTGCCCTGTGCATTGTCAATGGTTCAGCATCCCTGACCCTGCTAGATGCCAATGGTACCCCTCCTCTCATTGGTGAAAACCAAAAAATGCTTCCAGACATCTCCAAACATCCCCTGGGAGACAAAACCGCCTCCCTTGGAAACCACTGCTCTAAATATACCCATCTCTTTCTACCTAAGTAAATGTATATTTCATAGAGCGCTATAGGTTACTTACTCCAGGCACTGGGACCAAACTGCCTGGATTCATCTTCCATCTCTGTCTTGTTTTTCTTATTGTCAAGAGGCGGAGGAGTGGTGGTATGTGTTAATATATTCACTGGAGGTAATACCAGCTTAAGCTGCTGCTGCTGCTAAGTCGCCTCAGTCGTGTCCAACTCTGTGCGACCCCATAGATGGCAGCCCACCAGGCTCCTCCATCCCTGTGATTCTCCAGGCAAGAACACTGGAGTGGGTTGCCATTTCCTTCCCCAATGCATAAAAGTGAAAAGTGAAGTCGCTCAGTCGTGTCTGACTCTTAGCGACCCCGTGGACTGCAGCCTACCAGGCTCCTCGGTCCATGGGATTTTCCAGGCGAGAGTACTGAAGTGGGTCACCAGTGCCTTCTCCGTACCACCTTAAGGAGAGAGACTAAATCCACGTGAAGCCCTTTATTAGCCCAGGCTCTGTCATACACCAGTGACTGCTAAGTGGGAACCCTAGTCCGTTGTCAGGAACAGACTGTCAGCTACCCTTGAACACAGAATACACATATATACCCTGAGAGGAAGAACCACACTGGAGTTCAAGGTCCCCAGTGTGTGACAAAGGGAAATGAGCAAGGGTTATATACGCCAAACGGGTAATTGGAAAAGGAACACTTTTCTCGTGATTTTAACACGGTGTCCAAGCCCAAGACCTTCACCCTCTTTCAAAATTCTCCAAAGAGCCTAGTGACATGGTTACTGTTAGAAGCCCCACTTTTAGAGCTGAGAAGCCAAGGCACAGAGAAGCTAGGAAGCGGTGTGCAGCCATTGGTCGCACTGGGGGAGGGGGGAGGCGCTGAGACCAGATTCCCCTCCCCTTCCTCTTCTCCCGCCCCTTTCAGAGTGCAAGGATGTGAACAAGGTCGCCTACTGCCCCCTGGTGCTGAAATTTCAGTTCTGCAGCAGAGCCTACTTCCGCCAGATGTGCTGCAAAACCTGCCAGGGCCGCTAGAGGACGCTCGGCCTTCGGAGCGAGCCCTGGATGTGCGCGGGCTGGGGGTGGGGGGAACCAGGCCTGCAGCTGACCAGCCTGAAGGAGCCCGAGGGGGCAGGAACTGGGAGTGAATGGTGAGATGGAGCTGGAAGTTATTTATTGGGAACTCCTGCAGGGCTCCTGACTAGGGGCGGGGGTTGAGGGGGGCGGTGAGGGAATGGAGAGGGGCTGGCCACGCCCACAGCCCCTCCTCTGCGCACCTCCCAGTTCACAGAGAGAACCGCCCCCCCCCCCCCCGCCCCCGCCCCCCCCGCCAGGGTGAGCTTGAGTTGGGAACAGTTGCTCTCCCTAGAACTCTTGCCACCCACCTTTAGGGAGCCCCTTACACAACACCCGCCTTTGATCGGAATATGTACTGTGAAGAGTGGGGGTGGGGAGGGGGTCAGCCGGTGCCCTGCCCTCCCCAGCACTGCCCTGCCCCTCCACTCTGAGCTGGGGGGGTGGAAATCTATGTCCGCTATGGGGGAGGGAATTAGCACCACCTCCCTGACACCCTGCCCCCGACCAGACCAGCTAGTGGGGGGAGGCAGAGCTGGGAAGACCCACCCCGTTCTCTGCCTTGCCTGCCCCAGGGGGACCCCGTCATCCAGGCTACCCCCATGATGGTGCTAGAGGCCCTGCCCTGGGGCCCACACACCCCCTCACCAGGAAGCCCTCCATCAATAAAGTTCTGTCTTGTGTAGATTTCCGTGCCTGGCTCTGTGTGTGTGTGTGTGTGTGTGGGGGGGTCCCATTCAGCTATCCCCCCACCCTGGAAGCGGCCACACCCCCTCACAGGTCGGCCCCAACAGCCCAAAGGGGACTTGTACCAACACAGACTAGAGCCCAGTACCTTTAGGTCAAAAATACAGTTGCTTCTTGTACTTCCTTGGTGGTCCAGTGGTTGAGCATCCGCCTGCCGATGCAGCAGACACAGGTTAGATCCCTGGTCCAGGAAGATTCCACATGCCCGTGGGCCAACTAACCCCGCGCACCACAATTCCTGAGCCCAGGCTAGAGTCTGCGTGCTGCAACTACAGAAGCTGACCAGCCCCACACTCTGCAAGAGAAGCTACCGCAATGATGAGCCCACACACAGTAAGGAAGAGTAGCCCCCACTCGCCGCAACTAGAGGAAGCAGGGTGCACCAAGGAAGACCCAACAGAACCTAAAATAATCTTTTTTTTTTTTTTAATACAGCTTCTCACAGAGACTCCCAAAGCAACGCAATCTGGCACCCGTTACCCCAGCCATCACACTCCCTGTCACTCTGCTATCTCCAGCAGCCCTGGACTCCTGAAATTTCAGAGTCCCCACCAATCTTTCCATCTTAGGGCCTTTGCTAGAGCTGTTTTCCTCTGCCAGGTGTACCCTCCCCTTCCTCCTTCACCTGGTTAACTCCAGCTCACTTCGCAGTCTCAGCAAAAACAGTCGTCTCCTCCCAGAAGCTTCCCCTGACGCCCTCAACAAGGTAGGGGGCGGGGGTGTCGTCCTGACTTCACTTCTAGTGCCCTGGAGACATTGCTGAGGTTTGCAGGCACCAAGCCCGTCGGTTGAGAAACGGGCTGCTCCCCAGATGTGGCCACTAGGAGGCGCCGCGGCACTCCAGTCTCCGCGCAGGATGCGGTGTGTCGCCTGGAGCGCGGGGATACCCGCGTGTGCAGGCCTTCCTGGCAGGCTCTCCCAGGGTAGGTTTCTGCCTCCGCCACTTCCCCACTGGGTGGCAGACGACAGCCTCTCGGAACTGCCATTTCCTCAAATGTCAGAAGGAAACCAGCACACGCCCTACTGGTCTCCCAAACATCAAGAGATGGGCCAACATTTGATGGATGTCATGTGCTTCCCTGGTGGCTCAGACGGTCAAGAATCTGACAGCAATGCTGGAGACCCGGGTTCGATCCCTGCGTTGGGAAGATCCCCTGGAGGCGGGCATGGCAACCCACTCCAGTATTCTTGCCTGGGAAATCCCATGGACAGAGAAGCCTGGCGGGCTACAGTCCATGGGGTCACAAAGAGTCAGACACGACCGAGCAAATAATACTTAACGTGCGCGCCAGGCGCCCTCGGCAGGATCCCCAGCCCCACCGCCGCCGTTTTAGGATGAGAAAATGAAGAGAGCTGGGGCGGCGGGGCGGGCGGGGGGAGCAGTCATTAATTCTAGACATAACATCCAAAGTCTGGGACCTTCCAAATGCCCCTGGCTCTCGGGACCCTCCACTTCGGGACCCTCCACTTCCACTGCTCTCTCCCTGCAGAAACGCACCTGATTTCCAAGGTCTCTTCCTGGAAGAAGGACCAGCGGAGGCAGCTTCGGAAGTGAGAGTTTGCCCCGGGATGCCCAGAGCAGATACACATCTCAAGTAGGTCTGGAAGACTCCTGAGCAGCCCAGGACAGAGCAATCAGTCCGCAGCCAGCTGATCCTTGTCCCGCCTGCTGCAGCCGCGTCCCGGGGGGGGGGACGGGGCGGGGGGCCGCGAGGGAGTTGGAGACGCGGTTTCCTGGGGTCTGGCAGCTGCTGCCTTCCATCCTTAACCTCTCCCTTCGGGCTCTGGGCCCCAGCCCAGCCAGCTCCCTCGGGCCCGTCTGGGCGCTCTCCCCGCCCCCAGGCTCAGCTTCCCTCCCCGGTAGCAGCGGGCCCCTCCCGCCAAAAGGAAGTGAGAAGGGGGCTGTTGTAAGAGGAACTAGAGCCGGGAGTCTGCCGGAGGAGCAGGAGCAGGGCCATGCCCGAGCCGCCCCCAGGAGCTTCCTGAGCCTGCACCCCTCCCACGACCCCTCCAGGCACCTCCCCAGGGACCCAGACACCAGCCCCCACCATGGTAAGTCATTCAGGGTGGGCCCTGAAGTGCAGCAGTCGGGGTCACCAGTCAGATGGAAGGGCCTAGAGGCCACCACCAGAAGGTGGGACCATGGGAATGGGCACAGCAGACCCTTTGGGATTCTGCAGTACAGCTCAGGTGTGCCAAGCATCCTACACAGGGCACCAAGCTCCCATTGGATGGTGGACAAGATACCAGAGTGGGGATGGGGCACCAAGGATGGAGCAGTAACTGGAGGACAGAAAGTGGTTTTGAAGGTTCACACAGTGCCTGCAGGTGCAGGGACAAACCCCTTTCCTGGGGCATGGGGAACCCAGTTCCTAGTCGAGTTTGGTGCCTCATCTCCCTGTGTGGCCTTGGGCCAGTCACTTCCCCCTCTGCGGGCCTCAGTTCCCATGCATGTCATATTTGGAAGTCTTTCGGGATGTGGAAGGTGTTTGGGCGATCCTCTCCATTGGAACCTTCAGAGGGTCTAGGGATTCAGCCTCTCTGAGTCCACCACAATTAGGAGAGAAAGCTGGGTCAAAAGGGTGGTGGGTTGCCATGATGGTGGCATGCTGGCATCCCAAGGTGGGTGACAGGGTGGTTTGGCAGTAGTCATCACAGAAGTGGGAGTAGGTGAGATGAAACCTGTCTACCCCACCACAGGTCCCTTCTGCTGGAGGGTGGCAGGGAAAAAACACTGCACCCAGAAGCATCACCACCTGGTGAGACTGAGGTCTGATGATGACCGAGGTGATAAGGTTGTAGAGATGGTCATGGTCCTCAGTCTAGACCCAGGAGCATCATGTCACACTCATGAGGAGGAGACTTGGCTGGCTATAAACGTCACACCTCCGTCCCCCACAGCCCAAGTTCCATGGCTCTGCAAGCCACTTCAGCTTTCATTTTTTGTCAACCTGTCCATGAGGGTGTGTGGCTGGGGACAGTCACAGAGCTAAGAGTGACGACGGCAGGGTTCCTGGCAGTTGCCGCAATGTGGAGGCAGGGATTGCGAGATCACCCTATTTCAGAAAGCCAGTGATAAATGAGGCATCACGGGCCACGGACCCCTCTGGTTAATCTGCAAGCAAACCATCAGAGCTCTGGGCTTGAGACGGAAGCCCTTCCAAGACGGAGCCAGGCCAGGAAGACTCCTTGATCAAAGAAACACAGGAAATAATTTGCTATTTGACAGAAAAGCAACCCCTCCCAAGGAAACCATGTGAAATGCTGAGTCAATGATTTGCTTGGCCAACTGGGTCTGGGAAGGGAGAAACTCACTCAAGAGGATCATGAATTAAAAAAAAAAAAAAAGAGTGGGATTTATCCATGAGATTAATACCTCTGTCTAGTGGTGCTGACATCTTCCTGGAGGAGTGCTGGATGCCAGAAAGAGTGTTGAAAGATTCAGTGAAATGATGTTCATCAAGTGCTTCACAGAGCACATAACGTGCTCCATACACCGTAGAAGCCACGCTCATGGCGGGAGTTAGCCATGGTGATGGAGGGTTGTGGCTTCACTCTTGGTTCCTGTAGGACTGGGTTGTTGATGTCATTGTTCAGGATGGTGGTCGTTGCTGTCCGTTGTCCCATGTTGGTGGTGTGGTGGTGGCCGTGATGGCTGCTTTTAGTGCCAGCTAGCGTTGAATATTGGTGGCTGGTGGCTGCTTGTTTTCCCCTGGAGGGTTGATCTCTAGAATAATGGCAGTTGGCCAACGTTTGAAGTTGGGTGGTAATGGTGATGTTCGTTTGCTGTTGGTCATTCGTTGATGATTTGGGTGACTGTCTTGGGACTGGTGGTGATGCAATGTTGGTTTGGAAAGGGGTGTGATTGAATGCTGAACTTCCTAGGTGGCTCAGAGGTAAAGAATCTGTCTGCCAACACAGAACACTGCATTTGATCCCTGGGTCAGGGAGATCCCCTGGAGAAGGAACTAGCAACCCACTCCAGTATTCTTGCCTGGAAAATCCCGTTTACAGAGGAGCCTGGCGGGCTACAGTCGACAGTCGCAGAAGAGTCTGTGACCACTAGTTATGATTTAGTGACTAGACAACAGCGACTGCTTCAGCGGTGCTAGGTCACATGTGATTGTTGACAGCTACTTTTGTGATTGTGGTTGTTACTGTCGGTGGTGATTGGTTGTTATAGGTTGTTGGTGCCAGTGGTGATGAGTGCTGATGGTGGTGAGTGATGGTAAGGAAATGGTTGGAGGAATCTTTCGTTCTTCGTTTGATATTAGCTGGCATTAAGGTTATCAGCAGTTTCAGTTCGACTTCGGCTCAGGGGCAGGTAAAGGCAACAATTGGTTGTCCTCAGCTGATAATGGTGGTGACATGAGGATAATGGTGGTTGTTTTGAAAGTACAGATATGAAGCTGGGAGACCAGTAATGTGGCTGCTTGATCCAGGGGCAGCAGTCACGGGGATGGACAGAAAAGGCTGGAGGCCAAGAGAGGGTGAAGGAAAAGGATTCTAGAAGGACAAGGATCCCCGGATGTTGGAGAATGGCCTCTGGTTAGGGCTGAAGAAGCCTGAAACACCCCTCCCAAGGGAGGGGGAGACCTGAGAGCCACTGGGGGTGAGAATGTTGTTTGCATGGGGTAGAGATACAGGGTGTGGCCCCAGAGCCCCATAGGGCAGGACCCAGGCTCCAAGCGCGCATCAGGGGGCCAGGGTGGGGCCAGGGGCTGAGGGCGGCTCCAGCAGCCACTGCCGCAGCAGCTTCACCTCACCACCGGCTGGCAACCACAGCACGCAGGACCCCGGCAAGGAAGGAAGTGGCTGTTTCTTGTTCTTTCCAGTCTGGGGCTCTGCTCATCACCACCCAGGAGCAGGGAGGCCAGAGCAGTTGGTGCAGATTGCAAAGCTCGCTCCTCCAGCCCTTCCTCCTGGCCCTGTGTCCCGAGACTGTGGGACTGGCCAGCTTAAGGCTGCTGCTGCTGCTGCTGCCACTGGCGATGGGGAGAGAGGCTAGTGTTTCCTCTTGACAAGCTTCGCCTCGTTGAATCTGCACAGCTGCCCACGAGGCCCATAGTCCTCAATATTCCCATTTGCCCAATGAGAAAACAGAGGCAGGGAGGTTCGGCTAGCGGCCGGACAACCCAAGATAGTAGAGGATTTCAACCAGTGATCCCCAAGGTCACACTGTGAACAGCCACCTTGATCGACAACCTCTTCCTCCTCCTTCCAACTGAGAGGCCACCTGGGGGTGTGGGCTGACTCCTATAGTCTAGTTTTTAATTCAAGCAACTAGAATGCTGGCGTGCCACACACACCCAAGGCCTTCTGGCCCATCGCTCCTGCTGCCACCACTGACAACATTCTGAAACATTCATGTTTCAAGGTCTGTCTCCTACAGGAAGCCTGCTCTGATTGCCTCAGCCTCCTACAGGAAGCCCTCTCTGATTGCCTCAGTTCTTCTTTGTGCAGTCTGATTGGGATCACTGTCTCCCCTGGACCACTCACTTCTGAGCTACTCAAGAGCAGAGTCTAGGCCTGGTCCCCACAGACCTCCATGCACAGTAGGAGTTCTGAAAGTGTTTTCACTACAGGGCTCCAGTGCCCCAGCCCTTGGTTCTCCCTTCTTTGGCACCAGGGAAGCTGCAACCCCATGCCTCTGCTGTAAGTTGCGGGGGGCGGAAAGCCTCTCTGAAGAGCTGAAGTTAGAAACTGTTCTCCTTCCGTCCCAGTCACCTCGCACCCCTGACTATCTTTCACAAGAACTCCAGCCTGTTGAGTCATATCTGACTTGTGGTCAAGTGTGACCACAAGCTCTCTGTTACACCCTCACCCCCAAGGGAGGAACAAACAGCTTCAACTTGACCCTTGGAGGCTTGGGGGACACAGAGAGATGGACACCAATGACACAGGATAGGAGGCAGTCTTATCACAAATATACTTCATTCATTTATTCATTCAACAAGTGTACGTTGACCAGTTCCTCTATATTATCAAACACTGACCACTTTCATTAAATGCTCTTGGGGACACTGGCTGCCGTTTCCTGAGGCAACCCAGTGGATCTTTTCTCAGCACTGACTTGTTTATTTTCCCCAGCAAGCCCACAGAGGAGATTTATTATGGCACCCGTTCTACAGATGGGGCAACTGAGGCTTGGAGAAGTGAAGTGGCCTCCCTGGGGTCCCATAGCCAAGTGTCAAGCCAGGCCTCACACCCAGTTCATCCCTTGCCAAAATTCTTGACTCTCCTCCCTCACACTATACCCTCTTGAGCAAAACCTCTCTCTCCGCCACAAACAACCCATGGGTTTTTTGTGTGATCGTGTAGAACTCGGCTGGATCCAGGAGTCCCGGCTTCCTGGGGCTGGACACAGAAGGAGGGGCTGCTAGAAGCAGAGGCCCATTCCACTGGGTGGGGAAAGAAGGGAGGAACAGGAAGAGGAACCAAGTTCTTGAGGCCAGGAGAGCCAGCCAGACACAGCCGGCCTCAGGGCCTCTGACCTCAGAGAAAGAAAGTGGCCTGGAGTCTCAGCTGAGCCCGAGGGGGTCCCAAGAGCATGGAGATCAGGATGACCCCAAAGAGGAAACCCTGGACAGGACCATGTGTGACTCCTCCCCATCCTCATCTGACCTATAGCACCAACCCTGGCCATTCCCGATGCAGACTCGGCTTCCCTTTCTGCTGTGTGACCTTAGGGAGGACACCTAACCTTTCTCTTTGGGCCATAGTTTTCTCTTTTGCAAAATGGATCTAATCAGAGCAATGACCCAGACATTTGCCCAGAGGATGCGATGAGATAATTCACGAAAAAAGCTTAGACCAGAGTCTGGCACAAAATAAGTGCCAGTGGGGCATGAACTTTTGTTACCTATTGTTGTTCCCGGTTACCATAGTTACCACCCACGCCCCACCCTTTGACGTCTTCAGAGAGAGCATCCACTTCTAGTTCGCCCACCCAATCTCCCCACCCCGACTCAGGGAAAGGGCAGCTCCAGCAGGTCCCTGAATGACACCACTTCATCCCCTGTATTTAAAATTTCATCGGCCCTTCTCACCAACACACCAGCTGGTCTCCTTATTTTAAAAACAGAAAATACACTCCCCTGACCCCTCCTTCCCCACAAAGCCTCTTTCCCTCTTCCCCTTCTTGGCCAGACTGTCCAGAAGCAGTCCTCTCTCCTTGTCTATACCTCCTGACCTCCCAAGTTGACTCCTGGCCCTGAGGTGTCCATGGGGGACCCTCTGAGCCTCCAGTGAGCGTGAAGTTCTTTAGCAGCTGGGGGTCCAGTTGACAGCTCCCTGCTTCTCCTAACCAGCCACCCCAGGTCCTGGCTGCCTCCAAACTCAGCCTCTGCTGTGGGCACGCTTGCTAACCCCTCCACGCTGCTGTTTCCGAAACCTTGTCCTCCCCCACCTACCCTTCCTGCTGTACCCCAGGGCTCTCAGAGCATCACACCCAGTTGTCGTTATTGCAGCTGTCTTTCTCAGTCGCTGTTTTGTCCATCTCTTTGTGACCCCATGGACTGTAGCCCGCCAGGCTCCTCTGTTCATGGGGTTTTCCAGGCAAGAATACTGGAGTGAGTTGCCATCTCCTTCTCCAGGGGATCTTCCCAACCCAGGGAGAGAACCCACGTTTCCTGTACCAGCAGGTGGATTCTTTACCACTGAGCCACCTGGGAAGCCCATCACACCCAGCACCCACTTCTTGTACCAAACATCTTAGCAGGCCCCCCTTGAAACACTGAAATGAAATTCACATGCAGCAAAACACACTAACTTCCATCTTTCAGAAACATTGAATGCGGTCCCCTGTAAGGCCAGGAGAGAGTCATTTAGAATAAAATGTGCACGGAAAGACGGAAGTGCTCAGGCCACTGTCCCAAGAACTCTCACTGGAGTGGCCAGGTGCTCACACCTCAACACAGGTGTGTCTCAGCCAGCGAGACAGCCCCACCCCACCCCCCCACCCCAAGTAGGACACATTAACCTCACGAGCAACGTAAGCTTCTAAACACCGGATGCTTCTTTCTTTTTCTTAAATTAATTAATTTGTCTATTTATGGCTACACTGGGTGTTTGTTGTTGCTTGTGGGCTTTCTCCAATTGCAGTGAGCAGGGGCTAATCTTCGCTGAGGGGCACAGGCTTCCCATTGTGGTGGCTTCTCTTGTTGCAGAGCACGAGCTCTAGGGTGTGCACTTTACTAGTTGTAGAGCGAGCTTAGTTCCCCACCACCAAGTGGGATCTTAATTCCCAGATCAGGGATCAAACCTGTGTCCCCTGCATTGGCAAGCAAATTCTTAACTACTGGACAGCCAGGAAAGTCCTCCCACAATTCTTAAAGCACCCCCCCAGGAGCAGTATACCCCCAGAGAGCACTCAGAACGTCCAAATGAGGGATGGGGTTATGGAGAGGGATGCCCAGAGAGTTGGCAGATATAGAGGGAGCACTTGACCTGGCCTGGAATCAGGGAGGTCTTCTCGGAGGAGGTGGCACCTGATCCGTGTCTAAAGGCAAAGACTGGCTTTTTTTTTTTTTTTTTTTTTGGCTGCACTGAGTCTTTACTGTTGCATGTATGCTTTCTCTAGTTGCCACGAGCGGGGGCTACTCACTAGTTGAGGTAGAAGGCCTTCTCATTGTGGGGGCTTCTCTTGTTGCAAAGCACAGGCTCTAGGCACACAGGCTTCGGTAGTTGCAGCAAGCAGACTCAGGAGTTGTGGCGCATAGGCTGAGTTGCTCCGCAGCATGTGGGATCTTCCCAGACCAGGGATTGAACCCATGTCCCCCGCATTGGTTGGTGGGTTATTAACCACTGGACTGGTAGGAAAGTCCCTAGATTGGCATTATTAATCAGGCAGGAAGGATGTTCTGGGCAGAGGGCTCAACATCTGCAAAGACTTAGAGGCAAGGTAGTGAGGAAATTAAAGAGTTCTTCCTGAACTCTAGGTTACTGGTGCAGACTAGGTGCTCAAGAAATCTCTGTGGAGTGGCTGCATGGGGACGGCAGTGATGGGAAGCCGCTGACAGAGAGATGAGGTCATAATTGCCATTGAAAAATTCACACTTGGGACTTCCCTGGCAGTCCAGTGGTTAAGACTGTACTTTCAGTGCAGGGGGCATGGGTTAAATCCCTAGTCAGGGAACCAGGGTTGCAAATCTGCATGACACAGCCAATAAATAAATTAAATAACAGGAAGAATAATAAATAGTGTTCTTTTTTAAAAAAGAAAGAAAATCTCACTGTCCCTGGAGAAGGAAGTGGCAATCCACTCCAGTACTGTTGCCTGGAAAATCCCATGGACAGAGAAGCCTGGTAGACTACAGTCCATGGGATCACAAAGAGTCGGACACGACTGAGTGACTTCACTTAAAATAAAAAGAGAAAATCTCACTCTCAATAATCAGGCTAGAAGCAGTCTCAGGGGCTCCAACCCTGCCCCTTCCTCCCCACTACCCTCCCCGAAACATCCCTCCTCTGCTTTCTCTTCCTGCTTCAGTCACACCTCTGCGTTTGCCCTGGCAGTTCACTGTTTGATGAACCTTTTTCCCTGTACTTGATCAAAACCCTTCTCAGCTTTCACATACCATCCCCAAAGCCCCCTGGAGCCCAGCCGCTCACGAAAGTAGATGCAAAAACCTTGCCTTTGCTGTCAGATGACCCTAGATTTGAACCCCACATCCTTGGAACCAGGTTAGCTGCATCCTTAGTCAAGGGTCAAATCCCTCTCAGGCCCCAGTCTCCTTCGCAGACTTTACCACACTGAGCTATGACGACTGCCAATAATATGGATGACACTTTGCATGGCTGAGTCCCTTCACTGTTCACCTAAAGCTATCACAACATTGTTTGTTAATCAGCTATACCCCAATGCAAGATAAGTTTTTTTAAAAAAATTGGCAACACCTGCCTCCAGTATCGTGCATGTCATAGATGCTTGGTGAATGTTAATTCTGTCACGTGTCCCTCTTCCAGGAACCCTACCCCTACCCCACTTTGTTCCCCCAAAGCAGTTAATCTCTCTTATCAATGCTGGGAAGTAAGGCTGCTTCTCCCATTTTACAGATGAAGTTACTGAGGCTCAGAGCAATGTTAAGTCACACAGCCAGGATCAGAACCCAGATCTAACCCACACCCAAAACTAGGCTCATTTCATGTCTCTGGATATTCTTCCATGAATCCCGCCCCCCAACTTCAGGGACTGTCAGCATGACAAGAATCTGAGCTAGCACCTCCCCTGCTCAGGAACCTTCTATGGCTCCCCAGTGCCCCCTGGGGAGCACTGGGGAGAGACTGGCTTCTCATCTATCTCTGCCCTGGAGTTGCCCACGCTGACCCTCCCGCTTGATCTCTACCTGAATCCCTTCCCAGATGGGCCCAGGCCACCATCTCCATTCCCCTGGCAAGTCCTGGTCATCTTTGAAGACCTGACTTTGGTTCCCAGTATTTTTGCTCTTGAGCTTCCCAAGTGGTGCTAGTGGTAAAGAACCTGCCTGTCAATACAGGGGACATAAGGACTATGGGTTCGATCCCTGGGTTGGTAAGATCCCCTGGAGGAGGGCATAGGAACCCACTCCAATATTCTTGTCTGGAGAATCCCATGGACAGAGGGCCTGGTGAGCTACAGTCCATAGAGTTGCAGAGGGTAGGACATGACTGAAGCGTCTTACCACGTATGCATTTTTGCTCTTGAGGGCTTCCTCTGAAGCTGGGTTTCTTTCTTTGGGTTGTTCCTTGCCAGGCACTCCCTGCAGGGGCTGAGAAAGGAATCAGTCCAGATCCCTGTCCTCCAGGAGCTCCAGGTCTGGGGCGTGTGTGGGGATTCCTGCAGGAGGGATACCTTGTCTGAGCATGAGTTACCAGCCACGAGAGCTCCAGGTCGCCACCACTCTGTGCGCCAATCCCTCCATGACAGGGTATATTGAATGGAGGCAGAGAGGGCCTGTGAGAGCCAGTGTGCTGAAGTGTTTAAGGTGCTGGATGAGCTCAGCTGGGCTGAGAGAGCATTCCTGGCAGGCTTCCTGGAGGAGGAGTTTAAATGGGGGACCTGTGTCTGAGTCTCCTCCTTGGGGCCTACGGAAGGTGTCAGCTGATGAAAAGCTGAGGGAGAGAATTAAAAGGGAAAGTGGGAGCTTGGAATGTGCCAGAACTGGCTCTCTAAGGATGGAGACCACGGCAGAGGTAGTGGGAAGGCTGGGGGAGCTGAGGACCAAGGTTGTAGCAGGGCACTGAGGCAGAGATCACAGACACGTGGTGACTGGGAAAATCTCAAGGGGATGGGCCAGGAGGACCCCAAGGTAGGAGGAAGCAAGTAGGGGGAAGAAGGTCATCTGGAGGTGAAAACGTTGTTGTTCAGTCGCTCAGTCGTGTCCGATTTCTTTGCAACCACATGGACTGCAACTCGCCAGGCTTTCCTGTCCTTCCCTATCCCCAGAGTTTGTTCAAACTCATATCCATTGAGTTGATGATGCCATCCAACCATCTCATCCTCTGCTGCCCCTTTCTCCTTTTGCTTTCAGTCTTTCTTAGATCAGAGTCTTTCCCAATGAGTCAGCTCTTCACATCAAATGGCCGAAGTGTTGAAGCTTCAGCTTCAGCATCAGTCCTTCCAATGAATATTCAGGGTTGATATCTTTTAGGATTGACTAGTTTGATCTCCTTGCTGTCCAAAGGATTCTCAAGAGTCTTCTCCAGCACCACAGTTCAAAAGCATCAGTTCTTCAGGACTCACCTTTCTTTATGGTCCAACTCTCACATCCA
Source organism: Oryx dammah (assembly GCF_014754425.2). Taxonomy (NCBI): domain Eukaryota; kingdom Metazoa; phylum Chordata; class Mammalia; order Artiodactyla; family Bovidae; genus Oryx; species Oryx dammah. Next base: position 92,291,008 of record NW_024070189.1, read on the forward strand.
TACATGACTATTGGAAAAACCATAGCTTTGACTATATGGAACTTTGGCAGCAAAGTGATGTCTCTGCTTTTTAATACACTGTTCATCATAGCTTTTCTTCCAAGGAGCAAGCGTCTTGGGTCAAATGCCAGGGAAAAGTCAGGAACTCAGCCTGGGCCAAGGGAGGGAGAGATGGTCTGGGGATGTGAGAGAGAGGGGGGGTGAGCTTCTCCATCAAGCCTTCCCTGATCCTCTCCTCCCCTCCCACAGTTGCCAGATCCCCAAGCACACTCTGCCCCACTGGACCAAGCATCACCCTCTACTCCATGGCAATGGGATACAAAGTGGAGGGATGCTGGTACCAAAAGAGAGAGGGCTGAGGGACACATCCAAGCTGTCATTCTGTCTGTCCTCCTCTTTTGGGAGTAGACCTTGTCTCCCTCTCCTGTCTTCCCTGAGATGGGGAAGGAGGGAGGGAGGTGGCAGGTGTGCAAGGGGACAGCAACAGAAGCTGATGATGTAGGTGAGCCAGGTGGGAAAGGGAGGAGTGCTCAGGCACCAGCCCCCACTACGCCCCCTGCAGGGTCTCACCGTCACCCCCACTGCCCCCACCCCCAGGGCAGCAAGGAGCGCTTCCACTGGCAGAGCCACAATGTGAAGCAGAGCGGCGTGGACGACATGGTGCTTCTACCCCAGATCACTGAGGACGCCATCGTGGGCAACCTCCGCAAGCGCTTCATGGATGACTACATCTTCGTACCCTGGGCCGTGGGCGGGGTGGGCAGATGCAGGACTCAGGGGCAGGAGGGTGACTGGCCAGCGGATGGAGGCATGGTGGGTGGATGAGGGCAGGGGAGGATGAAAGAGGCTGTAGCACGAAGGGACACACGTGCCTGAGCACAGGAACAGAGTGGGGATGGGCAGCAAGAGCACGGGGCGCTGGGGCAAGGGGACCGCGGAGTAACAGTGGGGCTCCAGCTGGGGCTGGCTGGGGCTCTCACTGCTCCCTCTGCTCGGGGGTAACTCGGGCACAGCACCCTCTGTTCCCCTCAATCTGGACCCAGCTCAGTTATTTCCTAAGACACCTGGAGTATCTCCATCTCTTCCTCCAAGCCACAGGGCTCTAGGAGGCCCCCAAGGGAGCAGGAGGAGGGGACAGGGCCCCTTGAGGGACACAGCTTGCCAGGACGCTGCATGGCCCTTAACCGTTTCCACCCCAGACCTACATTGGCTCGGTGCTCATCTCCGTAAACCCCTTCAAGCAGATGCCTTACTTCACAGACCGCGAGATCGACCTCTACCAGGGCGCGGTGAGGCGGGGGCCGGGGGGGGGGGGAGGGAGCCACAGCCCCAAAGCCTCCCCGGCCTGAGACCGAGGCTGAGCCCTGCTCTCTCCCACCAGGCCCAGTACGAGAATCCCCCGCACATCTATGCCCTCACCGACAATATGTACCGGAACATGCTTATAGACTGTGAGAACCAGTGTGTCATTATCAGGTACAGAGTGGGAGCCCAGACCCTCCTCCCCAAGGCCCCTCAAACAGCATCACCACCCCAGGGAGCTTTAACTGGAATTCCTGATCCAGACAGAGCCTTGCTGTTCCTCTCCTCACCCAGCCCCACTCTACTTAGCCTCTCGCCCTCTGATCCATGACGTATTTTATGCATTCATTCTGTTGTTGCCCACCTGTTCCATCTAAGTGTCAGGAGATTTAGATCCATCTTGCTCACTATGGTATCCCCAACAGCCTGGGCTATTGCTTGGCACCCAATAGGCATCAGTGAATGAACGGTCAGAGCCCCAGCTGGAAAGGGCACTTCCTCCACCCCTGGTCACTCATCATCCTTTCCCTCACGCATCCTCAGTGGAGAGAGTGGAGCTGGGAAGACAGTGGCGGCCAAATATATCATGGGCTACATCTCCAAGGTGTCGGGCGGAGGCGAGAAGGTCCAGGTAAGGCAAAATAGGAAGAGGGGCTGGGTCTCCCCATATGGAATTTCATCCGCTCACCTCCAAACTCCCACAGCCCACCACAGTCTGACCTCTTCCCGCCCCCACCTGCGTCTTTCCCCAGCACGTGAAAGATATCATCCTTCAATCAAACCCACTGCTGGAAGCCTTTGGCAATGCCAAGACAGTGCGCAACAATAATTCCAGTCGCTTTGTGAGTCTCTGTGGCCTCTACAGTGTTTGTCTCTGTCTCTGCCTCTTTCCTTTACCTATATGCTCAAGAGTACGGGAAATACCTGCTCCTCAATAGGAGACTGGCTTCCTGTTCATGATCCCTCTGAAAAAAAAAGTCCCCCATCAGCAGCTCTGTGGAGACCAAGACATGTTCATGTACCATTCTTGAATACTCCTCCCCGGGCTGCAACTAGGCTATGTCTGTTCCTATTTTCATTTCAGGTCCCATTTATTCCCTCATCCATTCTTTCTTTCATCAAATGCTTCTTGGAGTCCTTCTTTGTGTCAGGGGCTATGCTGAGCCTAATGAAAGACAGAATAGGTAAATGGATTTGGGTTTGTCATCATTTTCTGTCACTGGATGTGTGGCTTGGACAAAGAAAAAAAAACAATGTAACCTTGTGGGTCTCCTTTGTTGGAATGGGATGGTGTGGTGGCTCAGATGGTAAAGAAACTCCCTGCACTACAGGAAATCCAAGTTTGATTCCTGAATCGGAAAGATTCCCGGAGGAGGGAATGGCAACCCACTCCACTGTTCTTGCCTAGAGAATCCCATGGACAGAGTAGCCTGGTGGGCTACAGTCTGTGGGGTCGCAAAGAGTTGGACATGACTGAGTGACTAACACTTTCACTTTCATAGACTTCAATAATTTCAGTAAATGCTTGAACATGGAAATGGCTTAATGAATTCTGACACTAATGAGATTTTTTCCCCTGGATATTATTATCTATAATATTAATTATATTTTATTTTATAATATATTTTCATATAATTATATTTGAAGTATTTGCTCCAACATTTTATTTTAAAAATTTTCATATACATGGAAAAGCTAAACACTACAGTAAACACCTGTATTCTCATCTCCTAGATTCTACCATTAATATTTTACTATTCTTGCTTAATCATATGTACATCGATCCCCTTTTTTTATGCACTGTAAACTAAAACATCATACCTTTCCTTCAAACACTTAAGCATGCAGACGATTAATCAGTCCAATATAAATTTGCAGCCCTCTTTCATTTCTTTTAAAGTTAAATTTGCATACAGCAAAATATGTAAATCTAAAGGGGACTATTCATTAATTTAGACGAGTGCATTCACCCATGCAACCAACACTCCTATCAGTATACAGAATATCACCATCTCTGCAGAAAGTCTCCTCTTGTCTCTTTCTAATCAACCTCTACTTCTACCTTACCCAAGAAGAAGTCACTCTAATTTTTTTTTTGCTCCATAGATTAGTTTCAGCAGTTTTAGAATTTCATATAAATAGAATCACACAGTCTGTGTTTTCAGACTACTAATATACAGCAAAACATGGATGAACCACAAGAACATGTAATTCTATTTTATTTTATTTTATTCTATTGCTGCTGTTGTGCTCAGTGGTGTCCAACTCTTTTGCAACCCCATGGACTGTAGCTTGCCAGGCTCCTCTGTCCGTGGGATTTCCCAGGCAAGAATACTGGAGTGGGTTGCCACTTCCTTCTCCAGGGGATCTTTCCAATCCTCTGGATCGGACCAGGGGTCGAACCCAAGGTACCTATGTCTCCTGCATTGGCAGGAAGATTCTTTACCACTGTTGCTACCTGGGAAGCCCCTTATTTTATATAGTTCTGGCTCAGACGGTAAAGAATCTACCTGCAATGCAGGAGACTCGGGTTCGATTCTTGGGTTGGGAAGATTCCCTGGAGAAGGGAATGGCAACAGGGCTAGAGGCCCCAGGTTAAGGCTTGAATCATCAGGGAGGGAGGCAAAGGTATTCCTGGCCCAGGACCCATTTTAGGCAAAGGCTGGAGGGAAGGAGCTGGTGAGAAGAACAGTAAGTGGCAGTTGGGGAGAGAAGAGCTACTTGAGGTCACTTGGGGAAGAAGGCTCATAAGACCCATCCCCCATCCTTCCTCACCTGCAGCCCTGGGACCCTGGGTGCGGACTGATGTGGCTTTCTTGGGTTCAGGGCAAGTACTTTGAGATCCAGTTCAGCCGAGGTGGGGAGCCGGATGGGGGCAAGATCTCCAACTTCCTGCTGGAGAAATCCCGCGTGGTCATGCAGAATGAAAACGAGAGGAATTTCCACATCTACTATCAGGTGCAAGGAAGGTGGCCATGGGGCTGGGAGGGAGCCTCACCGGAGCCCGGGGGGGATACCACGGGAGGGTCGGTGTTTGGGAGCCCGTGAAAGCAAGGACCCGGGGATTACGAGGGCTGCACTGGTCTACCACCATGTGAATGAGCTTCACCCGCCCTCCAGCTGCTGGAAGGGGCCTCTCAGGAGCAGCGGCAGAACCTAGGGCTCATGACTCCCGACTACTACTACTACCTCAACCAGTCAGACACCTACAAGGTGGACGGCACCGATGACCGGAGCGACTTCAGTGAGACTCTGGTGAGCACCGTTGCCACTTCAGCCCCAGGAAACCTTCTTGTGTTACAAATTGGGAAACCAAGGCCCAGAGAGGGACAGGGACTTGCCCAAGGTCATGCAGCAAAAAAAAAAAAAAAGCCAGGAGAGGGATCCAGGTGTCCTGACCGTCCCCCCGCCCCGCATATTTGTGTTGTGGTCACTGAAGCCTAACCCACGGGTCGGCTGGAGGTGCACCACAGGCTCTGTGCCCCATGTGCCTACAGAGCGCCATGCAAGTCATTGGGATCCCGGCCAACGTCCAAGAGCTGGTCCTGCAGCTCGTGGCGGGGATCTTGCATTTGGGAAACATCAGCTTCTGTGAAGACGGGAATTACGCCCGGGTGGAGAGCGCAGACCGTGAGTGTGGGTGCTGTGGAGTGGGTGGTGGAGGCGTGTGTGTGTGTGTGTGTGTGTGTGTGAACTGCTTCCTCCCAGTTGTGGCCCCCAGAAGCTGAGGACCTAAGCGGACAAGATCGACGTCACCAGGCAAAACTGGGGAGAGATGGGAGCCCCCGTGTGAGGCCCAAGAACCCAACCGGCTGCTCCCTTTCTCCACTCCACCACCTGGCAGTCCTGGCCTTCCCTGCCTACCTCCTGGGCATTGACAGCGGGCGGCTGCAGGAGAAACTGACCAGCCGCAAGATGGACAGCCGCTGGGGTGGACGCAGCGAGTCCATTGACGTGACCCTGAACGTGGAGCAGGCAGCCTACACGCGCGATGCTCTGGCCAAGGGGCTCTACTCCCGTCTCTTTGACTTCCTCGTGGAGGCAAGTGGGGCTCTGAGGACAGGGGTAGGGGGAGAGGGGCTCTGGGGCAGCACCAGGCCCAGGGCTTGGACCAGCCAAGAGAGGGAGGGGGAGCGTCTTGAGTGTCATGACCTTGCTAATGCCCAGCTTTGGGAGGTACCACACAGGGCAGGAGATGATTTGATGGGAGATTTAAGGTCTTCCTTAAAAACTGATCTGTATGCTTCCCTAGTGGCTCAGACAGTAAAGAATCTGCCTGCAAAGGAATGAGATTTGGGTTCGATCTCTGGATAGGAAAGATCCCCTGGAGAAGGGAATGGCAACGCACTCCAGTATTCTTGCCTAGAGAATCCCATGGACAGAGGAGCCTGATGGGCTACAGTCTATGGGGTCACAAAAGAGTTGGACACAACTGAGTGACTAATACTTTCACTTTCACTTTGGCTATTGCATGGAGCCCAAGCAGGAGGGGGCTACTGGAAATGTCCAGGCCTGGAACAAGATGGGGGCTGCTGGAATGGAGAGGGGTGGGCGCCTTAGAGAGAGCCATGAGCACGGCTGTCAGAAGGACAAAGTGATGGAACAGGTGATGGTAGATGAGAACAGGATGTGTCAAGGTCAAGAACGGTGACTAAACGTGCAATAATTGCAAACAGCAGCCTCCTTGGTAGAGTAGGTGGCCTGCTGCCTAAGGGATCTTGGAGACAGTCCTTTCCAGGGGACATTCATGATGGACATGCTACCCCCCAGTCTAGGCTCTAGACAGTTGTGTGAGGTGCCTTTGGAAAGCCCCAGGGCCCAGTGGCCAGGGTCCACCCTGGCCAAGTCATGATGTCCATCCGCACCAAGCTGCAGAATAAGGAGCATATGTTTGAGGCCCTCCACAGGGCCAACTTCAAGTTCCCTGGCTGCCAGAAGATCCATATCTCCTAGAAGTGAGGATTTACTAAGTTTAATGAGGATGAATTTGGAAACATGGTGGCAGAAAAGCGGCTCATTCCAGATGGCTGCGGGGTCAAATACAGCCCTAATCACTGCCCCCTGGACAAATAGTGGGCCCTGTGCTCACGAGAGCCTGGACACCGTCCCCTCCTGACTCGGACGTGCTAAGTCGCCTCAGTCATGCCTGACTCTTTGCAACTCTATGGACTGTAGCCCACCAGGCTCCTCTGTCCATGGGATTCTCCAGGCAAGAATACTGGAGTGAGTTGCCAGTTCCTCCTCCAGGAGGTCTTCCCAACACAGGGATCAAACCTGTCTCTTGCACTGATAGGCAGATTCTAGCACCACCTGGGAAGCCCGCTCTTTACTCATGCCCATCAATAAATCCCACTTTCCTGTCAAAAAAAGAAAAAAGGATTGTGATTGTAGTAGCCAACACTCCATAGCAATTAATGCATGCCAGCTATGGTTCCGTTCTTCTTGCATTGATTTATTTTATTCTTAAGAAAAAGCCCTCTGAGAGAGAGGCTACTGTGAACCCATTTTAAAAATGAGCAAATAGAGGTGCAAAGTGGTTAAGGGGCAGAGCCAGCTCCCAAGAAAGGAACCCTAATGTCCTAACACCTGTTTCTTGTAGGAATGATGAACAGGGGTGAGGGTAGGCCCAGCGATGGGGAAGGCAGGAGACACAGTGGTGGGAGGGGACAAGAGCATTTCAAGAGAGTGACAGGCCTGTGTAGCCCCTCACCTAGTGTCCCTGTGCATCACAGGCCATCAACCGTGCCATGCAGAAGCCCCAGGAGGAGTACAGTATCGGTGTGCTTGACATCTACGGCTTTGAGATATTCCAGGTATGACCCTGTGGCCCAGTGGGAGGGGGGCCTCCGGCATCAGCCCACTGAGTGAGGCACGCTTTTCCTCCCTTGGCAGAAAAACGGCTTTGAGCAGTTCTGCATCAACTTTGTAAACGAGAAACTGCAGCAGATCTTTATTGAACTCACTCTGAAGGCTGAACAGGTGGGCAGGGGAAGACAACTGGCCAGGGCCAGGGGTCACTGGGGAGAAGGTGTGGGACCATGAAGGTTGCCAAGCAACCAGGGACACCCCAGCCCCACAAGGGCACTTCCTTCTACTGACATGTCCAAGCTCCTTCTTCACAGGGGTTTTCTACCTCTAAAGCTCTGATGAGGGCTGGAGCATTGCCTCTTTGTTCAAATCTTCAATGGGCTTCCTGGTGGCTCAGACGGTAAATAATCTGCCTGCCAATACAGGAGACGTGGGTTCGATGTCAGGGTCAGGAAGATCCCCTGGAGGAGAGTATGACTACCCACTCCAGGATTCTTGCCTGGAAAATCCCATGGACAGAGAAGCCTGGCAGGCTACAGTCCATGGGGCTGCAAAGAGTCGGACACAACTGAACAGCACCTGCTGTGTAGCAGGCACTGTTTGCAGTGCTGAGAAGACCCCCATGAATGGGATGGAGAAAATCCTGCCATTTTCATTCTACCCATCCTGCAGAGGCAGAGCCTGAGACTACGATTCAGGGCAAATACCAGGAGATGACTGAAGAAGTGACAAAGGGATTTTTTAAATTATTTATTTATTTTTGGCTACCCCACACTGCAAGTGAGATCTTAGACTCCCACCGGGGACTGAACCCATATGCACTGCAGTGGAAGAGCAGGGTCTTAACCACTGGCTGGCTTTCAGGCTCTGAAAGGGATTCTTTTTTTAAGAGCCAAATGGGATGTATTCACGACAAGATCACACTTCAGGCAACTGGGGCTCAATTCTGGTACCCCAGGGGGAAGGTCTGACCTGCAGGAAATGAGATTTGTTATCAGAGACAGTCCTAAGTAATGAGACTGGAAGGACAAGTTATGGGAGCGACATCTGTCACACTTCCTCCACCCATGTTTGTGAAGCTAACATTCTAGAAACACTCACATCTTTGCCCAGATGCCTGGTCCCATCTCTGCCCCCTTTGCCACCCCCAGGAGGAGTACGTACAGGAGGGTATCCGCTGGACCCCCATCCAGTACTTCAACAACAAAATCGTCTGTGACCTCATCGAAAACAAGCTGGTGAGGGCTGAGCCAGATTTGGGGGTTCTCGCTGGGCCCCAGTCAGAACTGGGCTTGGGAAATCACTGTGCCCCTGAGCTGGGCTTGGAAGAGCTGGGAGAACCCTGGAGGTTCTGGGCCCCTATAGACCCTTCTAACCCACGCTCCCCTTTAGGCAGATGGAGACCCACGGACATATCCATTAGCCACCACGTCTTCACTCTGCTCACCTGTCACTTATTCACTCCACAAACATCGCCCCCAAGGCAGGCTGCGGGGGAGAGAGGGGTCAAAGTTGACAGGTCCCCCTTCATCTCCATCTGGGGAAAGGATAGAGGCACGGATCCCTTATGGGGTTCCCCACCCCATCCTGTACCAGAGAGCTTCCACAGCATCCCCACACATCGGAGCTTCCCATCACTTCCGCTCCCTCCTAGGAGCGGCAAGGGTTTGGGGCCAGTCCGTGCTGAGCCCTTCCCCACCTCCTCACCCCACAGAACCCCCCAGGCATCATGAGCGTCCTGGACGACGTATGCGCCACCATGCACGCCACGGGCGGCGGCGCCGACCAGACGCTGCTGCAGAAGTTGCAGGCAGCCGTGGGCAACCATGAGCACTTCAACAGCTGGAGCGCGGGCTTCGTCATCCACCACTACGCGGGCAAGGTGCGCCCCGCCCCCCGTCCCTCGGACCCCGCCCCTCGGATCCTGAGACTCCGCCCCTCAGACCCGACCCCACCCATCAGACCTCGCCCCTCGGACACGCCCCCTCAGACCTAGCCCGACCCTCAGACTCCTCCCCTCGGTCTCCTCCCGCTAAGACCCAACCCCGCCCATCAGATCCCACTCCCTCGGGCCCCGCCCCCACTCCTCAGACCCTGTCCCTCGGTCCCCGCCCGTCAGGCCTCGCCCCTCAGACACCCTCCCCACACACACCTCCAGAGGCTTCTTCCTGCTGCAGCCTCCCAATTTTCCAACAGAAGGAATCTACCCAGACACCAGCCAGTGCTAAAGAACACTGAACCCCTTCTCGAGCCTTCCCCCTACTGACCAGAAATTCGATCCCCACCTCCCACTGACCCCCAGGGATTGGCCTAGCGCCCCCACTATCATGGCCTTTCAGCAGGGCTGGTAAACCCACTGTCCACTCCCCCATCAAGGCCACAGCGCTCCCAACTAACAGGACAGCAACACCTGCCCCTTACAGACTTCTTGGGTGGCTCAGTGATAAAGAATCTGCCTGCCATTGCGAGAGATGTGGGTTTCATCCCCGGGTCGAGAAAATACCCTGGAGAAGGGGATGGCAACCCACTCTAGTATTGCCTGGAGATTCCCACGGACAGAGGAGCCTAGTGGGCTACAGTCCAAAATGACTGAGCACCCCCACACACACACCTTACAGGACACAAACTCCCTCCCATCAACCCCAAATTAGGCAGCAGAGCCCCCTAAGCCCTAATCTGAGTTATAAGCCCCAGTGTCCCCCTGACCCAGAACATGGCTGCCCTTCTTCTGATCCCAACTTGGGAGACCCCTGGATCCTGCTGCAACCTACCACCTCAGACAGACCCCCTATAGACAAACCCCTACCCAAAGTTTCAGAAAGCCACTGTCCTCCCACCCTGGCCAAGGTCCCCCTCCCCAGTTTCCAAGACTGCATGCTCTCTCTTTGACCTTATCGTGGGCAGTAAACAGCCCCAGTGGTTCCCTGACTGTGCTGCAGCCCACCATTCCTAAAGTGGGCTGGGGCTCCGTGCTCCTCATCCTGAGAGTAGCCTGACCAGAACTATAGGAAGCCTGCACCCTGGACGGCAGACCCAGTCTACAAGCCAGGCTGAACCCCCCTCCCACCCACCAAACTCCAGCCAGTGCCATAACCCTCCTGACACAATCCCCCAGGCCCCCAGTCGACCAGAACACAGAGGCTCAATGTGACCTTTTGATTCCAAGTTAATTAGCAGACACCCAGGGACTGCTCCCCCCTACCCAGATTACAGCCCCTCACTCCCCAAGCTGGGCTATAACTGTCACCTCCTCCTTCTTCTGATCCAGCCTGCAGCTCCTTCCCCTAGTCTGGACTGTAACCCTCCATCTTCTCTCCCCTCTGACCCAGACTGCAGTCCTAACCCTCCAATCTCACCTTGAGCATGAGACCTCCAGTCTCCCCCTCAACCAGGTCCATGCTGCTCCCGACTGCCTAATATGAACCACAGATACTGCCCAGTCTTCTCACCCCAGAGCAGGCCCCCATGGGAACCCCCATCCCTCACTTCAGATTCTCACTACCCCCCATGCCACCTTCCTCCAGGTCTCCTATGACGTCAGCGGCTTCTGCGAGAGGAACCGTGATGTCCTCTTCTCTGACCTCATAGAGTTGATGCAGACCAGTGAGCAGTGAGTGGTCTCAGGCGTGGAGGTCTCTGGGCAACTCCCTGTGGGGATAGGGGAGGCCCAGGGACCACCTCACCTTCCCCAGAGCTCCCATCACTCCAGAGGTTGTGGGGGCAGCTGTTTCTAGTGAATTTTGTTGTTCAGTGGTTCAGTCACTTCTGATTCTTCATGACCTCATGAACTGCAGCATGCCAGGCTCCCCTGGCATTCACTGTCTCCTGGAGTTTGTTCAAATCCATGTCCATTGAGTCGGTGCTATCCACCCGTCTCATCCTCTGCCACCCCCTTCTCCTGCTCTCAATCTTTCCCAGCATCAGAGTATCTTCCAATGAGTCAGCTCTTTGCATCAAGTGGCCGAAGTATTAGAGCTTCAGCTTCAGCATCAGTCCTTCTAGTGAATGCTTAAGGTTGATTTTCTTTAGGATTGACTGGTTTATCTCCTTGCAGTCCAAGGAACTCTCAGGAGACTTCTCCAGCACCACAATTTGAAAGCAAATGGAATATAGCACAGGGTGAATGTTCTAAGACAGTGGTTCGTAAAGTGCTGATATTGTGGTTTCTAGAATGGTAACATGAGCATCTTCTGATACAGAGAATCTCAGGCTCCACAGTAAACTGAATGACTCAGAGTCTGCATTTTAACAAGATCCCAGGAGCCATGTGTACATTCGAGTTTAGGAACCACTGATTTAGAGCAACACTGTCCAATATTATTCCACATCCAATAAAACTGAATCTATACATATACTTATTTTTAAATGGCCCGATTCAGATATAAATTGCATACCATTAAATGCATCAATTTTTATAAATGATTTTTAATAAATGTACAGAATTGTACAGGCACCACCACAATCCAATTTGAAACATATGCATTAACCACAAAGATCCCTCATGCAAAACTGCAGTCAAATCCCCATTCCTATCACTTGTGTGGGCTTCCCTGGTGGCCCCAGCAGTAAAGGAACCCGCCTGCAATGCAGGAGACACAGGGGTTCGATCCCTGGGTGGTGGGGGAGAATGGCAACCCACTCCAGTATTCTTGCCTGGAGACACAGGGTTTCAATCCTTGGGAGGGAGAAGATCCCCTGAAGGAGGAAATGGCAACCCACTCCAGTATTCTTGCCTGGAGAATCCCATGGACAGAGGAGCCTGGTCCATAGGGTCGCAAAGAGTTGGACATGACTGAGCACTCATGTGTGCAAACACATAGTCTGCATCTACTAAGCAGTCCACTCATTCTAGATTATAGCCCTGGGAGAAGATCTCATCAAAGAGGAATGTAACAATGAACATAACAATGTTGCCAAACCAAACTCAGGCCTGCCCACCTGACTCACTGCAAAGTCAACCTCCAAACACTAGGAGGCGGTGAAGCAAAGTACAGCATTAATTGCAGGTCCAAGCAAGAACAGGTAGCTCTACTCAAAAGACCCCACACTCCCGGAGGACTTTCAGGGAAGGATCTTTACAGATAGTGTGAGAGAAAGGGTCACAGGGTGTGATCCTTTCACAATTTTCTGATCAGTTGATGGTGAGGTAATAGGGTGATGTTTTAGGAATCTTAATCATCAACCTGGTTCCAGCTGGTCTGGGGTCTTCATGCTGGTAGTCAGAATTTATTTAACTCCTACCTGGCAGGGGTTTTAGTATCTGCAAAACAGCTTAAGGATATGGCTCAGGATATTATCTATAGCCCTTTGTTGTTAGTCGCCAAGTCATGTCTAACTCTTTGCGACCCCTTGGAACTGTAACCCCTCAGCCTCCTTTGTCCATGGGATTTCCCAGGCAAGAATATTGGAGTGGGTTGTCATTTTTTTTCTCTCCAGGGAATCTTCCCAATCCAGAGATTGAACCCTTGAACCCTCATCTCCTGCACTGGCAGGAGGATTCTTTATCGATGAGCCACCAAGGAAGCCCTCTACACCCACTGAGGAAGAATTGAAAGTCTAACTTTCTTTTACAGCTAAACTATCATTATTTTGTCCTGCTTGACTGTGTTCCTTTGTTTCTGTATTTTCTCACTTTTCTGATTAAATTTGCCTTTGGATTTCAGAGAAGGCCTAGGAGGCTAAAGCTTTCCAACAGAAAATAGGCGGGGGACATGGGAAAGAGGAGAAATTGTCTGTCTTTGGGAAGTTCCCCTCAACGGTCCTGCTCAGGTTCACCAAAGTGAATTTAACCAACCCCTGTTGATGGACACTGAGGTTGTGCCCATCTGTGGCTATAACCCATGGGGCTGCAGCAGCAAGGTCCTTGTCTGTATTTCCCTGTACGTATGTGCAAGCCTCTGCCCCGTAAGACGGTTCCTCCAAGGGGACCTACCTGTGATGCCAGAGATGCCGCATCACTTAGTCGAACTGTTTTCTTTTACTTGCTACCCAAGTCATGCAGTCATGGAGGAAAAAGTAACAGTACAAATAAATCAAGGAACCAAAAGGATGAAACCCACCCTCTGGTTTTCATCATCACACTCACCAACCTTCAGGGGAACCGCACGCGTACAGCATGATCTCTGGGTCCCAGACACCTCAACAGCCCCACCTCCAGGAAGGCACCCAAAGTTAACCTGCACCTCCAAACTCCTTCTCTTCTCCCTCCCAGGGCCTTCCTCCGGATGCTCTTTCCCGAGAAGCTGGATGTGGAAAAGAAGGGCCGCCCTAGCACCGCCGGTTCCAAGATCAAGGTGGGCACGGGGAGGGAAAGGTCCAGTTCTGTCGTTCCTATGTCCATCTCTCCCCATTGCAGAGCCTCTGCCCCTCCCTCTGGCATCTTCTATTCAACAAGGGCTTCTTCCAGTGCTGGGGTTGGGGAGCTTGGACCAGCTTCCTTAATGTCCTCCTACGCCCCTAAATCCAGACATGAGCCATCATCCTAATGATTTTTTTTCTTTTTTTGGTCTTTTGGTCATTTGTCACTTTCTTCTTCATTATGGTAAAATATACATAAAGTGAAAGTGTTAGTCACTCAGTTAATGTTCAATTCTTTGGGATCCCATGGACTGTCACCAGCCAGGCTCCCCTGTCCATGGGATTCTTCTCCAGGCAAGAATACTGGAGTGGGTCACCATTCCCTTCTCCAGGCGATTTTCCTGACCCAGGGATTGAACATATACCTCCTACATTGTCAGGATGATTCTTTACCGTCTGAGCCTTAACCATTTTTAAGTGTACATCTCAGCGGCATGAAGGACATTCACATTGTTGTGCAAACATCCCCACCATCGATCTCCAGAACTTTCTCCCCTTCCCAAACTGAAACTTTGTCCCCATTAATCACTAACTCCCCACCCTCTTCCCCAGCCCCTGGCACCTGCCATCCTGCTTTCTGTCTCTGTGGGTGTAACTCTTCTGGGGACTTCCTATAAGTGGAATTGGACACTTATGTGGCCGGTTTGTTTCACTGAGCATAATATCTTCAAGGTTCATGCATGTGTCAGAATTTCCTCCCTTTTTAAGGCTGAATAATATACCATGGATATAATGGATATTTTCTTATCCATTCCTCCACTGATGGACACTTGGGCTGTTTTTGCCTTTTGGCTATTTTGAAGAGTGCTTTTATGAACATGGGTGTTCCATCATCATAATACTTTAATAACAGTATATTGGGCACTTCTCAGTGCTGGCAGCAAACACGAGACACTTTACAGACAGGAGATTAGTTCCACATGGCAGATGGGAGGCAAAGGCTCAGAGAGGTGCAGTCACTGGCCTGGATCGCACACCAGAACTGTGATCCACGCCAGAGTCTCTTCTACCAATCCTCCAGTCTTCCCCCTTGGAACGATGTCCTTTCTAGTCTTCTCTGCAGGACTACCTCTCAGGCACACACGTGTGATTCTCTGCTTTTAAAACACCTGTGCCCCAAAGGACAGGCAGAAATAGCCAGGAAGTGTGTGCTCCCACGTGCTCAGCTAGTCCATCAACAAACCTTCGCTGAGCACTTACTCTGCACCTGGCTAAGCAGCGAGTGCGGCAGACAATGAGAGCTCCTGGTTTGGGGTTCGAGGATCAGGTACACACACAGGATATGAACCCCATGTGGTACCTGCTAACAGAGCCACATGGGGACCAGGGATGCCTGAGTCCATCAGGTGCCACGCCCACGTTCCTGTGCAGCATGTCTGGGTCTCTTGGGGCTGTATTCAGAATGGGAAGAGAGAGGGGCCAGAGGGTCCCATCCGTGCCCCCCATCCCCATCTTCTCTCCCCACCTTAGAAACAAGCGAATGACCTGGTGTCCACGCTGAAGAGATGCACGCCCCACTACATCCGGTGCATCAAGCCCAATGAGACCAAGAGGCCCCGAGACTGGGAGGAGAACAGGTGACGCCGCCCCCCGCCCCGCCCCATCTAAGCCAGTCCACACTGCCTGTCCCCGAGACTCACCCTCCCTCGCAAACCTCCCCCGCCACCCAGGGTCATGGAATCCATCACAGGTCTCATCCAGGCTAACCCCTAGGACCAGCGCAAAACCCCTCAGGGCCCCGGGGTTACACCCAGCACTGACCGAGGTCCCCAGGGAGGATCCCAGACTGTGTGCAGAACTAATAATACAGTCCCCCTCATTCCCCAGACCCCAGGACCCACCCCTAGAATTGTTCCTAAAACTGACCACGCAGCAAACACCGAGCCCTCCCCCTAGAACCCACGCCCCCAGTGACAGAACTAACTCCAAAGTGGACCCCTGGACCAGCACTGAACCCCCTCCCTAGACCTCAGAACTCACCCCCTAAACTGCTCCCAGCATGAATCCAGACAGCCCCGGAGCGGTGAGGCCGCCACCAGGGGACTCAGGCTGCCCTCTCCCCAGGGTCAAGCACCAGGTGGAGTACCTGGGCCTGAAGGAGAACATCAGGGTGCGCCGCGCGGGCTTCGCCTACCGCCGCCAGTTTGCCAAATTCCTGCAGAGGTAAGGCAGCCCTGCCACACTCACCCACCTCCCGCCGGCCCCTCCCCGCCCCCACCACTGCCCCGCCCCCCGCCCACTGCACCACTGCCCCGCCCCCGCCCACCCCACCACTGCCCGCCCCCTGCCCACTCCAGTCGCCCCACCCACCACCCGCCGCTCCGCCCACCCTCCCCGCAGCCCGACCAGCCGCTCAGACCTTCCTCCGCCCTGGCCTCAGGTACGCCATTCTGACCCCCGAGACGTGGCCGTACTGGCGCGGGGATGAGCGTCAGGGGGTCCAGCACTTGCTGCGGGCAGTCAATATGGAGCCGGACCAGTACCAGATGGGGAGCACCAAGGTCTTCGTTAAGAACCCTGAGTCCGTAAGTGTGTGGGAGAGACAGACACCAGCATCACTTGCATGGTCCTGTTCTTCAGGATGGGCACGTTTCCTCCCCGCCACCCTCAAGCCTCGGTTTCTCCATTTGGAAATTGCGGAGAGTCCTAGTCACCTTGCAGGATCAACGTGAGAATTAAACAAAGTGGGAAGTCCGAGGCACAGTGCTCAGGAAAACTAAATTAGTTGGACTTCCCTGGTGGTTCAGTGATTAAGACGCTGAGCTTCCAATGCAGCGGGTGCAGGTTTGATCCCTAGTGGAGTAACTAGGATCCTTCATGCCATTGGGCATGGCAAAAAAAAAAAAGAAAAAAAATTAGCTAGAGGGTCCTTGGGGCCAGGAAGCTGCTAGAGAAACACATATCCACCTGTGGTGATAACCCCTTGGAAGGGACCAGAATGTCTTTTTGTCCTTTCCTTTCTTTGTTCTTTCCTCCATCTCCTTCTATCATCTTCATTCCTTCCTTTGCCTTCCTTCCTCTTGTCCTGTTTTCTCTCTCTTTTCTTATTTCATTCCTTCATTCATGAGTACCTGGACCAGAGATTCAGGTCAAAGTGGCAATTTTCTTAGTTTATTTTTATGTATTCTTTGGCTACGCCACACAGCATGCAGAATCTTAGTGCCCTGATCAGGGATCGAACCCATGCACCCTGCAATGGAAGTGCAGATTCTTAACCACTGGCCTGCCAGGGAAGTCCCAAAGTGGCAATTTTCTTGTTATAAAACAAACCTCATTTCACATCCTCCAATATAGAAATAATCCTTCTAGCACACTGTCATCAGTTTCTAGCCTTTTATCAAAGGCTGGAAGTACCCCAGACTTTATGCTGCCTCTACTTTCAAGAGCAAAAGCAACAATGACAATAAGTTCTAGGGATCTAACGTACAGGGCAGTGTGGTGATTAAGGCTGGTGGTACTGTATTATATACAGGGTGCTTCCCTGGTGGCTCAGATGGTAAAGAATCTGCCTGCAATGTGAGACCTAGGTTCAATCCCTGGATTGGGAAGATCCCCTGGAAGAGGTCATAGCAACCCACTCCGGTATTCTTGCCTGGAGAATCCCCAGGGACATGGCATCGCAAAGAGTCGGACATGACTGAGTGACTAAGCACAGCACATTAAATACTGGAAATTTGCTTAGGGAGTAGATCGTCAATTGTCTTGCCACAAGAAAGACATGGTAATTATGTGACAGGACAGAAGGGTTAGCTAACCTATAGTGGTAATCATTTTGCAACATAATATGTATATCAGATCAACATATATGTGTACACTTTAAACTTACACAGTGCTGTATGTCAGTTATAGCTCAATAAAGCTGGGAGGGGGCAAGTTTTTTAAAAAGCAACAGTGACAAGAATAACAAAAAAAAAGGCAAAGTGAAGAAGCCCCTAAGGGCCTGTCTGGCCACCTGCTTTGGTGTGAGAACTGGAAAGTACACAGAGGGATGCCCATCTCAGTGAACTGGGCTGGTTCACCAGACTTCCAAAGGAATCTTAGGTTCCAGAGAAGCTGGGGCACGGGGGCAAGGTGTGCTGGGGGTATGGGCCAGGCCCAGCTGGGTGCCCATCATGTGCATAATCATGTCACCTGCTCCATAGCCTCTCAAGGACTTTATGAGTACAACCAGGGGATTGTCTGCAGGATTCCCTTAATGTTACTGTAATTTACAAGTAACTGTTCTCTCAGCAAAGCAAAAACATAACACAGTGGGGTGGAGGCTCTAGAGATTCCATAGCTACAAAAACAGTCTGTCGTGGAAGGTCCAGATTCTTCATCCTCTAGATATGTTGGCATCTTCCTCCTAGAGCTTTTCACTATGGATGTACTTTGCTCCAAAGAATAAAAACAGTGTAGAATCACATTCAAAATAGATATTGTTAGTGATAGAAACTTGGGCTGCTCTGGTGGCTCAGATGGTAAGGAATCTGCCTGCAAAGCAGTGAGACCTGGCTTTGATCCCTGGGTTGAAGATGAATGGCTACCCACTCCAGTAAACAGTACAAACCAAAACTGTCTGAGGCTAAAACTGCACTTGGAAGAATTTAAGTGTTAACACATAAGAAAGAGAAGAGAGAGGGAGGGCTAGGAAAAAAGAGGAAAATGGGAGGGTGAGAGAGAGAAAGAGAATCCATCTTGCTGGTTACGGGCAAATTGGAATATATGACTCTGAAAGGAAAAGATAAAAATTGACACACACACACACACAAAGACAAAAGAATGCTCAGTTCAGTTCAGTTGCATCCAATTCTTTGTGACCCCATGAACTGCAGCACACCAGGCCTCCTTGTCCATCACCAACTCCCAGAGTTTGCTTAAACTCTTGTCCATAGAATCAGTGATGCCATCCAACTATCTCATCCTCTGGCATCCCCTTCTCCTCCTGCCTTCAATCTTTCCCAGCATCAGGGTCATTTCCAATGCGTCAGGTCTTCGCATCAGGTGGCCAAAGTATTGGAGTTTCAGTTTCAACATCAGTCTTTCCAATGAACACCCAGGACTGATTTCCTTTAGGATTGACTGGTTGGATCTCCTTGCTGTCCAAGAGACTCTCAAGAGTCTTCTCCAACACCACAGTTCAAAAGCATCAGTTCTTTGGTGCTCAGCCTTCTTTATGGTCCAACTCTCACATCCGTACATGACTACTGGAAGAACCATAGCCTTGACTATATGGACCTTTTTGGCAAAGTAATATCTCTGATTTTTAATATGCTGTCTAGGTTTGTCATAGCTTTTCTTCCAAGGAGCAAGTGTCTTTTAACTTCATGGCTGCAGTATGGAAAGAATGCTAGCACTGGCTAAGACAACAGAAGGTAAAATCAAATTTTGACCAGAATTGCACTTTGCACATTTTGAGGGGGGAAAGGTGAACTAGCTGGAAATAATGAAGCTCATAAAAGTAAAAGCTTGGTGGGAAAGTTTTTAAACTTTAGTTTATTTAGTTTTTGGCCCCACACTGCAGCATTTTGGATCCTAGTTCTCCAACCAGGGATCAAAGCCACACCCCCTGCATTGGCAGGTAGACTCTTAACCACTGGACCACTGGGGAGGTCCCTGGTGGGAAAGTCTCATAAGGAAAAAAAACAGACTAAAAATTTGCACAGGAAAAAATCAAAAAGAAAACTAATCCTAATGAAAATAATTTTAGTAAAATGGAAACAGTTTAACTGTGGTTTCTCAAAAATTGATCAAAGAATTAAGTTAATTAATGGAGCTGGAGCTTTCCCAACTACAGATGCACTTATTTAGAGTTGGGTCTTGTTTCTTGTAATCATGAATTCAAAATGCCTCAAATGTTTTATATACCTATTGGTGACCCATTATCCCAAGCTTCCCAGGGATGCTGTTCAGAGAGTACCACAAATTGGCTGGCTTAAACCTAGTAAAAATTTATTTTCTCACGTTTCTGGAGGCTTGTGCTTATGCTCAGTCATGTCCAACTCTTTGTGACCCCATGGACTGTAGCCCACCAGGCTCCTCTGTCCATGGGATTCTCCAGGCAAGAATACCGGAGTGGGTTGCCATTTCCTCCTCCAGGGGATCTTCCCAACCCAGGGATCAAAGCAGAGTCTTCTGCATTGCAGGCAGATTCTTTACCTTTGAGTCACTTGGGAAGCCCATTTCTGGAAGCTAGAAATCCAAAATCAAGGGCTATGAGCCCTCTGAAAGCACCAGGGAAGAATCTTTCTTTGCTTCTCCCTAAATTCTGGTGGTTGTCAGCAATCCTCGCCATTCCTTGGTATACAGATATATCATACTTATATTGTTGGTGTGTAGTCTCTGCCTCTGGCATCACATGGCCTTCTTCTCTGTGTACCTGGGTCCAAATTTCCCTCTTTTTTATTTTTTGACACACTATGGAGCATGTGGGATCATAGTCCCCTGGCCAGGGATCAAACCCATACCCCTTGCATTGGAAGTGTGGATTCTTAACCACTGGACCACCAGGGAAGTCCCTCCTTCTTATAAGAACACCAGTTAGATTGGATTTTGGATTCACCCTACTCCAGTCTGCTGTTGCTGCTGCATGTTAACTTGATTATCTCTGCAAAGACCCTCTTTCCACATAAAGTCACATTCACAAGTTCACGCCAAGTGCACGTAAGTTTGGGGAGAACACTATTCAATGCACTACACCAGGTCAAGCTCAGATCTGGGGTGTGTGTGTCATCCACCTTGAGCACACCCACCCCTGCCCTTAGCAGCATGAAAAGAGATGCCTTTAATACTGCAGAGAAAGAAAGATTTATTTCCCAAGCTGAAACCAAACCCTCTCCCCTGGGCAGAAATAATCCCTTATGATTATACAGTGGAAGTGAGAAATAGATTTAAGGGCCTAGATCTGATAGATAGAGTGCCTGATGAACTATGGAATGAGGTTCGTGACATTGTACAGGAGACAGGGATCAAGACCATCCCCATAGAAAAGAAATGCAGAACAGTAAAATGGCTCTCGGGGGAGGCCTTACAAATAGCTGTGAAAAGAAGAGAGGCAAAACGCAAAGGAGAAAACGAAAGATATAGGCATCTGAATGCAGAGTTCCAAAGAATAGCAAGAAGAGATAAGAAAGCCTTCTTCAGCAATCAATGCAAAGAAATAGAGGAAAACAACAGAATGGGAAAGACTAGACATCTCTTCAAGAAAATTAGAGATACCAAGGGAATATTTCATGCAAAGATGGGCTTGATAAAGGACAGAAATGGTCTGGACCTAACAGAAGCAGAAGATATTAAGAAGAGGTGGCAAGAATACACGGAAGAACTGTACAAAAAAGATCTTCACGACCCAGATAATCATGATGATGTGATCACTAATCTAGAGCCAGACATCTTGGAATGTGAAGTCAAGTGGGCCTTAGAAAGCATCACTATGAATAAAGCTAGTGGAGGTGATGGAATTCCAGTTGAGCTGTTTCAAATCCTGAAAGATGATGCTGTGAAAGTGCTGCACTCAATATGCCAGCAAATTTGGAAAACTCAGCAGTGGCCACAGGACTGGAAAAGGTCCATTTTCATTCCAATCCCAAAGAAAGGCAATGCCAAAGAATGCTCAAACTACCGCACAATTGCACTCATCTCACATGCTAGTAAAGTAATGCTCAAAATTCTCCAAGCCAGACTTCAGCAATATGTGAACCGTGAACTCCCTGATGTTCAAGCTGGTTTTAGAAAAGGCAGAGGAACCAGAGATCAAATTGCCAACATCCGCTGGATCATGGAAAAAGCAAGAGAGTTCCAGAAAAACATCTATTTCTGCTTTATTGACTATGCCAAAGCCTTTGACTGTGTGGATCACAATAAACTGTGGAAAATTCTGAAAGAGATGGGAATACCAGACCACCTAACCTGCCTCTTGAGAAATCTGTATGCAGGTCAGGAAGCAACAGTTAGAACTGGACATGGAACAACAGACTGGTTCAAATAGGAAAAGGAGTACGTCAAGGCTGTATATTGTCACCCTGCTTATTTAACTTCTATGCAGAGTACATCATGAGAACGCTGGACTGGAAGAAACACAAGCTGGAATCAAGATTGCCGGGAGAAATATCAATAACCTCAGATATGCAGATGACACCACCCTTATGGCAGAAAGTGAAGAGGAGCTAAAAAGCCTCTTGATGAAAGTGAAAGAGGAGAGTGAAAAAGTTGGCTTAAAGCTCAACATTCAGAAAACTAAGATCATGGCATCTGGTCCCATCACTTCATGGGAAATAGATGGGGAAACAGTGGAAACAGTGTCAGACTTTATTTTGGGGGCTCCAAAATCACTGCAGATGGTGATTGCAGCCATGAAATTAAAAGACACTTACTCCTTGGAAGAAAAGTTATGACCAACCTAGATAGCATATTCAAAAGCAGAGACATTACTTTGCCAACTAAGGTCCGTCTAGTCAAAGCTATGGTTTTTCCTGTGGTCATGTATGGATGTGAGAGCTGGACTGTGAAGAAGGCTGAGCGCCGAAGAATTGATGCGTTTGAACTGTGGTGTTGGAGAAGACTCTTGAGAGTCCCTTGGACTGCAAGGAGATCCAACCAGTCCATCCTGAAGGAGATCAACCCTGGGATTTCTTTGGAAGGAATGATGCTAAAGCTGAAACTCCAGTACTTTGGACACCTCATGAGAAGAGCTGACTCATTGGAAAAGACTCTGATGCTGGGAGGGATTGGGGGCAGGAGGGAAGGGGATGACCCAGGATGAGATGGCTGGATGGCATCACGGACTCGATGGATGTAAGTCTGAGTGAACTCCGGGAGATGGTGATGGACAGGGAGGCCTGGCGTGCTGCGATTCATGGGGTCACAGAGTTGGACACGACTGAGAGACTGAACTGAACTGTCCTGGTTGACTGGTCTGCGCCTAGTTCTGCATGGCTGGTCTCCCTTTACTCAGACCTGCCATTCCCTCAGCAAACCACAGAATGCATGTATGTGCCCTCCAGACACCCTATACAGGCATTACTTGCACAAAATTTGCACACAAATTCCTGGATCCACAGAGTACCGGTCTGAGAAACAAAAGAATACGTAAATACCACTCCTTGGAAAAGACCCTAATGCTGGAAAAGATTGAGGGCAAGAGGAAGAGGGGACGACAGAGGATGAGATGCTTAGATAGGCATGAATTTGAGCACTTTCTGGGAGACAGTGGAGGACAGAGGAGCCTGGTGTGCTGCAGTCCATGGGGTCATAAAGCATCAGACAGGACTTAGCGACTGAACAACAAAATACCCCTCAATCGCCTGCAACCTGTCGGCCTGAGATGTTGTTTTTTCTCTCTGGTGAGAAAGAAGACCCACTTTTTATGATCAGTTATAAACACTGTTGACTTAATAGTCACAACCGAAAAGTTGAGAGTTATGTTTTATTTGGTGGGAATTTTTAGGACTTAAGCCTGGGGGACAGAAGCTCAAGTGACCCCGAGAGAACTGCTCCAAGGAGTTAGGGGGAGGGGTCAGGTTACATAGAAGTTTGCAACAAAGGGCAGGTAGTCTGGACATCAAAAGTTATTTTGTGAATTAAAGAAAACCAGACACCAGTGAAGGAATTTAGCGCTTTTCTATGTATGGGAAGATGCCAGAGTCTGGGCTCACCGAAATCACTCCTTTCCTATGCATCTCAGCTATCTGGGGCCAATATCCAGTGCTTTCATATCCAGAGTCCCTCAGTGCTCAATGTAGGGAATGGCTACAACCTGATGACTCTCAGGTCACACAGGTATTCTCCTTCCTGAGTGCCCTTAGGGCTCAGGTATTCACATTTGGATGGCCAGAATCACTGATAACTGAAATCCTTGTTTACTGACATGGCAGGAAATACTCCACACTCACAGATCTACAAGCCCTCCAAGATATGTATTTTTAAAGTGAGCTTGAACCAAGTACTGGCAGAATTCTTTCAGTCCTGCCAGGAAAGTCTGGGGTTTCTAGGAGACATTAGCCATCATTGTCATCAAAATGGCAGGTTTTCAGCAGTGATGTGATATTTGTGTATTTGAGAAAACCCTCTGGCTGAAGTGCTAATTATTTTTTTCTAATTAAAGCCCAACTTAATTTTCAATTATTTTCCCATCGTCACTGGTTGACCATGCTGTCCTTTTTGTCACTAAATTTCCATTTGAACTAGTGTTTTCCAGCCATCTGTCGTGGTCCAAGGTGGTTCTATTCTTTGATCAACACTCCATTTTTTGTTTTTACTACTGTTGTTATTGTTGGTCAATGTCTTACCCTTTGCAACCCCATGGACTACAGCATGCCAGGCTCCCCTGTCCTCCACTATCTCCCAGAGTTTGCTCAAATTCATGTGCATTGAGGCAGTGATGCTATCTAACCATCTCATCCTCTGTCGCCACCTTCTCCTTTTGCCTTCAGTCTTTCCCAGCATCAGGGTCTTTTCCAATGACACTTAGCAGCAGGTGGCCAGAGTATTGGAGGTTCAGCTTCAGCATCAGTCCTTCCAGTGAATATTCAGGGTTCATTTCCTTTAGGATTGACTGGCTTGATCTCTTTGCTGTCCAAGGGTCCTCAAGAATCTTCTCCAGCACCATAATTTGAAAGCATCAATTCTCCAGCACTAAGCCTTCTTTATGGTCCAATTCTCACATCCATACATGACTATGGGAAAAACCATAGCTGTGACTATACAGGCCTTTGTCAGCAAAGTGATGTCTCTGCTTTTTAATATGCTGTCTAGATTTGTCATAGCTTTCCTTCAAGGAGCAAGCATCTTTTAATTTTATTACTGTAGATTTGTAATATTTTATACCATAGGTTCCTTCCCTGATATAGTCACTGGTTATTATTCCAGGTGACTTGCTCTAATAATTTATTCTCTATATCCCCTCTGGGTGGAGACTCTTAAAATTCAAATTTTCTCTGCTTTTCTATCAAAGCTTCCTTTCAGGGGCTGCCATGGATGGGTGTGCAGGTTGTATACTGTACAACCACATGGTCACTAGTCACATCAACAGGCCTGTCTGTCCAATTTTCATATTTACAGTACTTTTATTGGTTTTCCAAGATGCACATTGGTTCACATTTCTAACATCTCTGAAACGGATATGGACCTCCCACGGATGGTAGGCCATAGCTTAATAAGGGTGAAAAGTCATGATGTTATAACATTTCTGGCAAGACCACATAGGTGGTAAGTGGCAGAGCTGGGATTTAAACCCAGCAAGACAAATCTACAGTTGTAATTTAATGCAGAAGTTATGCTACATATTGGGAGGGATTCCTGGGTCTGGTCATTTGGAAGAAGACAAAATTTTTTGTTCATAACGTAAAAGCATGTGTGCAGGTGCCTGTCAGCAAAAGCACATGGGTGGGGTGGAAACTCAGAGGAAACTGGAAACTGTGCCCCCCTGGGAGATGCCAGGACCCACCAGCCCTCCTTCTTGTCCAGCTCTTCCTTCTAGAGGAGATGCGAGAGCGCAAGTTCGATGGCTTTGCCCGCACCATCCAGAAGGCCTGGCGGCGTCATGTGGCAGTCCGAAAGTATGAGGAGATGCGGGAGGAAGGTGAGAGGCTGCAGGTGGGAAGCTGGGGCTGAGGACGGATTGGCTTGTGGGGAGCCAAACCATGACCTCTGTCCCCACCCCCGACCCTGTGCTCCCACAGCTTCCAACATCCTGCTGAACAAGAAGGAGAGGAGACGCAACAGCATCAATAGGAACTTTGTTGGGGACTACCTGGGGCTGGAGGAGCGGCCAGAGCTGCGTCAGTTCCTAGGCAAGAGAGAGCGCGTGGACTTTGCTGACTCAGTCAACAAGTATGACCGACGCTTCAAGGTGAGGCACTAGCAGGCGGCCATGTCTGGAACCCTGCCCATGCCCCACCAGAGGTACTCCTGCACCTTGCCCAAATACATCTGTCCATGGATATAGGCTCAACTAATGTAGATACGGCTATCCATCAGATATATCCTTGTATATAGCCCAGACACACTTGTCCATCAGATATATCCTCACCAAGACAGACACATCTGTCCAGAACTGCAAGCTTACCTTGTTCAGAAGCTCTGACCACAGGACCACCTTCACTTATCCAAGACACACCTATCCATTAAGTATCCTCTCACGCAGTCTAGACAGACCTCTCAATTAAACACACCTTCACCTAGCACGGATATACCTGTATACAGGAAAACTCTCATCAGGCCTGGACACCCATGTCCAGCAAACATACCTTCACCTATCTTGTACCTGTTCATTGCCCACACACTCCTTTCTAGCCAGCATAACCTTATTTAACCTCCTGTTTCTTATAAAAAGTAGCCACTCATATACCTTCATGTAGAGGGACCCTCCCCTGACCTGTCCTTCACCTGACCTGCCGGCACTACCCCTCTGCCTGGGCTGATGCCCTGGGGCCAGGCTGCCCATGCCCAGGACTCCTGGCACCAGCCTCTCTGGTCTTGCATCCTCATAGCCCATCAAGAGGGACTTGATCCTGACACCCAAGTGTGTGTATGTGATCGGGCGGGAGAAGGTGAAGAAGGGGCCTGAGAAGGGCCAGGTGCGTGAAGTCCTGAAGAAGAAGCTGGAGATCCAGGCGCTCCGGGGAGTTTCTCTCAGGTGAGGCCCCCTACTAGCACCCTTCATCATCAGCTGCCCTCCTGTCACCCCGTCGGTCACCCTGAACATGTTACCTTCTATACCTGCAACTTTCTCTTGGTCCTATCTGTCACCTTCACTTGCCCTCGCATTCATGGTCATTTGCCAACAGCACCGGTCCCCTCCCCTGACTTCTCTATTACCACCTTTTCCAGCTCCTTGCCACCTCTCCCGTTTGCCCCCACCTGTGTCACCCCTCATTTGCCCCTCCCCTGTTGCATCTCAAATATCAGCCCTTCTGCCAGCCTCACCTGCTTTTCCTCCCGCCCCTCCCCCAGCACGCGGCAGGATGACTTCTTCATCCTCCAAGAAGACGCGGCCGACAGTTTCCTGGAAAGCATCTTCAAGACTGAGTTCGTCAGCCTCCTGTGCAAGCGCTTCGAGGAGGCGGTGCGGAGGCCCCTGGCTCTCACCTTCAGCGACACGTACGACCCCCACCTCCCGTACCACCCTCGGGCTTGGCTTGGCACAGCGCCCCCTCCCCCGCCTCACAGATTGACCGAAATGCGCCCTTGCCTTGCCCCCTCCCATCTCAGCCCGGGTCCGCAAGGATGGGATGAGGAGGTGACCCCTGCTTGGCGGGTGGGGACAACCACAGCTTCCTCCTCTCCTCACAGACTACAGTTCCGGGTGAAGAAGGAGGGCTGGGGCGGAGGTGGCACCCGAAGCGTCACTTTCTCGCGTGGTTCCGGCGACGTGGCGGTGCTCAAGGCTAGCGGCAAGGCCCTCACAGTCACCGTGGGTGACGGACTGCCCAAAAGCTCCAGTGAGTCTGCGCAGAACCAGGGGATTGGAGCACAGGAGGCTGGCCCTGTAGGGGGTGGGATCAGAGACAGGGACCAATCAAGACCGTGGGGCGGGGCCAGTGAGGGAGGTCAAGAGTGGGTAATGGACGAGGCCACGAAGGCAGGGCTAGAGACGTGACCAATAACTGAGCGAGAAATATGGAGGGGCGTGGCCATAGAGTAGACCCGTGTGTCAGTTGCTGAATGGGAAGATCTTTGGAGAGGGCGGGCCCAAAAGTCAATGAGGGGTGGGTCCTGGAGAGGCGGGGCCAATTACTGGGGCTTCCCTGATAGCCCAGCTGGTAAAGAATCCTTTTGCAATGAGGGAGACCTGGGTTCGATCCCTGGGTTGGGAAGATCCCCTGGAAACGGGAAAGGCTACCCACGTCAGTATTCTGGCCTGGAGAATTCCATGAACTGTATAGTCTACGGGCCAGCAAAGAGTTGGACACGACTGAGCGACTTTCACTCGCTCAATCAGTATTCCAGTAACTAAGGGGCTCTGTCCTGATAAGAGAGCCAGTGAGTTAGGGGGCGGGGCCCGGAGTAAACCGGACTTGGGGGTGGGGCCAAGAATCACACTCAAATCCCTATATCTTTCCCCCTTTCCCTTTCAGAGCCTACTCGGAAGGGGATGGCCCAGGGAAAATCTAGAAGGCCAGGCCAGACTGCTACCCGGGCAGCTCCCGGGCCCCCCAGAGGTGAAGCCACTAAATGTCTTCCTTGCCTCTTGTGGGCTCCAAGGCCTAAGACAGACCTCCTGTCAACGTGATCTTACAAACAGTGGACCACTCTCTTCTTTTTTGTCCAGAACTCTCTATAGCTCCCAATCTCCCATAGAATAAAGGCTAAGCTTAGTTTGGTATTCAAAAACCCTTCAGATTCTGACGCCAGCTAACCACTGACCTCTTCTATCCTCCCATCTTAAACTCCTGTCATGCAAGCTGCATCTTACTTTGCCAATTTACCAAATTTTGTCTTCCCTCCAGGCGTTTGCTTGAGCTGTTTGCTCTGCCTGTCTCTCAAACTCCTATTCCATATGAACTCCTATTCATCCTCTAAGACCCACCCACAAAAGCCCTCCTACAGAAGTAGGTGGGGTAAAATCTTACCCCTGGCAGTCTCAATCTAAGCCTTCCTTACCCCAGGGTCTCTTTCTCCAGGCCAGTCCTTATCATACAGGGTTGACAGTAGCTGCCTCTTCCCTCAGGGAACTTGGAGCTAAGTCCTCCTCAAATCCTGCTAGCATCACCCTGACAAATGCTCCCATCCTTACTCTTGCTGCAGGCGTGGACCGCAATGGGGTGCCTCCCTCTGCCAGAGGGGGCCCCTTGCCCATGGAGATCACATCTAGAGGGGGATCCCAGAGGCCACCACGGGGCCCTCCGTCCTCAGCCTTGGGGGCCAGCAGACGCCCACGGGCACGGCCCCCCTCGGAGCACAACACAGAATTCCTCAATGTGCCTGACCAGGGCGTGGCTGGGTAGGTGGTGGGGGAGGGCAGCCCCAGGAATGGGATGGGGAGTGTCTGGGGCTGTAACGAGTGCCCTCATGTGCCCACAGCATGCAGAGGAAGCGCAGTGTGGGACAGCGACCTGTGCCTGGTGTAGGCCGACCTAAGCCCCAGCCACGGATGCATGGCCCCAGGTGCCGGGCACTGTACCAGTATGTCGGTCAAGACGTGGATGAGCTGAGCTTCAATGTGAACGAGGTCATCGAGATCCTTATGGAAGGTGTGTGTGCCAGGGCAGAAACAGGACACGTCCAAGGTCTGGAGGTCACCTCCTAAGCAACCCTGGGAGCCTGGCCTCACTGCATCACACCCAATACCCCAGCCTCATTTTTCCCACCTGTCAAGCATTAGGGCCAATAACAGACCTACCTTGTGAGTTGGAAATGGGCCTTGTCTGGATGGCCCAGGCCACCTCCTACTTTGACCCTGGGTTGCACCTAGAGGAGCTTCAACAGCACCCTCTGGAGGTGGGTGGGGGAACATCTTAGGAGTTACTCCTGGGTCCCCCATGGGGATCATGGGGAGGGACCTATATAAGAAGGATGAGGGAATAGCACAAGTGGATGGTCTAGAAAATGAAAGTGTGAGCCAGGGGCAAGGCAAATGCATGTGCAGCTCCATCCCTTTCTGTCTTAGAGAAGACAGTCTCTGCCCACACAGAGCCAGCATGAAGGCTTTTTCTGGGGCAAGCTGGGCATGGAATCATATCTTCTCCTCTCCCACAGATTCGTCAGGCTGGTGGAAAGGCCGGCTGCATGGCCAGGAGGGCCTCTTTCCCGGAAACTATGTGGAGAAGATCTGAGTGGGGCGGGGACCTGGGACCCTGCCCTCCCACCTGCCCACCTGGATCCTGCAACATGGGTCTCTTTTCCCTCGGCTGCATTGGCCAGAAGGTCCAGTTCTGTGACCTCCAGCCCAGCCTAACCCAGGCCTTGGGTCTGGGGTCACCACTGGAGCTCCTGTCCCCCAATCCTGGACCCTGGCCTCCCACAAGTCATACCTGTTTCCTCCTGTGTTAAACAGGGCTAACACGACCTACCTCACAGCTGCCTTGTGAGTAGGATATGAGCTGTGTCCCGGGGCAAAGAGCCAAGCACATTTCGGGGGACCTTGACAAGCTTGACTTCCCTCCTCTCATAAACGAGGCAATAAATGTTTGCCGAGTGAGAATATGAATTAACTTACTGAGCACCAACAAGGACTGCCTCTTCATAACCTTGTGAGGTAGGGTCAGCAAACAACCCCATTTTACAGATGGAAAAATGGAGGCCGAGGGAGGTTTAGTCACTCACCCAAGATTCCAGAGCCAAGTCTTGAACTCGGATACACTCTCATCCCTCACAAAGCTTGAGTTTGTCTCACTTGCTGGCTTCCAGAAGCTACATGCCTGCTCTCCTGCAGAAAATGTTCTGGTGGGCCCTGTCAGCTTTTGAATCTACACATCTCCCCAATACCAAACCCAGCTGGAACCCTGAGGAAGGAGGCAGGTCCCACATGTCCCCCCATAATCCACTCAGAGTCATCCCTGGGCCCTGCCCCCACCCCATGTCTCTTTCCTTAGCTCTCACTCACCTGGAGTATGGACCGGTTCTGACATTTGAGGGGTTTCTGCACTTATGTCATGGTGAAGGAGGGACAGCCTGGCTACCTGTCCACCCCTTCCAGCTGTCCTAAAACCAGTGCTGGAGTCTGAGCCTTTCAAACCTCCCCACACATGCAGGTGAATCCTTGGATCTGAGCCTAAGGATTTTGACTTTCTAAATGAATACCCTCTCTGTGCTCAGCCCCACAAAGGGCAGTCCATCTGGGAGAGAGAGAACCAGATAAGTGAGGTCAGGACTGAGCCAGAGAAGGGACAGGGGCTAGAGCAGGGGACAGGGGTGCAGAGAGAGTGTAGGCGTTGCTGGAGAAGCCAAAAAGGATGAAAGGGTCAGCAGACCTTGATGGCGAATACTACACAGAGTGATCTATGCTGTGATGGAAGGACTCCAGATGGAAGACACCTACCCACCTGGAGGATGGGAGATAGGTATCGAAGAAAAACTGGCCAGAAGAGCCTTCTTCAGGATCCACACCTACCTGGAACACTGAGCGTGGCTGGAGAAAAACAAAAAAATCCCAGTTGTGCAACTATGCCTCAACAGCCCTGTTATTAGTCAATCATTACACAAACATTTAACCTGTCTCTTGAATTGGGGGCTTCCCTGGTGGCTCAGACAGTAAAGAATCTGTTTGCAATGCAGGAGATCCAGGTTTGATCCCTGGGTCAGGAAGGTCCCCTGTAGAAGGGAATGGCAACCCATTCCAGTATTCTTGCCTATAAAATCCCATGGACAGGAGGCTGATGGGCTATAGTCCACGGGGTCGCAAAGACTCAGACATGACTGACTTTTGCTTTCACACTTCACAATCCCTTGAATGTGCCTGGTTCCCTCCATCTATGATTTTTGCCCCTCCACTGCCCGGCTACCACTGTGCATGTCTCTCAGCAACACTTAGATTGAGGGACAGACTGTGGGAGGACTGTGTGAGCCACAACACCATCAGCTGGGCGTTTCCTGATGTTGAAGGGGAATGAAGGCTTCCGTCTCCTTTCTCTGCCTTAGAACTCACCATGCAGGCTGCCCCTCTTCCCAGTAAGGGGTAATCCCTGAGGCCCCACTGCAATAGCCATCACTACTTTTGCAGGAAGTAGGGCTATTCACTGGGGATTAAGAGGAGAGTAGTTTTGACATCTAGCAGACAGCATCTCCTATCTAGGTTATAGCATCTTCAGACTGCAAACCTCAGTCATCTTAGCCCCGCCTATTCAGCAACATCCTGTTGACTCTGTTACAAAGTTTCTTAAATGGGCCCCTCCTCTCCCTTTCTTGGTTCTTTGTCCTTTCTGAGACCTCACTCTACCCTTCCCCAGATTGCACCAACCTCCCCTGCACAGACCCACACGCTCACACACACCTCCACCCTTCCTAAAAAGGATTTTTTAATGAGTTTTTAACCATATTAATGATAATCAAAAGAGAAAAAAAATTTTAATTCAGACAGCCCAAAAGTGTGAAAAATCTGTCTTCCCTCTCACTGCAAAATTCCTGTCTGTTCCCCCTCCACCCCAGTTTGTAGATGTCTCCTCCCAAAGATATTCTTGACATATAAAAGCAGATAGGTACATATTAATGGAGTAGAAAATGGCAACCCCCTCCAGCATCCTTGCCTGCAAAATTCCACGGTCAGAGTCATCTGGCGGGCTATAGTCCATGGGGTCGCAAAGAGCTGGACATGACTGAACCACTAAGCACTCATGTGCACATCTTATGTACATAGACGGAAATACATTGTATATAAAGCCAATATTTGCCTGCTGCTGCTGCTGCTGCTAAGTCGCTTCAGTCGTGTCTGACTCTGTGCGACCCCATAGATGGCAGCCCACCGGGCTCCCCTATCCCTGGGATTCTCCAGGCAAGAATACTGAAGTGGGTTGCCATTTCCTTCTCCAATGCATGAAGGTGACAAGTGAAAAGGAAGTCGCTCAGTCGTGTCCGACTCATAGCTACCCCATGGACTGCAGCCCACCAGGCTCCTCCGTCCATTGGATTTTCCAGGCAAGAGTACTGGGGTGGGGTGCCATTGCCTTCCCCGATACTTGCCTAGAACTCTCAAATGCTTAAATAATGTATTCCAGAGATCTTAGGTCAAAGATCCACTTTACTGTCCCAACAATGATACATCCTCTAAAGGACACCCAGCAATCAGATGGTGTTCCTCCCCCTGCTAAAAATTCATCAGCTAGAATAGAGACCACACATCTCTCTTTCCACAGTTCACTAGGTCCCTGAATGATCTTTCTTGAACCATGTCTACGTTCTGATCTTCACTCCCTGCCTCCACTTGGCTCCAGCAGTAAGCTGATCACTTCATTGTTTCTTGAAAAAGATAAGCTTGTCCCTCCCCAACTCAGGCCACTTGCACCAACTATTCATTCTTCCCACAGCGATGTGGCCTCCTGAACTTCCACTGAATAACTGCCTCCTGACAATCACGCAACAGCTCAGAAGTCATCTCACAGAGAAACTTCCCTGGCCCGTGACCATCACATCCTTCTGGGCTTTTCCCCTCCTTTATTGTGCTCAGCCACTCAGTCACCACCGACTCTTTGCAACCCCATGGACTGTAGCCTGCTAGGCTCCTCTGTCCATAGGATTCTCCCCAGCAAGAATACTGGAGTGGGTTGCCATTTCCTCCTCCAGCGGATCTTCCTGGCCCGGGGATCGAACCAGCGTCTCTTACATCTCCAGCATTGACAGGTGGGTTCTTTACCACTAGCGCCACCTGGGAAGCCCTTTTTCCTTTATGGCACTTAATATAACCATAAGATCATTTCCCGCATTTGTTGATTCACTGTGTTTCCCCATTTTAAAACGCGAGTGCCCCCTGAGAGCAGGACTGTTGGCCTGTCCTGTTCATCTCTGAATCCCCAGACCCTAGCACAAAGTAAGCACTCAAGGAACGTAGGTTGGATACGTGACTCATTTCACGCCAGGGCTCTCCACCTACCATCTTCAGGCTACACACGTTCCGGGTGTCCTGAGGACGGAAAGTGAACTTGTTTCCCACCCTTGGCTATCTCAACAGATCCATTCCAACTTCCAGACTAAGTGCATTGAAAATGTTGACGTCCGCGGCAATTTCCCTCCAAAGAGGCAGCCCTCTAAACATGACCTTCTCAAAACTGAGAACTGCTGTTTATCCCCCTTCAAGATACGGTGACGGGACGGGAGGAAACGAAGATGCTCATTTTGCACAGGAGAACACAAAGGCCCGGGAAATTTTTAATCCTAGATCTCCGTACACATTTTCTAGGCATAGCTGCTGCTGCTGCTGCTAAGTCGCTTCAGTCGTGTCCGACTCTGTGCGACCCCATAGACGGCAGCCCACCAGGCTCCCCCGTCCCTGGGATTCTCCAGGCAAGAACCCTGGAATGGGTTGCCATTTCCTTCTCCAATGCATGAAAATGAAAAATCAAAGTGAAGTCGCTCAGTCGTGTCCAACTCTTCGCGACCCCGTGGACTGAAGCCCACCAGGCTCCTCCGTCCATGGGATTTTCCAGGCAAGAGTGCTGGAGTGGGGTGCCATTGCCTTCTCCCTCTTGGCATAGCAGTTCCAGAGAATCCTGGATCTCAGGCCCCGCCTCCTCGCTGAGCACCGTGCGCGGATCCCGCCCCCGTTCTCGCGAGAACTAGGAGCCGAAAAATGGCGCCGACGTGAGCGCGAGCCCGCGGCCACCGAAGGAGTCGCCGCAGCCTTAGTTGGAGCCGCCGGAGCCGCGGGAACACGAGGCTGAACCAGGCTGAGGATGGTGAGCGCGGCACCGGGGATGCGGACGCGGCGAACAAGCAGGGACTGGCGGGGAGCGGCTTTCTAAGCCTCCAGCCGACCCCGCCTCCACATCCGGGCAGTCGCCTGCCGCTGTCACTCAGGGAGCACCCTACCCCCTACTTCCGGTCCTGGCTTCGACTGGGCCACGCCTACAGAGCTCAGGCACCGCCCCCTGATCGTTATATGTTTGGGGTCCCAGCACCTCTGGTTCGCCTGCACAGCTCGAACCCCTCTGGTAGATATATCTCCGTCCTCAAACACCCACTTGGCCACTTCTGGCCCTCCAGAATCTTCCTAGCCGCGCCCTGTTCAGAGCCCCGCCTTGGCGACTCCCACTCCCTTTGGGCCACGCCCCTGCCTTGTAGTGGGGGGCCCCCCAGCTTTCCAAGTTAGGATCAGAGCATGCTTCTTATCATATAGTGGCTTCCTGGAAAGGTACCCTCTGCTACATTTGGCACACCTCTCAACTCTTCTGAAGGACGGGGACACTGGAGGCAGACGTTCAACCCCCTCACCCACTGCCTCTCCTTAGTATGGGAGCCGACTGGGTGACGTCTCTGGGGCATTCGCTGTTTTAGAAACACCCAATGGTTATGGCGGGGTGAAGGTGTTCCCCTAGCTGGCGCAGTCAGACCCTGGGCCCAGGGGGTTCTCCCCACCTCTTCCTTCCACCAGGATGAGGAACCCTCGGGGCCCAGCCCGGAGATGCCGGCTACTGCAGAGCCCAGCTCCAATGAGACCGACAAGGGGGTGTCCCCAGTTGTGGCTGCTATAGCCAAGTCCCCTTCCATGGAGGAGGAGCCGGGCCCTGACCGGGCAACCACACCCCCAGTGTGGGAACGTGGAGGGCCCACCGGAGGGACCCAGCAGGGTGCCTCCCCAGCCCCAGACAGTGGCCATCCCGGACCTGGACACAGCCTTGGCCCAATCAGCACTGTCTCCGGGACCAGTGAGGACCTGCGGCCTCCCAGACGACGCCCACCACCAGGTGACACGTGATGGGACCTTCTGGGGGATCACAGGCCTGGAACAACAGAAGTGTAGACTACTGAGTATCTCCAGACTGGGGGCCCACCTAGAGGGAATCACCACTTAATGAGCCCCATTGCGTGCCAGGCTGTGGCTCCAACGAGGAGCCAGGGAAACTCAGCCGCTACTTTCTGGAGGGGGAGGCAGAGGGTAAAGGCCCCAGTAAAAAACGATAGTTAGTAGTTGCAGGGTAGTTGCAGCCCCATAAATGCCCCTCTGAGGCAGAGCCCTGGACAGCGTGGATGACGAAGGGATAGTGACCCTCCCCCTGCTTCTGTGCATCCTTCAGGGAAGCAGATACCATGCTCCAGCCCAGGCTGCTGCCTCAGTTTCCCCAGCGTTCGAGACCTGGCACAGCATCTGCGTACCCACTGCCCACCCACACAGTCCCTGGAAGGTAGGGCCAGGGTAGATGGTGGGGAGGCAGGTTAGGGTGGGAGGCGGGCCGAGCCTCTGGGCCTGTTCTGGCCACCCCACCCCACTCCTCTGTCATTCATCCCCGCGCCGCCAGGCAAGCTCTTCCGCTGTTCCGCCCTGAGCTGCACCGAGACCTTCCCCAACATGCAGGAACTGGTGGCCCACGGCAAGCTGCACTACAAACCCAACCGCTACTTCAAGTGAGACCTGGTCCACCGTGACCTCTGCTGGTGTGGGGGACCAGGCAGCTCCCCCTGACCACCGATTTTGACAGCTACTACCTGGGGTCCTGGCTTTTCTCCCTTCCTTTTCCGAGGGGGTTGAGTCAGGAAGAGGTCGTGATCTAGGGCCAGCTTTGCCCTTACCTGCCCAGAAGAGACTGGTCCCTAGAGCCAATCCCAGGGACCCCGAGGGCAGGGCTTGGGAGGGAGTATGTGTGTAGGAGGGAACATAGATGGCACGACTCGGCCCAGTCCTCTGCCTCCCATGAGGAAAACTGATCACCTAAGTCAAAATTGAGACTTCCTTCCTCATCTTCCCAGGGTTCGGACCTGGAGAAGTCCGGAAGGGTCGCGACCACTGTGGGCGGCCGCTTAGGGCAAACTCCCGCCCCCGCAGATGGGGGAGTCAGGTTATTTGGCCCCAGGGTCCTTGACCACCCTGGAGCGGCGGCTCTCCAGGTTACCGCGGATAGGCCCCTCCCTGGGTCCCCTGGGAGACCCAGCCCAGCCCTGTGCTGCCCCCCAGGTGTGAGAACTGCCTGCTGCGCTTCCGCACGCACCGCTCGCTCTTCAAGCATCTGCATGTTTGCGCCGAGCATGCGCAAAGCCCAGCCCCGCCGCCGCCACCCCCGGCCCTGGACAGGGAGTCGCCGGCGTCCGAGCGCCCCCCGGAATCCGATCCTGTGCCGGCGCCTGGCCTGCCGTACCCGCTGCTCGAGCCGTTCACGACCCCTGCCCCTGCCCCTACTGGGCCTTTTCTGCCCTACCTGAACCCCGCGCCTTTTGGCCTAAGTCCCCCACGCCTGCGCCCCTTTCTGGCCGCCGCTCCTGGGCCTCCTGCCTCCAGCGCCGCCGTCTGGAAAAAGAGCCTAGGTGAGTGTGGGCTATCGGGGCCGCCTTCAGGGTGGGCTGGGCTCACTGACTTCTGACCTTGACCCGCCTGTTGACCGCAGGTGCAGGCGGCAGCCCGCGAAGACCCCAGGGCGGCTCCGACGCGCCCTCAGGTGCGTGCAGGTGACCACCAGGGAGGGTGGAGGGGATTTCTTTCCTGCGCCCGGCGGGACTTGGGGGATACCCACCCCCTTTCCAGGTGCCCGGAAATGTCTCCCCCGAAATACAGGATTTTGCCTTAAAAATTGCCGCCCCTGCTCCTTCATCTGCGCCGGCGTTTCCGTGTAAAACTCGCGCCCGGATCCGGAGCCCTTCTCCCCCAACATGGGTTCAGAGGATGGGAGGAGGGGACGTGGATAAGTCAAGTTTAGTGCGCCCAGACACTTGGGGAAACGAGCCAGCCCAGCGTCCCCCGCCCCACGCAGCCACTCCCGGGAGCTGATGGGGAGGCTGGGAAAGGTCCGAGCCGCCCTCGCGCAGGGCCCGGGCTGACCGCGTCCTGCCTGCCCGCAGGGCACGCGGCTCCCAGCCGCATCGTGTGGGAGCATACGCGCGGCCGCTACTCGTGCATGCAGTGCGCCTTCTCCACGGCCTCGCGGCCCGCCATGACCCTACACCTGGAGGAACACCGCCCCGGCGGCCCCGCGGCCCCGGCGCCCGGGCAGCCGCGCCCCGACGCGCCGGCGGGTAAGGCCGGGGGTAGCGCGCGGGTGGGAAGCGGCGGGGGGGGGGACCCTGAGGCGAGG
Source organism: Oryx dammah (assembly GCF_014754425.2). Lineage (NCBI taxonomy): Eukaryota > Metazoa > Chordata > Mammalia > Artiodactyla > Bovidae > Oryx > Oryx dammah. Next base: position 92,328,102 of record NW_024070189.1, read on the forward strand.
AGCGGGGCTGAGGCTCAGGAGCCCCCTCCTCTGCCCCACCCAGACCCGGCCCCGCTGGCACCCAAGGTATCGCAGCTGCTGTCTGAGGGGGAGTGCCCGGTTTTCTCGCCGCTCTGAACGCCGCCGCGTAGGGAGCGGGCTGTGGGTAATGGTGTCGTTTTATGGAAAGCCTGAGGTGGCAGGGGTGGGGGGCAATAAAAGAGGCACGTGAGCCAGCTGTAGATGAGATGTGCCGTGTGTCTGGGTCCCTTGCTCCTCCACTGCAGTCCTGGGGCACCGCCACCTTGGGAGGAGGCAGGTCCCCCCTCACTGCCCACCTGTGTCCCGCCTCTCCTGTCACCTCAACCCTGGGACCGCTGTTGGTAACCTTCCCTTCTGTCCTACTACTTCCAGAAACCAGATGAGATGGCACTTGCCGGTTTTATTTGAAAAGTCCCAGGAGCACCCAGCTGGAACCCCCTAGATCCTGAGGCCTGTGCCAACCCTCAGGGAGGTGACAGAGCAGTCCTGGCAGAAGTAGGATGGTGCCAGGTCACCTGGGGCTGGGCACTGTGTGGCAGGCTGGGGTGTAGGCCTCATAGCCATTCTCCCTGCCTGTCCTCTGGACTCTCACTGTGGGCTGCCCATCTCCCCTTTTCTCTCCAGCCCTGAGGATGAGGCTGGGTGTTGGCCAGTCCTGCAGAGCCTGGCTCTCCCCCTCCTCCTCTCCCCCATATATGTTCTCTCCTTCCTTTTCCTCCTGGGAGTCAGGTGGGGGCCAGGGTTCAAAATCTGGTCCCACAGCTGCTGTCCCCAGAACCCTGAGGGTGGAACCTCCAGGGTATGGAAGCCCCATCCCTCTGGGCCTGGCTTTACCTCCTGCATCTTTCTCCCTTCCAGCCCTGTGGCCCCCTAGCCCAGACCTCATCTTGCCTGGTCCTGGGCACCAGAAGCAATCCTCCACCCCCCACCCCCACTTCCATCCAGTCTGAAGACCTCTGGAAACAAGTCTCTTCCAATCGTGCCCCTTCCCCTGCCTAGTACCCCTGTTGCTCCTCTCAGCTCTCTAGATGAAGATCCTGTCCTCCTAGTAGCCCAAAGGCCCCATCTTGCACATCTTCCACTCTTCCTATCAGGGCCACACTCACCATCCCTCTCCTGTTTCTCCTGGGGAACCTAGACATCCTGTGAGAAAGAACCCAGCGACTCCTAGCCCCACCGCACCCCACCCCATTTCATCCCTTACCTCCTCCATCTTCCAAGTCATCACGGTTGTCCTCTGTCTGCCACCAACAAGACACTGGTCACCCCCTGGGGGAAGTCGCCAGGCCCCACCCCTCACCCAGCAGCAGCCTCCTGTCTTCCCCTTGTCTCCTTTCCTGTCTTCCCCTGGTCCTCCTCAGAATCTTCATCTCTCACTCTGAGAGCCAAGCAAGGTCCTCAGCATGGAAGCCATCGACATAAAGCCTAGCTGGGGTATCGGCTCAAACACCTGCTCCCGTTGGTGTGGCCGCTCTGTCTCCTCGAAGTTGAACACTTCCAGGTTCCGAAGGCCCTTCGGCTTCTCCTGGGAAGGGCAGTAGGGAGATCTGGTGCCCTTAGGACCTCTCCCACCTGGACACCCAGGAGCCGGACCGCCTGCTCCTCCATCTTCGGCCTTACAAGGGGCTTCAGGGCTCCAGTGTTCTTGATGGGGTTGCAGCTGAGGCCCAGGTAACTCAGGCCAGGTGACCATGCTGCCACCATCTCCAGGCCCCCAGGCCTCTACTGAGGCAGCTGACACTGAACACGAGCTGTGGGACCATTAGGGAACCCTGGGGGCTCCAGACCCCCATAAGCTCCCCATACACACACTTCTCAGCCAGAAGCCTTGGACCCACAGCTGGGTGACCCTGGGGAAGATTCAACCTGTTTTTGGGTATGACATGCAACATGTGTGACTTTAGTTCCCTTACCAGGGATCAAACCCATGCCCCCTGCACTGGGAGCACAGTCCCGACCACAGGACTACCAAGGAAGCCCCAAGACTGACCCTCTCAGTATCTCGCTTTTCTAGTCCTTAAAGTGGGGGTCATGACAGTCTACCTTTGGTGTTCCTGTGAGAATTCACAGAGGCATGGGGAGAGAGGGAGGGGGCTTGAGAAACGTTGGCCAGCAGTTCACACCCCTCCAGCCGCCAAGCCTGTGGCCGGCTGCCTGGGGCCCTCTCAAGAACCTGGGGAGGAGATGGGTCAAGGGCCCGCTGTACAGATAGAGAAGGTGAAGCTAGGTTGGTAAGCTGACTGAGCCCAACTCTAGCCAGGCCCGGTTCCAAAGTCACACTGATTTCTACATGACCCCAGAAGTGGGACACAGTTACCCCTGATGAGAAAACGCAGGCACTCTCACTTTTCCTGCACCTCCAAGGCCCTAGACACCTTTGGGAATATGGCCCTAGGCTCACCCTTTCCTGCATTTCCAGGGGACCAGGGTCCCCCAGCGCCTAGGAGTTCCCCCCCTAAGGCCCTCATTCAGCCACCCCTGAATCCAGGCTGTGCCCAGTGTGTCAGGACCTTTCCAGACTCAGAGCCAACATCCTGGCTCAGGTACCTGCCTCCCAACTCCATCACCCAGGTAGATGCAACTGCCCCTCCCATGGGTACAATGGGTCCACAGTCCCCTTGCTCCCGGGCCCCTCACTGGCCTCTGGAGCAAGCTGAAAGTGCTCTGAGGCCTGGGGAGCTGGGTCACTGGAAACTGCCTCCTACCCTCGTACATGTGTGTTCGGTTGCTCAATGGTGTCTGACTCTGTAACCAGTAGCCTGCCAGACTCCTCTGTCTGTGGAATTCTCCGGGCAAGAATACTGGCGTGGGTTACCATTTCCTCCTCCAGGGGATCATCCCAACCTAGGGATCGAACCCACGTCTCTCGTGTCTCCCACATTGGCAGGCAGATTCTTTACTATTGTGCCACCTGGAAGCCCCACTTCCTACCCTCATCCCCTCCCAACTCATGTCCAATCTTTTGTCTGCTCGCTTGGGAAGTCTTACTGCTCCCAATGGCCCCAATGTGCCTTATGGGCCTCTGCAGCCCTGGCCTCTCTCTGGCCAACCAAGCTGTGACCTCAGAGAGGGTTCCTCCCCACCCCCACCACCTCAACTCCCAAGATGCCCGAAAGCAGTCCCTCTGAGGGTCCCAGCTCTGCCCAGCAGAGGGCGCTCAGGAGTGTCCATCTGAAGGGAGGATGAATGAGGGGCCCGTGTGTCCAGGCAGGCTCCTGCCTTGTGCAGCTACCCCAGAGGGCGCAGGTTGGCCAGAAACTGCAGGTTCCCAGGCTGAGCAGCTCTGGGACACAGACCTCTTCATCCTCATCCTCAGCCTCCTACTCGAAAGGGGAACCCACACCTGGGAATGTGACCCAGAGTGCATGTTGGTCTGTGCAGGGACACACAAGGGCCCAGAATCCCCGAGCTCTGCTCTTAGAGCAGACACACAGGCAGAGTCACTGCCAACTGCTGTCTGTAGCCTTCTGGGAACTTCAAACCTCGCTGCTCGTCTAGGTGTGATCCTTGGACCACAGTGTGGGCGTCACCTGGGATGCTTCAGCCTCTGACAGACCTGAGGCACAGCCCACACTTTATCGGGTCCCAGGGTAACTAGTGGACACCAGTTCTTTCCCAGCTTCACGTTAGAATCACTCAGGGTACGTAAGAAATCCCCAGGCTCAGGCCACAACCTGGACCAATTAATTCAGAATCTCCAGGAACCGACTTCCCTGATGGCTCAGTGGTAAAGAACCTACCTGCCAGTGCAGGGGACATGGGTTCGATCCCTGGTCCAGGAGGATCCCTCATGTTGAGGAGCAGCTAAGCCCTGCACCTGTGCTCTAGAGCCTGGGACCTGCGACTACTGAAGCCCCACCCCGGCTCCCTAGAGCCTGTGCTCTGCAACAAGAGCAGTCACCACAATGAGAGAAGCCTGCACGCTGCAACTAGAGTATCCCTGCTCTCTGCAACTTGAGAAAGCCTGCTCGCAGCAGCAAAGACCCAGTGTAGCCGAAGTTTAAAAAAAAAAAAAGATCTCCAGGAGCTTCTGTTCCTCTGTGAACTCTTCAAGGGACCCCGATGGTGTGGCCAAGCTGAGAATCAGGGCTCTGCTCTCTCCCACTGGGTGTTTTCTCCTTTCTCTATGAGCCCCAAGGTCACTGACCTGGGGACCAAGCCAAGCCATCAGGGTTTCCCTCTGGACAGCGCTGGTCTTGTGCGCCACCTTTACCCCCTCTTTGCCGGCCTCCCAGCCACCCCCATTTTCCCCCTTCCCTAGTCCTCTGGGGACCTGGACACTGCCCACCCACCCGTCCATCAGCAAATCTGCCACCCGACCTGGGCCGTCGGCCTGTGTGACAGCTGTCCCCGCAACAGGAAGTCCTGAGTCCTGCTCAGAGCTGGAAATCGGGACTGCAGAGAAGTGTTGAAATGAGGAAGGCATATTGAGGCAACAAGGGCCGGCAGGAGGGCCTCACCCACCGGGCTCACTCCGACTCCTGAGTAAGGGTGAAGCTTACCATGCCCCTTCCCTACTGAGAACTACCCCTCCCCTCCCACGGAGGCCCTGGCTGGAGGTGTTCTTGGCCTGCCGCTGTTGGCAGGAGGCCCTCCTGGCCTGGCACAAGTCCTCCCTGGGGTTTGGAGGCCAGCACATGGCAGCGGAATCTAGAAATGAGTGACTGTTGGGAGGGATTCTGCTAACAGGATGCCCAAAGCTTGCAGGGCAGGACAGGAATTCAAGAAGCACTGACAGGATCTGAGACCAGGCTGGGGCTGTCCCCGCCTCTGCCCCTTCCTCCCCTCCCCTCCCCGCCTGGCCAGCAGACCCCACCCCGTGGAGCAGAAGCCACAGTCACTTCCTGAAGGCAGCAGTCCTGGCCTGGGTCCCACTCGCCTTGTGGTCCGTCACCCTCCTGCAGCCATGGTGAGTGAGTCTCCAGGGCCTGGGAGAGCCCCACACTGGCTGGAGGTGAGGGATGCCACGGGTGGAAACCAGAGGGGCGTATTCCAAAAGTTGGGTGGCAGAGGGGCAGGAAAGCTGTTGGGGACATGAGAATGACCGCCACAAATGCCCAGAGGTCAAGAAGCAGCCGGGATCCACTTCTGGGACAACTCAGGCTCAGAGGGGCGGCGATGGGCTGAGGCTGTGACTAGAAGGGGAACGGGTGGGCCAGCTGGGGTGACTCCCCTCCCCCCAGGTCAGCATGAACAGCCACCAGGTAACAGGCAGCCAGGGTGAGTGGCAGGGGCTTCCTGTGGGTGACAAAGTAGGTCATGTAGCTGCTGCCCACCGCCCCCCCCAGCAGTCCTCCAGGGCCTGACCTGCTGGCCTGCCTTCTCCAGCCCCCTGGGAGCCTATCTCAGCCCAGCTGGTGGGGGTGCTTTCACAGAGGTTTCTCAGGCCCCAGGCAGGAACTGCCACCCTTTCTTGTTCTCTGGGTCGGGGTTGAGTGAAGCTCAGACAGGGCAGATGAGTGAGGTCCTGGCCTTCCCCTCCCCAGTCTCCTAGACCCCAGGTGAAGCCAGGCCCAGGGGCCTGTGGCAGGGCCACTTCTGGGGTCATTTGTCGGTCAGAGCAGCCCTGGCCTACTTGTGTGTCTCCTGTGTCTGTGACCGAGGGCGTGGGTCCTGTCGAGACAGGATCAAGATGGACTTCATGTGCCAGGGCTGGTGCGCCACATCGGACTGGATGTGGCAGAGTATACGCTGCTCGTCTCGGTGTCCAGTGTATATATATATAGATATATATATTTTGCCACGCCACTCGGCATCATGTGGGATCTTAGTTCCCCAACCAGGGATCGACGCACCTCCTGCGTTGGAAGCATGAAGTCTCAACCACTGAGGCACCAGGGAAGTCCCTAGTAGATTCTTTATTTCAACAAATAGTTACTGAGCATCTTACTGAGTGCAAGGCATTGGGAAGACTGCCCTCGTGTCACGTTCAGGGGTAGGGGGGAGGCAGTTTACACACACACACACAAAAAAACCCTAAACAGTCAAGACACATTTAAAAAACAGTACCGGCAGTGTAGCAGTTACGACTCCTTGCTTCCAATCCAAGGGGCACTGGTTCAATTCCTAGTTGGGGAACTAGCATACCATGTGCTACGTGGCATGCCAATAAATAGTAACAAAAAAAAAAAAGTATTAGGTAAAAATAAATAGGATGATATAGAGTGGTAGGCACTAAGAGAAAAATCAGGCAGGTTGGGGGGATCAGAGAGTCCTAGGGGAATCCTTTTTTTTTTAAATCAGGGTGTTCTGGGAAAAAAGGCCTCTATCATATGGAATAAAGGAGTAGAAACCCAGAAGAGGAGAGACCGTGCAGTGGGAAGTATGGCCCAGGCAGGCCAGGCGGCAGGAGCCAAGCAGGAGAGGGAGGCCAGGGAGGCAGCAACAGGGGGAGGTCAGGCGTGCCGTCCAGGGGGTTCATGAGCTCTGGAGCTTTTACTGTGGGCAAGTGACAGAGCACACCCAGATTTGGAGCAGAAGAGCACAGACAGACTCAGGCCTCCTCTGGCTGCTGCGGGCGCACTGACTGGGAATCGGGGTGTGGGGTGTCGGGGGCAGGAGAAACGAGGAGGAGCCTCTTACAGTAATGCTGTTGCAGGGGAGGCCGCCTCCCCTGGGTGGATTCCAGGACAGGGGTGCGGGTGGTCCAAAGTTGTTCAGTTCCAGATATACTAATATACATTTCTTGCTTTTGGCTGCACCGGGTCCTAGTGGTGGCACGCGGAATCTTCCGTTGAGGCATGTCAACTCTTTGTTGTGGCATGTGGGATCTACTTCCCCAAACAGGAGCTAGGAGACTTAGCCACCTGACTGCCAGGAAGTCCCTCCAGATACATTTTGAAATGAGAAAAGAAAGGCCTAGGGACATGCAGGAGGGGAGGAGGAGCTTAAGGATGCCCCACGGAGTTGGGTTGGGGGCAGGAATGGGAGCAGAGGGCCACACGGCACCCCAGGAGCTGGGGTCCAGAGTGGGGTGAGGTTGGGTGCACATTCCAGGCTTAAGTGACAAGGTCAGAGGGTGTGTGGTAGTTCAGGAAGAGAGCCTGGCACTCTCATGGCGAGGCTGGAGACAAAAACATGGGAGTCTGGTCAAGAGAAGAGAGTCAACGGCAGAAGGCCGGGAAGAGGATGACAAGGGTGTGTGTCTGTGATTCGTCCGCTTATCCCCACATCCGTCTCTCCATGGCCCCCATGTGTATGAGTCCCTTGCCTGCCTGTGTCTCCTAGGGGAGTCATCAGGACTTCCGGAGCCTTCAAGCAAAGTTCCAGGCCTCTCAGCCGGAGACTGGCGACCTCCCCAAAAAGCCCCCGAAGCCTGAGTTCCACAAACTCCTCAAAAAGTTCCCACAGCCAGAGCTAGGCGAGCACCCCAAGAAGCCCCCACAGCCTGAGTTCACTGACCTGCCCAAAAAGCCCCCCAAACTTGAGTTCAGTGAACTCTCCAAGAAGTTCCTGCAGCCCGAGGCCACGCCACTTCCCAGGAAGCCTGAGGTCCCTGAGGCCCCCTCTCAGAAGACCCCGCAGCAGCCTGAGCTCAGCAACACCGCCAGGCCCCCCGTGGAGCCCAAGTTCAGTACTCTTCCTAAGAAGCCCCCGCAGCCTGAGTTCTGTGGGCTCCCCAGAAAGCCCCCGCAGCCTCAGGCTGGTGGCCTCCCTAAGAAGCC